>NW_017732286.1:211836-255302 GCF_001890085.2 Hipposideros armiger | reverse complement strand
CATAAAGCAAAGTCTGAAGAATCAGAACAATAAACTGAAGTTTTCCTTCCCAAAATGTAGCCAGCAAAATTTATGAGACCCGAAAACATGTGCTATGTTAGTTTAGCAACTCAAAAGAAAGAATTCTGCTCTTGCATAGACCAAGCCCCTAAAACAGGCAGAAAACTCTGGGTTCCTTCAGGGATTCTCTTTGTTCAGTTTCTGAGATACAGCACTGAGCCTGGCCCACCGAGGACACACAGCGACATTCTGTTGACTAATTGATTCACTAAATGAATGAATGCAGTAGGGCACAGAGGCGCCTGATCAATGCCCAGGCAGTGGTGCAGACCACTCGATCGGAGTCCAATGCAAACCAGTTTCCTTTCTCATTCTCTCTCAATTTTCCCTCTTTTTCATGCTCCATGGCAGATCAAAGATGTTTGTAGACTCCTTCTCATTTCTTCCACGGGACATCACCTCTGCTATCTGCTGTAATGTGGGGGCGCTCTGTGGCTGCTTTGGCCAAGAGAATATGGCAGAAGGGACTCTGTGACAGTTTCCAGAGCCAGATCCTAAGACACTGGCGGCTTCCACTCCGTCTCTTGAAACATTCTCTCGGGGGGACCCAGGGTGCTATGTAATATGTCCCACTACTCTGAGATAATCATGCTAGAAATGCCACATGTAGATGCTCCAGGTGTTGGTCCTGGCTAAGCCCACTCTTCCAGCAATCCTCACCATGGTGCCACACACTTGAGTGAAGCCATCTGGGACCCTCTGGCCCAGCCTACCCACCAGGTGAATACCACTAAGTGACCTCAGTCAACACCACAGAGAGCAGAAGAACAGTCCAGCTGAGCCCTGCCTAAATTCCTGACCCACAAAACTGTATGATCACATAAAATGGCTATTGTGTTAAGCCACTAAATGCTGGGATAATGTGTTACACAGCAATAGATAACTGGAACATAGTCTTGCTCTCCTTCTGATGACCAGCAGTGGAAGCCAAATGCAGCCATGCTCGTACAGCTAATCCTTGTACTGTAAGGGTGGCCCTGACGACAGTGCAGGCAGGTGTTCGGAGAAGAAACTGGATTCTACTCATGAGGCGTGGGGCACGGTTTGGGGTTTTTAATGACTTGATGGTCAGCAGCTACCTACCCACTGGCTTTGGCACCAAAGGCCACGAACCCCCACCGGGATGACGGAAGGCCGTACCTGCCTCATGAGCTCCTCTTGGCGCATTAATCCTCTCTCTCTCCATCTGGATCCTCTGAAGCCGAAGTTTCTGCTGCTGCTGCTGCTGAGTGGTCAGCGCATTAGGCACACTCATGAGCCCTGCTGGCGGGTTCTGAGCTGGGTGGCTCTGCGGGCTCAGGGTGCTGGGTGCCATCTGCTGTTGATGTTGGTGATTCATTACTACAGGCAGGAAGAACATACAGGCGATTAATGACAAGGGCCAACAACACCTTATCAAAAAGAGACCATCAGAATGCGTTGTGCTTTGGAGTAGAGATTCCTGAGATTCCTTCCAAAGTACTTTCCTGTTAATCATTACTGTGTAAGTAATTATTACCTTAGTTCAATTCATGGAGACTCAGACACTGGCCCCACTCCTGACTCATTTAGTCTCAGCTTTAGGGCCCTGTTACAAATCCGACTTCATACCTTCCCTGTGTCTAGGGTACATTTTAAGCCTTTCAGAGAACATGGAGGTCACAAGTAAATTCTACAAAGGTTACCACAACATACGAGGTAATTCCACCAGGACACCTGGGTGTGTGTGTATTCTTTCAGACAACCTGTATGTTTATGGCAGAGCTAAAGAAGCATGTGATCATTGATACCTGCTGGGTGTACAATATTTAAGAAGAGTAAGTGAATTGACAAGAATCATGTAAAACACAGCACCTCGATTAGAGAACTACACACAGGCAGGGGCAGGGCCCCGCTAAAGATCTGTTAAAAAAGGGTGCCCCAAAGAAACATGAGCTAAGTTCCGGAACAAATAACTGATTGAGAAAACAATGTTTCAGTTTTTGCAAAGAGAAAAACTAGTGAGAAAGAAATTACATAAAAGTTTTAACCATGTTTTAGGTTGGATAAAGGCACTAGAAGTGTTTTAAGCTTTTTAAGGATTTTCCATTTATCAGTATTTACCAACATTTTAAGTTTTAGCACGCAGTACTTCACTTTAGAAAAGAATTGATAAATCCTCTAATAAACTCTATAATTGGTATTCTCACACAAAAATGCATTTTAAAAAGTGCTAGTTTTTCTCAAAACAGTTTACCAGTCAAATTTGCTTAACTTCTGCCTTGGCAGTATTATGTACTAATGAAAACCATTTTTTTCAGTCTGTTTGTTCCTAGGTGAGGGCCAAAGGGAACTTATAATTGTATATATTTACTTCATTTCTGAGAAAAGACTCTCAATTTTCACTATATTTGGTATCACTACCTTTCAAAGATAAAATTATTGGTATATTTTACTTAAAATCCAAATATTTCAGATCTTTAGCTTGCTATGAACATTATGTGGAAACATGTTTTACAACTCAATTTTCTTAAATAAACTTTAAAGTAGCCTAATCAACTATGTAATAAATGTCTGTGTAGACCACACATACACACTTCAAAGATAGTATCAACAACGAAGATTTTCTATAGAAGAATTTATTTCCATTTATTTCCTTAAGGAACAATTAATTCCATGGCAGGAATTTCCTCCAGCTCAGGGAAGAGGTGGGTAGAAGCACTCTTTTTTAAAAAATGTATTTATACATTCGCTCAAATCTTTATTGCATTCCCACTATGTACCCGGCCCTGGGCTTGTAGCTGGATACATAGCTCCTGCCCTCACAGGAATGAACAGGCTGTTGGGAAAAATGTGTGAAGAAATAAGGTGGCTGTTACGTATGGCTGTGGAATGCTAGACTGTTAGGCTTTGTAAGGAACATTGGAGAGTATCTAGTTCATCCCTTCATTTCATGGACGAGAAACTGAAACCCAAAGAGATGAAGGGACGTACTATGCTCAGTGGCAGGTAGAACCATGGCCGAAGTTGAGGCCTCCTGAGATTCCCTGCTCTTTCAACCATCCTTGGCTGCCCTCTGCCTCACCTTAGACTGAAGAACAAGAACAACTGCTCAAACTGAGAGCAACCCTCGAAGCACAGTTTGCCTTGAATTGCAAGGAAGTACCACTTAGACAGCAGGTCATCAGAACCGGGCCGGACCCAAAGGCTGGGTTCAGGGAGGGTTTGGATAGATTGACAGCTCTCTGCTCAATCCGGAGCTACTGAAGAGGGAGGTCAGAATACTTGGAGTACTCTGCCTAAAAAATTTAGGTTTCTCTTCCTGAATTAAGCCCACCACAAAGAATTCTCACCTCCGGGCCGGCCGAGTGGCGCGATGGTTAAGAACTGGCTTGGGACGCCAGAGGGCCCCGGTTCGGATCCCACATATGAGGGCCAGTGACACTGCCCTCTACAGCTAAGATGCTGAACAACAGCTCAACCTGGAGCTGGGCTGCCATGAGTCGCCGGCGACGGCGTAGGCTGCAGCCCCTGTGGCAGTGGGTTGCCATGGGCTACCATGTGTAGCCAGCAGCCAGCGTGAGCGGCCAGCAGCTGCAGTGAGCGGCCGTCCAGAAGCCGGCGACTGATCTGCCTCGTCCAGGAAGAGCAAAATGATGGTGCCAACTTGGGCCAGTGAAGCAACGTCCTCCACAACTAGACTGAAGAACAAAAGGACAGCAACTTGTCTGTTCACTTCCCCCAATTCCCCAGCACTGTTCCCATCCCCCAATTCCCCAATAAAAATCTTATAAAAAAAAAAAAAAAGAATTCTCACCTCCTAGCATCAGCCCTGGCACAGAGAAATGCTCAGTAAATGATGTGATGACTGAATGAAACCACCTTGGTATTTCTTATGTTCTCAGCTTGAGAACAGAAAAAAAAGAAGTCGTGACTGATGCCAAAATATCTGAAACGAATTGTTTCATTTCTGTAACTTGTTAGAGCATAATTACAATCTGTATTTGAAGGACTGAATAGAAGATTGTGCACACACTGTGTCACAGGCAAAGAGTGCTCCTAAATACAGATTTAAGGAAGACAAAGTCCAGATATGCAGAAGGGTTGAATTCATTAGACCTCTCTCAGGCCAAGCGGAGGAAGCTCAGATGGAAGAATGGTGATTACTTCCAGGGACAGTCGTTTCTGAACCTTGTGAAAAATTATGCTCCTATTTTTCTATGACTACTATAGACAAAAAGATGCCCACTCGTGTCCAAAAGAGAAATGTGTAAATTGAGTAGTTCCAATATCAGGAATCCCTAGCTTAGGAAAAAGAGCCTTGAAAAGAGTAGTTCTTTTTGTTGGTAGTTTGGAGGTTATTAACCCTACATTAACTTTTATAACTCCAAAACTTTGAAAAATTTTAAAAACTGATTCAGGTCTCATACCTTATTGATGTGACAAACAACTTGCAACAGGACTATCTTCAGTGGCTTGGGAAGACTGCCCTGTCACTGTACAAAATCCTGCAATGGGTTTACTCACACGGACTCTGTTACTCAACTCCACACAGCAACCAGCTTACTCTCGGCCGACTTTACTGAAGTCTGCGTGCTTATCTGGGGGAGTTTAAGCCTTGGAGAAGAGCTCTTCCAAAACCACACCCTCACTAGTCTTCAAAACACCAGCCCTTACAGAGACGTCCACAGGGAGCAATGGTGGAGACGTTGCTTTCTTCCACTTAATTTAGATTTGACCATTCAGACTAAACATCTCCAGTCGTTAACTGTAGAGACTGAAAAACAGTGGAACGTAGACAATGGCCTTGTTTTCAAAGTAAGACACACACAAAAACACAGAAGTTTGTATGAGGACATCCATGGCAGTATAGTCTATAATAGCAGAAGACTAAAAATTATGTAACCAATGGGAGATTATGAGCCATTCACTATTACAAAGAATGAGGGAACTCTGTGGGTACTTATATGGAACAATCTCTAAGAAACATTGTTCAGAGGAGAAAAATCCAAGGGACAGAACTGGATGTATGAGCATGTTACTATTTGTAGTTAGAAAGCGGGGCATATTACAAGCACAGCAAATCTCTCTAGGATACACAAGAAACTAGTAGCAGTGGTGCCTCTGGAGAGGAAACAAGGTCAGGGATGGGAGGAGATCTTCCTTTTCCTCTTCTGTACTGTTTGAAGTTTGCCAATGCGCATTTAGTCTTATGTAAAACATAAACAAAATATAAAAGTAAAAACCATAAAATAAAAACACGGTCATCTATGCATCCAACTCAATTATTTTCTTGGTGGAGTGAAAGAAGGTAACCTCAAAATTATCTGAAACATAACAAATAAGACTTACAATGAAGATCTTTAAAGCTTAGCGCCCATCTGGTGCAACTCCTCCTTGTGGAGATGAAGAAACCAACACTCAGAGAAAGAGTGAATTTCGTCAAGGTCATAAAATGGTCAGAGGCCTAGAAACCAGGTGTCCTCACTCAATCTAGGTGCCCATAATTCAACCGGCCGCTCTGCTCCCTGTCGTCGTTTCATTTTGAGCTATTACCCAACCTTCTGTGAGACTGGAGCTCATGAACTTCTCTGATGGTTGAGGTTCATTAAAATCACTGCTTTTGTTAGTCACTCAGAGTCAGTGGGGGCAGAGGAGGCCCAACACAGATAAACAGAGAGGAGGTCCATAAGAGGACACGGAAAGGCAAAACATCTAAATGTGCGATGAATAAAATACTACTTGGGATAAAGTTCCAGAACATTTTAGGGAGAGAACAATAGCTCAGTTAAAAAAAAAAAAAAAAGGCAGAGTATCCCAAATGCAATCTCTGAGGCCAAACCTTAACAGGCAGATTGCCATTCAATGCCTCAAAGGACCCTGTCAGTTCTAGACGTTTGCCAGTCCTCACACAAAGGAATAACCCAAACAGAGGATGTCTCCACTGAAGTAGGAATGCATCAAGTCTAAAGCAGAGACAACTTTTTTTTTCCTTCCAAGGTAAGAATTTAAATTTAAATCCACATTTATCCTTTTCATTGTTTTCATCTCCTTTTCCTATGTCTTTTTTTTTCCCCTCCAATAATTGGCTTTCTGTTCTGTGCTTGGAAATTAATATAACCATGTTCTGCAGATATGTGACCAGAAACATTTCGTTGCTGTTACTCAATATAAAGGAGGACACTGAGAAAAAGAAACTCCACATCATCTGAGATATAGACACCCTTATGATTCAATGACTGTCCTTGGTGAAGCCAACAGTCATCATGGGAGGTGGCAGGGTGGGGGGTGACAATGCTGGACATGACCCTCTGGATAATGCTGCACGGGACAATGCACCCTCCTACCTGTTCCAGCAAACTCACTCAGTCACTTTATCTAAAAGGCCCAAAAGTAGGCTCAAGGCCAGAAAGGGCCCTGGACTCAGTTCTCAGCCCGCACATCATCTGCTACAGAAGATGTAAACATGGAAGAGGTAAAGGTTTCACTCCTGAACATTTGCCTTTTGCAGCACCAGGGAACAGAGAGCAGCAGCTCGTGCATTGAAAATGCTTTGGCAGCCTCCCCAAGCCAGGAGCTACAGGCAATGAGGGAGGCCAGGGGATCAGAGACTACCCAGCGTGCCTCCTACTATGTTTGACAAATGTCTTTGGGGCCTTGGAGAAGTTCAGTGGCTTGTTATTCTGTGGCCTCAGCGTGAGCATGTGGGGAGAGAGAGAGAGAGAGAGAAGGGGAGAGAGAGAAAGAGAGAGAGAGAGAGAGAGAGAGAGAGAGACAGAGAGAAACAAGTGAAGAAAACAACCATAAAGTTAAGCTCAACTACAAAATCCACCCCTGGCCTGCATGCGGCTGGCTCTGAGTAGATTATGGAAAGGACATTGCTGTGCCAATAGCTAGAAGCCACACCCAAGCCTTAGAAAGACACACATTACTTTATTCTCTTCAAGTCTTTCTCCCCAATTCACATGTGAGTCTGGGGAGGGCGAAAAGGAACACCTATAGGTAGTTACATGTTTCTCGTCTCCTTCTCAGCCTCCTTTCTCCTTCTGACAACAAATTTCTCAGCTGAGATATCTCTCCACCTGGCACTTTGAGTTGAACTTTTAAAAACATGTGGTTTTTGTCAACATGTCAAAGGTGCGATTCATTCAAGTGTGTGAGTAAGGCCTCCCCAAGTACTTCGTGACTTTTTCCACTCACAGCACCCATTCCCAACTCTACTTCTGTCAATAATGGAGGAAGTTTCACACGTTGTGAACTATGGTTCATTAGTTTAATAATAATATAACATTCATGAGTCCACACTCACATAAACAAGCGATTAAATAAATGGTGGGAGAAGAGACAAATTTCCTGTACAGAAGAATTCCAAATAATTTAATGTAGGTACACTGTCCTCAAGGAGTGGAAGTCAAACTGCCATTCCTTAAGTATGTATTGTACACAGTGACCTCCTCCCAAAGAGTACAGTATTGAATGGGTGGGGACAGTAACTTTACAGGGGAGAAACCTTGTATATCAGCCAGATGATCGAGGTCAACATCAACAGTAATAAGTCATGGTGACAGCATGACCCTTGATAAGATATAATGAAAATGACAATTTACCTCTGTGGTCTTCCTCCCAAAAACCCATTATCCCAGTCTAACTGGAGAAAAACATCCAGCGAAGTCCAATACAGGGAAATCCTACAAAATTCTTAAGCAGTACTCCTCGAAACCATCAAGGTCATCAAAAACAAAGGCTAAGAGGGCCGGCCGAGTGGCGCGATGGTTGGGAGCTGGCTTGGGATGCCGGAGGGCCCCCGTTTGGATCCCACATGTGAGGGCCAGTGACACTGGCCTCCACAGCTAAGATGCTGAACAACAGCTCAACCTGGAGCTGGGCTGCCATGAGTCGCCGGCGACGGCGTAGGCTGCAGCCCCTGTGGCAGTGGGTTGCCATGGGCTACCGTGTGTAGCCAGCAGCCAGCATGAGCGGCCAGCAGCCGCAGTGAGCGGCTGTCCAGAAGCCGGCGACTGGTCTGCCTTGCCCCGGGAAGAGCGCAATGATGGTGCCAACTTGGGCCAGTGAAGTAACGTCCTCCACAACTAGACTGAAGAACAAAATGACAGCAACTTGTCTGTTCCCCTTCCCCCAATTACCCAATAAAAAAATCTTTAAAAAAAGAGCTGACTTAATTGTAGGATCTTTCAGAGGCTTGAATGTACTAACAGACACTGAGACGTTCCAAGAGGGAGATATAAAATGCAGCACTTCTCAGACTTGGAAGACTAATGTTGTTCTGAGCAGGAATACTGGGAAATCCTGGTCCACTGCAACTTAGCAGATGTCTTGGCAGTGCTGAATTAGGAACTGAGTTGAAAACAAATTACTATTTATTAAGCTCCTACTATGTGCTAAACTCTTTTAAAGTCAACGAAGCAACTGCTTAGGACGTGGAGCCAGAGAAGGGAACCTGTGGATGTTGAACAAAATGATTTCATGGGCTTAGAGTTAGGACTGCTGTTCAAGATACAAAGGAACAGGAAGACAGAGCAAAACAAAACACAGGGAAAGCAAGTGTTATGAAAGACTGACAGACTATCTGCTGAAATTCTCCATAAGCAAATGTTGATTTAACTGGAAAATTTCAAAGATGGTTTTACCTGTATATCAGTTTTCACAGGTGGTGAGCAGCACCTTGCTAAAGTTAACTTTAGTTCCATATATTCAGAATAACCTATCTTTTAGTTTAGTTGTTGTTTATTTTTTAAGATTTTATTGGGGAATTGGGGGAGGGGGACAGTGTTGGGGAACTGGGAAAAGGGAACAGCCAAGTTGTCCTTCAATCTTAGTTGTAGAGGGTGCAGCTAGCTCAGCTCCCAAGTCCAGTTGCCATCAGGCCGCCCATCAGCAGCTCGCAACAGCTCAGTTCAAGATGCCAAGTTCAGCCTTTAGTTGCGGGCGGGTGTAACCCACCATCTAGAACAGGCAACCTTGTTGTTAAGATCATGTGCTCTCACCAGCAAGCCATCCTGCCACATGTTTGCAGCTCAGCAGCAGCTCAGCTTGGGCACAGCTCACTGGCCCATATGGGAATCGAACCGGCAACCCTGTTGCTCAGAGCTTGCACTCCTAACCAACTGAGCCACTGGGCCGGCCTCAGTTTAGTTTTTTACTTGTTTCTATGATAAAAACAACATGAACTCTTCCAAGTAATCCCTCTAACATCATCTGTTGAGAGTGAGAAGAGGAAAAGACTGACTTATGGCTTTGAAAACCTGGTTGCAATCTCCTCAAAATAGGTGACTATGAAACATTCAAATACATACTTTTTTTAAATAGGTGAATATGTAATATTCATATACACACCTTGGGTAGTACACTTGATTTAGCATCTGGGAGACTTCCACCTCCCAGAACAGGTGTTAAATTCAGTTTGATGTTTGAGCTAATAAATTTATATAAATTGCATCAAAAACCCCTTCCAGAAAACTCATGAGAGGGGAGTAGAAGAGCTCCTGAATCTTAAATTGTGCGAACTGAAAGCATAGTGATCGCTTCATTCTCTGGCCCACTCTACAGATGCTGACACTGAGGTCTGTCACAGAGGAATGACGGGTTTCCTCGGACATAGATAGCACTTTCAGGGCCACATCTGGGAGAGTCCCAGGAAATGGGTTGATTGGTCACTCCAGGCCCGTGAGTGTCCACCACTGCAGAGCTAGCTCACGGTAGTAGAACACAGCTCTCCTGTTTCTACCCTGATGTGTCCCTGACAAAGAGAACCAGCGCAAGTGTGAAATAACCATTGGATATACAGAACCACGGTCAGGCTCTCCAGATTAGCTGTCAGTGTGCCCTCACGGGTTACAACCAGCTATTTGTCCTTTTGTACCCACACTACTCGATAATCAGAGAGGGAATATTACTCCTCCACTTGTTCTGTAACTTTTGAAGGCAATCAAGCACAGTTTATGACATTGCATTGCATCTCTCATAAACATGTACTTAGTGAAGTTTACACATCGGGAAATCTTTCCTGTTGGACTCCTGGGTGAGCCATACCCACTGAAGAAAAGCTCTTTTCACAAACAGTAAACTATTTTCTTCCTGAGATTTGAACTAGCTCTCATCTTCCTGAGGACTGGATTCGTGTTCTCTATAAATAAGCCCTGGGAAGAGGCTAAGACTTCCCTCCCCCTCAAAACCAACCCCAGTGATGTGGCTCTCCCTTAAAAAAAAGAACAAAAATGATTCCGTGCATGTCAAATCTGACTTGCTGATGCACTCAGTAGGCACCAAACACACTTCTACCTGAACTAAGCTTCAGGGTTGATGGGTCATAAATTGGTAGTAAAATATCAGTTTCATTTATAAAAAGATGATCACCATAGATGTTCCAGAACAAACTGGATATCTCTCCCCCCCAAACGTATGGACGCACTTCTCTTTCTCTTGAGGAATTCATTGTAACCATTACTCCCATCATTTTATAAGTGAATATTTAATGAATACTAGATTTGTGTTGCTGCTTTCTCTTTACTCAGCACCCATTTCATTTTGCTGTTTTATCATCAGTGGTTTACCAACCCACTTTCCCCACCACACTCATTACGGGGGGTGGGGGGTGGGGCATTATTTACCCTACTTCATGCCATCACCATAGACGGTCAGGCTGGAAGGGGCCTTCATCCATTTAGACCCGGGCTCTCAAACTTTTCTTCAACAGGAGGATCTTTCTCCAGAGCCCAATCGATATATGGCACGAAGCAGAGGCAACTTCGTGTGCAGGGATTCACAGCAGGCCCAGGGCCTCTGCTCATGCTGGTGAGCACGTGAGCACTTACATGGCAGCCCCTTTGACTGTCTTCTCTAAATCCTCTTGGTCTTGCTTTCACTCTGCTTGCCTACAGGCATTTCTTAACTCTTATGTCAAACTGTTAAACAAATTTTTAAACTCTGTTGAACAGACACAGCTTTTGGACACTGGATACTGACTAAGTGTTGCTTCTGCTCATCGCCCACTGAACCCTTGTTAGGGGGTCTTGGGAGACAATTTAAAACCAACACTTTAAGCCAGTTCACTCATTTTAGGGATGAAGAGACTTGGAAGGTTAAATGACTCAGCACGAATCCCAGGCATAGACTGTGACAAGCCTAGAAGCCCAGGGAATACATGAAAACATCCTGGCTGGGTCAGCTACACAGATCACTCATCGCTGGCCTGGCCTGCCCACCCTCTGTAATCAAAAATACTTACTGAGTTAAATTTGGTGACAAGGAAAAGAAGTGTTTCCTTCTCCCTATTTCATAAAAAAGTCTAACACAGACTAATTTAATCACTTATCTCTATAAAATGATGAACTCAATATGAGTCACATGTTATAATGGCACCCTATTTGTGTGGTCTGGTTTTACAGAATATGGTATAGGGCATTCTTCTTCAGTCCTTAAAAAAAAGGAAAAGACAAAGAGCAGATAACTTTGAAACATGACATTTCATAATTCAGGACAGTTGGGTTTTTTTACCATCTTTCTTTTTTTTAAGCTGAGCCATCCTGCCACCTGTTGTCAGCTCAGTGGCTGCTCAGCTCGGGCCAGGACTCGAACTGCTGTTGCTCAGAGCTCACACTCTTCAGCGAGCTCATAACCAACTGAGCCACTTGGCCGGCCCAATTCAGGACGGTTTTAAACAAGAGGCACTGTCACTGGGCAATACTAGCTAGACCTTCTGGCCATAGCGGCTTTGGAAAGTAATGATATTCAATCGAAAGAAGCCAAAACATACAGGTGTACATCGTTTCTGACATATGTGCAGACCCAGCCACCCCAAGCTTCAAAACGACTTCAGCGTCGTGAGTGTCTGGGTGCAGCTGCGGGTCTTTTCCTCTGTTTATGGGCCATACATGGTTTAACTCATGGGAACGGGCCAATGTCAGGTGTCACATAGCCCTGTCTGATGCGAAACACATGTCTGCAGAGGTAGAAAGAAAAACGCAGCCACAGTCCAACCTCGACTCAGTCACAATACAATGAAGGGGGGAAAAGGCTGCAGACGCGTCTCTCGCCTTTCTTGTGGCTCTCTCAGCTCCTGCCAACAATGAGCTGCTTGTTTCTCTTATTTCCCAGAAACAGTATTAGCCGTCCAACAAGGTCAGCAAAAAAAAAGAGCAATTTTTCACTTCAGGGTGCATTTGGTTCCAAAAATCTGTAAAGTATTAAACCAAGAAGTTGCTCTATCCCAACTTCACACTGAGCCCTTTATTCCAGTTCTGGGTGAGAATCGTTATAAGGAAATTTCTCATCGGCTCAGTTGATAAGGACCCAAGCTCAGGGATGCGTGTGCATTCTGCCTCGTTTTCCAGGCCTCACGGTTTCAAGCCTCAGAACCACGTCTAGGTGCCCCAGAACTTGACAGTTGGGCCTTAAGTTTTCCAGATGCCCTCAAGTCTTCTGGTTTAGACTTGTATGTAACCCAAGCTGATTTACTCCACAGGAAACCCTGAGTTTTTTGGACCAGGAAATAATTTTCCTACTTGTTATGCTGTCTGCCCATCCAAATAGTGTCTAGTCGACACACCAGTGGTGCAAATACCTGGGCAAAATCTGCTCTTGTAGGTGTACAAATGGAAATCCCTGTCACATGAGATTTTATGCTTTCCTAGCAAACGCATTACCTAAAATGTATATTTAATTGGCATTTAAAGGGTTTAGACATCAGTTGTCATTATAATATATCAAGAACAAAGTAAAACAAAATCCTATCTTTCTGGCATATTGATGTCTTCTGGATCCTTTCACTGTAAAGAAATCATATTTCTTCCACCTAAAGCAGTCCCAGGATGTGCTATTGATCCCATCTGATTTCTGGGATATTTCACGATTTGTCAGAAGGGGCATGTGGCAGGAAGCACATTAATGAAGCTGGTGAATTTAGGCAAATAATGACATAACTTGGGGAAAAGAGGAAACTGGGTGCTTCATTGGGCTGCTTCACAAAGTTATCTTTGTGCCTTTGAATTCAACTCCATGGCCTGGCAATAGCAGCAAAACCAAAACTGTTTCATTATCTCCAGACAATAGGTATACTTTTACTCCAGCAGGAAATGGAAACTCTGATTCATGCGTTTATTTTCATTAGTCAGAAGAGAGTTTACTGTAGCTTTTTATTGGTTCGCTTTCCTGAATGGTTTTAAAACTACTCCAGGTGCAAAGTGTGGCAACCCAAGCTAAATATCAGAAAATGAATCTACAGCTGTTTTCCACAAGAAGTGGAGAAAAATTTGCCAGCGTGGGCCGCCAGCTTTTAATGTTTTCTTTTCATAACAAGCCATTTTGGTAAACATCTTTATTATTTAAAGAGCTCATACAGGGGACACTCCAAGAGATAATCAAAGGACTTGAATGATGGATGAAAGAGAGCATGCAATCAGCAATCAAACGGAAAAATTATCAGCTTCACAAGAAGTTGTAGAAATGCAAATGAAAGGAAGAGCTATTTTTCAGCAATCAAGCTAGCAAAGATAATAAATAATGTGATGCGAGTGTTTTGCATAGGCCAGGACTACTCAGGGAAAAAAAAAATGAAACAAGAATTTAATCAAAGGTAGCAGGATTAGGCAATCTAGTAAAATTATGTCAAATTTTAGGAATTTGTACATAAATGCATTTTGAGGACTGTGCCCTTAGATCTAATAGGATGTCTAGTGGACCCCCCCACCCACCCAAAGGTTAATTACCCTTGAAATGAAAAGTATCAAAATACTAATAGTGGGGGTATTTGGTTGGTAGGACTATAGATGACATTTTTTCTTTTCAGTGTTCTTTCTGCAGTTTATTTAACTATCTGCTCACTGAGTATCTGCTGAGCCTCAAGCAGGGGAAAGACGCTGTCTCTAGGTGCTGGAGACACTTAACCAACAAGATGGAAAGGTCCTGGTCTTTTGGGAGATTGTAGACTAGTGGAGAGACAGACGCCAGCAAATATTTAATGTAATTCTAGGATAAGGGCTTTGAACAAACATATGTGCAACTATTCCAGGCACACAAGTTAAGGAAGGGCTTCTCTGAGGAGAAAATATGTGATCGAAAAGAACCTGAAGAAAGTGCAGAAATCAGGGTGGGGGGCCAATCTAGGCTGAAGCACAGGAAGTGCACAGGTCCTAAAATGGAGCAGTGGGTAGGGGCCCAGGGCCTGTGGGGGCTCATGGCTATGGTGAGGGCTGCAGTGGGCCTCTCTTCCAGAGTGACAGAAACCTCCTTTGGCTCACTGCTCAGACTACATGGGAAACTGCCAAAATATTTCATACACTATGGTAAAAAAAAAAAATTCTGAAGAAATCCAGAGATGGAGATATTCTGAGAGTATACCCCTCGGGATCAATGTCTGTGAGGTGTTGTCCCATCAGCCTGTGAAGTGGGGTTCAGGGTCGCCTTTCAGAAAGAAAGGAATAAGCTTTGGGGCGGGGCTAAGGGAGGTGGAAACCAAAGCAGTCCTGCTTTGAAACACTTAAAAGGAGTGTTTCAAGCAAAACAAAACAGAAATCTAGACCTCTAAATTTTATTTGGGAGGGTGTGCTAAGGGGGTTCTAGTCTTAAAAAAACAAAAACAAAACACAAAACAACGAAAAAGCTATAACTCTGGAGGTTGTAAATTTTATCCTTGAATCACACTGGGTATGAGGTATACCCTCGTTTGGCCTTCAGCGACTCCTGGTGGGTCACCCAGGGCCTAGGGAGGTGCTGGTGTTCACTGTTCAGGGATTTGTTTGAGGATTGTCCCTTAGACCACAGTGGGTAGATCATTTATGGGGAATAGGAGGGAGAACTCCCTCTGAGGGAAAGATTACTTTCTCCTCATCGCCAGGCGAGCCTTTAGCTCATGAATGCTGACTCCTGTCATTGGACATATCACCACCCTCTTTGCAAGAGTTCCCCAAGTCTGAAAGCCAAATCTGCAGGCACCTCTAGCAACCACACAGAGGCCCGTGGTGTGCATTTTTCTCCTTGGCTTTATTATCTATTTCAGCCACAGTCTCCCTCTACCCCAACTTAACTCAATTATTTATAGGTATCCTTTTGAATTATATCTTTTGTAAGAGGCAAGAGTGGGAAATAAATGGATGAAAGTATCACTTTCATTTTAAAACTGTATCTCTGAGTATGCAGTTACACAGATATATTATTTACCAGTTAAACACTGTCCTGTGAAGTTTAACTAAGCATGCTGGAAATGGCATTTGCCTGTCATCCCAAGGAGAAGGGTTTAAATGTCCTGAGGCTATATCTGGTGTACCAAAAAGTTTTTCCTTTTTCGCAGTCTTTACACAACATACTCACTAGAGGAGCCAGGTGACCCAGGCAAACTGTCCTCTCCCCACTTCTTACAGACACTCTCTTACTCAAGTGATCAAAGCCAACATCACCCAGACTGGGACGAAATGCCATCATATGCCTCCTGATACGATTCAGTGAGCAGAACACATCACTTCTGTGGTATTCCTGCCCAAAATGTATAACCTGAACCTAAATCATGAGGAACCAGACAATTCCAAATTTAAAAACAATCTACAAAGTAACTGGCCTATGCTCTTCAAAAACGTCAAGTTCCAGAAACACAAAGGCTGAGGAATTGTTCCAGATAAAGATTAATAAGACAAGACAACTAAATGTAATGCATGATCCTTGACAGCTCCTGGACCAGAGCCCAAAATAGCCAAAAAGGACATTATTGTGATAAATAAAATTTCAGGTGTGGACTTCGGATTAGACAATAGTATTGTATCAATGCTAAATTTCCTGATTTTGATACCTATACTGTGCTTCTGTAAGAATATGTCCTTTTAGGAAATACAATCTGAAGTATTTAGGAGTAAAAAGGGCATGATGGCTCCAACTAAAAAAAAAAAAATTTAATACTATATATGTGTTTATTTACATACATATAAACACATACAGAGAAAGTGAGATAAGCAAATGTCACAAATCATAAACAATTAACAAAGGCAAATGTGGGGTAAAGGGTATATGGGTGTTCTTTGTACTAAACTTGAACTCTTCTGTAAGTTTAAGATTATTTCAAAATAGAAAGTGAAATATTAAAACAAACAAACAAACAAAAAACCAACAACAAAGAACAAACTTCCTTCTACACACTGTAAACTCCCTGGAGATTGAAAATCCTCAGTCTGGCAGGGTCCAGAGAGACTGCGTTGTGTATGGGCCATTGTCCTATGGCATTATTTATCTTTGAGGAAACCCCTATTAAACAATGGGTTTGCGAACTGACTGGAGTTGGGAAGGGAGAGAGCCCTGGTTGTAATTTATGCTACAGGTTGTAATATACGACACCTCTACTCACTGTTCCTTCCAGCCTCCCCACCTCCACCCCCAACCCCAGCTGCTACTATAGAAATAATTCTGGGTGAGATGGTCAAAAGATACAAATTCCAGTTACAAAATAAATAAGCCCCGGGCATATAATGTACAGCATAGTGACTATAGTTAATAATATTGTATTGCATATTTGAAAGTTGCTTAAGAGAGTAGATCTTGAAAGTTCTCATAAGAAAAACATTTTGTAACTCTATGGTGATGAATGTTAACTAGACTTATCGTGATGATAATATATTTTGCAATATATTACATAGATCAAAGCATTATGTTGTATACCTAAAACTAATATAATGTTATATGTCAATTATATCTCAATTTTAAAAAGAGAAAAAAATATCTCATTTTCAAAAACAGAGAGCCTGAGAAGACAGGACAAAGCGTTGCCCTATGGGGCTGGTTGGGAAGGTCTTTCAGAAGAAACATCTCCTTAGAGCTGCACCTGCCAAGACATTGGCCTAAAGAATTCCCCCCCAAGAAGTTTTCTTGAGAGAGAAGCTGGCCTTCAAGAGTGTTGGTTGACCATAAAGCATGAGGTCCTGTGGTGAAAAGCCCTCACTTCCCAGGGTCACAGCTGAAGAAACTGTTCCTTGTTGGTATTCTTGATAGAAGGAAAAAAATGGACCAGCTGAGGAGGGCAGAGCTGTGGGTGGAGAAGGGATTAGCAGAGGGACGCATGTTTCAGGAAGGAATGTCTCAGGCCAAAGCCACCCTATTTTCATAGTTTGGACCCTAGGATTCCCTCAAATTGCAGGGGGGAAGGTTTTCTGCTTAAACTGGAGTAGGGACAGAGGGGAAGACGACACACAAGCAATGAGACATGTTGTTGATGGGAAAAGGAGTGTCAGATGGGAAGAGGACCCTCAGAGGAGCGTCCCTCGTTTGCAAGTATCCCAGGCGATAGCAACAGAAAAAAAAAACATAAACAATGGCGGCAAGGAGTCCAGGAACCTTCCCCATGCAGCTGCCCTGAGCGTTCACTCTGTTAGGATGGGATGATCCAGTTCCATTTGGGGGGAAATTATAGTTCCATTCTAATTAATGCAGGTATTGTGGCAGTTGATAAGGGTGGAAACAATATTTTTCTTGATATTTAAAGTATGAGCTTTGAAGCAGCTAAATGAAAGTCTTGTGAGCCAGGACTAAATCAGCCACATTAAAAATTGCTTTATTTTTTTCCAGCTCTGCAAATATTTAACTCTTGGCAAAATTGAAAACTCACTATTCACTCTTCATTGGTGTCTGAGAAATATAATACTGGAAAGGAAAAGGACAAAAATAATATGGAATGAAATTCATGACACGTAGTACTGGGAAGCAAAATAACTTCGAATGAAACTTCCATTTATGGCTTAGTCAAAAACATATGGATATGCAAGCTGAAAAACAGAGCTAATAGGAAAACTAGGTGCCTGGTTAAAATACGCTTATTGTGGCAACGTTAAATCATTTTTTATAAAAGAAAGTAGTACCCCAAACAAATCCCTCCCTCCAACACACACAGTGGATCTGCAGACAATTACTTGTTTAGTTTCATAAAACCAAACCATATCAAAATTATATTTTTAAAGTAATTCTTCTACTTTACTAACAAAGATTCCAAAGAAACTGGAACAAATGAGGGAATTAAAGGAAGGCACAAAAATATATGTATAAGAATTTTATTGCACCATCATTTATAATAATAAAAAATAGAATTAGCCTATATGTCTCTCAGAACTGGTTAAATAAACTATGGTAGTCACACAATGGAATATGGTACAGCCATTAACATGATATAATGATTTATGAACAGAAATCTTCCCAAGTCCATTTATAACTTAAAAAAACATATAAACAATGAGAATCTAGTTTGTACCTATCAGAATTATAAAGATTAAGAAGTCTGATAATGGACATTAATGGCCAGTGTAGGGGTTAAGAAGTGCTTTGATCTACTGTTGGTAGGACTATAAATTGATGTAACCATTTTGGAGGGAAGTGGAACATCTATTACAAAATGTAATGCACATAGTCTTTGACCCAGGAATTCCACCTCTGCAAAATTATCCTGCATAGAAACAGCATATGGCAAAAGGATTTATGTCCAGGGACGCACACTGTAGCATTGTTTAATAATAGTAATGAGAAAAGAACCTAAATATCCAGCATAGGGGATTGGTTAAATAAATTACAGTACATCAATAGAGTAGAATATTACAATTGCTGACAAATAACTAATACATCTGTAAGTCCTAATTAAGAAAGCTCTCTAAGATATGATAAGTTTTAAAAAGACATATACACCCAAGCAAGCACATGCATGCAGATTATTTCTAGTATACTGAGGAAGCTGGTAGCAGTGGGAAACAAAAAAGGGTTGGGGGTTCTAGTGTGAAGGAGACTTGTTTCTCATGAATACTCTTTGCAACTGTTTGGATTTTTTGCCATGTTTGTGCTACTTTTCCAATAAAAACAGTAAATAAAAAAATGCTGCAGGGCCAGCCGAGTGGCTCAGTTGATTAAGAGTTAGCTTAAGAGCGGGAGCTCTGAGCAACACGGCCGCTGGTTGGATTCCCACATGCGCCCAAGCTGAGCTGCCGCTGTGCTGCCAACAGGTGGCAGGATGGCTCAGCTGGTGAGAGCACGTGCTCCTAACAAGAAGACTGCCTATTTGATGGTGGGTTATGCCCGCCCGCAACTAAGACTGAACTCGGCTCCTTGAGCTGAGCTGCCACCCAGATGGCTCCGTGGATAGAGCACGCGCTTTTAACAACAAGGCTGCTGGTTCGACTCCCGCATGGGATGATGGCTATGCCCACCCGCAACTAAGATTGTAACACAGCACCTTGAGCTTAGAGGCCACGAGCTGCCGATGGGCAGCCAGATGGCGACTAGCGCCCTCCACAACTAAGATTGAGGAACAACAACTTGGCTGGTCCCTCTCCCCAATTCCCCAACACTGTTCCCCTCCCCCAATTCCCCAATTTAAAAAAAAGGAAAAAAAATGCTGCAGAAAAACATTTGTTGAAATGCAAAGATGATAGTGATACATTAAGTGAAAAAAAAGCAGGCTACAAAAAAGAATGTAGAGGATTTTCCAACCTTTTTCTGTTTATATTTGTATTGGGAAAAAGGCACATATATGAGAAAATGTTAGTGTGATTTTGAATGGTCTGAATACAGTGTTTTTTATTTTCTCACTTTTTGCTGATCAGCATTTTCTACAATGACCACAGAGTAATTATATAATACGGGGAAAAGAATGTTCTTGAATCTTGCTGCCTCAAATACGTCTAGGATCTTATTTTTTTCCTTCTTTTCTTTTTCTAAAACTAAGGAGTAGGTGTGATGTCCTCTCTTTAGCACTTAATAACAAAAGACTGTGAGGGCTTTTTGTTTTCCTGGCATCTTTTACAGTATTATTTTGCTGACTCCATCACAGAGAATTATTCCGAGTCAAGCGTGGTGGAACAGCTGTCCTGACCACTAGCAACTGCAAAACACCCAGGGAATAAATTTAGACCTCCAGAAAGAAAGCAGAAATCAATCTTCCAGTTGATATGGGGTGGGGGAGGTGATGATCACACACAGGAGGGGACAACATCACCAGGGACCACAAAGAGGACATCAAAGAACAGTGTAAAATGTCACTTGGCACTTAACGATTTGGAACAAGTGGCCAAATGACAAACCATCCCAGAATGCTTTTGCCTCAAAGTTTAAGCGAAATGCTCCATAGCAAGGAAGTTCCCAAGGGCAAACAATTGGAAGTCAGCCAGCAGATAGTACTAAAACTGTCAAAATTATTTTTAAAACTTTCAACAGAGGCCCACAGCTTGGGGAAGTGATTGGACGCCATTGAAAATAAGTAAGTAAATAAATAAATAAATAAAGGTAGAGCGCACAAAGGGACTAAGGAAAAGCTTCACCTGGCCTTTACCTCCTTCCTAAGAGGCGCTGCTCTTCTTCAGGGTATGGGGAGCCCCTCTGGAATTTTTCAGGGGTTTAGGCCTGCAGAGACCTGATGCTAGCCAAATGCTGGCAAGAAAAGTTCAAGGTGGGCTAACACCCTTACCTTGTGAATTTAGACAACACAATGCAATAATCTGGATCCCAAACCATGTTTCCCCTAGTTTTTGAAATTTACTTGGTTATCATTGGGGTCAAAACTTTCCGGAAAGTGGCTTCAGTGTTCATGTTCTCAATACTCATGTGAGCACCAACACCAACAAGTCCCAAAGTGACAAATACAAATGGCACAACTGATGTCTATTTTGGACAAAGAACCCAGTCAAAATGTTGGTGAGCATCCTTGGAGTTCTTTTCAAGTGACTGAAGTTAAATACTGAATATCTGAGTGGGTTTTGGCCATTTATAATGACGGCATTCTCCAATCACAGTGCTAAAACACACACTTCTATTGTGGTTCCTATACCTGGCTGATGACCGAAGTCATCTGGGTACATGAGCCCAGACCCCACCCTACATCATCTGAAACAGGATTTCCCAGGAGTGGGGCCCAGGCAGAACTACTCCTAGCAGCAGCCCATGTTTGTTCTTTGGAGAGCAATCAGACCACTGAATTCTGAAGATATATGTCTGACAAATGTCCCAAGGGATCTGATTAGTGTTAGAGGTGGACCTCCGCTTGGAGGAATGAGTGAGACCAGGGAATGACTTCTTTGCTACAGGCAGACTCGGTCAACTGCAAAAGCTTGCTCTTCATGGTTCTGTCTATATTGCACATAGGGGTTACAGCCTTCTTCCTAACACAACATCCTCTCCTCCTACCATAAAAAGCTCAAGGCACCAACTGATTCGTTCTCTTTTTTTTCTTTTAGATATTATAAAAGCAATATAATATTACAGAAAAATAAAGGAAATCATCCTAATCCAAAAGTCTTAATATATCTCCAGTGAAGATGGCAGACTAGGTAAACACTCTGCTTACCTACTCTCATGACCACATCAAAATTACAATAAAATACAGAAAAACCATCATTGAGAATCGCCAGAAGTCTAGCTGAACAAAAGTCCTGTAACTAAGTACATACAGAAGCAGCCACCTCAAGACTGGTAGGAGGGGCGGAGACACTGAGCCGCGTTAGACGCACATGTGACTAAATCGGAGAGGTATCTCAGCTGCTGAGGTTCCCCCACCTTGGAGGAGCAAGGGGTCCTATCCCCACACCAGGATCTCCAGCCCACAGTGCCAGGGTCGGGGAGAGAAATCCCCATAACTTCTGGTTGTGAAAAACAGCGGAAATTGCTGCTGCGTAAGACAAGGGTGGCTGCAGTCCCAGGCGCTCCTCTTAAAGGGACCGTGTATGGACTTACTCACTGACAGATTCACTCACTCTGAACTCCCACTGGGGCAGCAGATTGAAACGTGCCAGAAATATACGGGGAGAAACTGAAGTATCTGGCTTCAGGGCGAGGGTTGAGGGGCAGCTTTCTCCCTGGTGGATAAGCTAGCAGAAGCCATTGTTTATTTGTCCAGCCATCCCCACTCCTGGAGTGCAAAGGCAGGCAGCCACCTGGTGATTCCTGGAGACTCTACCCCATGCAACTTGCAGGCCCACCTAAGCTGCTTCCAGTGGCTTTTCTCTACAAACGGCCTACATTGGCTCACGCTGTGGACTTAACCTAAAATCTCTCAAAGGTTCACAAAACCCAAACAAGCAGCATCTGCCTTTAGCATGTCCCGTACCTCTAGCTGAGCAGTCCTAAACATGTCACTAGCTACAGCCTGGCATGATTTGGGGCTTGGCCTCTCCAGGCACCTCCAAGCACAGCACAAGCGGCAGTCATCTGCAGATTGCTTTGTGTCATACCAGGTGGCCCTGAGGAGGGCATAGGCTGCGGCTAAACTTGGCTTGTAGCGGATCCCCTCCCAAGAGGCCCCAGGACTGGCATGCCAGAGGCCAGCTTCAGACTGAGCCGAAGCATCACCGGGCCACCTCCAAGAAGACACACCCAAAGGGAACACTGGGAAGACACCAGAGACCTGCTAATGCGAATCATGCTCCATAGGGTCAGCCCCTGCACCATAACTCCTCCACTGTAGTCATGGTGAATCCTCACAGCCAATGAGCCCAAAGGTCAGTCCCTCCCACTGACATGCAAACAGCAACCAAGACTCAACTACAACAGGAGGGCACACACAACCCACACAAAGAACACACCTGAAGGGCCCGGCTCTGGTGACCAGGAAGACTGCGCCACTAAGCCCCACAGGACACCTACTACATGAGGTCACTCTATTAAGACCAGGAGACATAGCAGCCCTATGTAATACACTGAAACAAACACAGAGAGGCAGCCAAAATGGGAAGACAAATAAACATGTCCCAAATGAAAGAACAGAACAAAACTCCAGAAAAAGAGCTAAAAACAAAATGGAGACGAGCAATCTACCAGAGTCAGAGTTCAAAACACTGCTTGTAAGGATGCTCAGTGATCTCAGGGAGAACTTCAACAAAGAGAGAAAACATAAAAATGGAGATAGAAAACAAAAAAGAACCAATCAGAAATAAAGAATACAATAACTGAAATGAAGAATATATTAGAGGGAATCAATAGCAGATTAGATGAAGCAGAGAGCTGAAAAAAGAATCCAAAAAAATGAGGACAGTTTAAGGGGCCTCTGGGATAACATCAAGCATACTGACATTTGCATCATAAGGGTACCAGAAGAAGAGAGAGAGCAAGGAATTGGAAACCTATTTGAAGAAATAATGACAGAAAACTTCCCTAACCTGGTGGAGGAAATAGATATTCAAGCCCAGGAAGCACACAAGAGTTCCAAAAAAGATGAACCCAAACAGGCCCACACCAACACACATCATAATTAAAATGCTAAAAGTTAAAGACAAAAAAAGAATCTTAAAAGCAGCAAGAGAAAAGCAGTTAGCTATCTACAAGGGAGCCCCCATAATACAATCAGCTGATTTCTCAACAGAAACTGTGCAAGCCAGAAGGGATTGGCATGAAATATTCAAAGCAATGAAAAGCAAGGACCTAAAACCAAGATTACTCCACCCAGCAAAGCTATCATTTAAAATAGAAGAACAGGGCCAGCTGAGTGGCACGTTGTTTAGGAGTTGGCTTGGGACGCCAGCTCTGAGCAGCAGGGCCCCAGTTCGGATCCCACATGAGGGCCAGTGACGCTGTGCCCTCTACAGCTAAGATGGTGAACAACAGCTCGACCTGGAGCTGGGCTGCCATGAGTCGCCAGTGATAGTGTAAGCTGCAGGGGGCTGGCCAGCAGCAGGCATGAGCTGCTGTGAGCCGCCGTGAGCAGCCATCCAAAAGCCGGCAAGCGACTGCCTCACCTGGGAAGAGCGCAATGATAATACCGCTCTTCCAGTGAAGCGAGACATCCTCCACAACTAGACTGAAGAACCAAAGGACAGCAAGTTGTCTGTTCCCCTCCCCCAATTCCCCAATAAAATCTTTAATAAAAATAAATAAATAAATAAAATAGAAGGACAGATAAACAGCTTCCCAGACAAGAAAAAGCTAAAGGAGTTCCACTACCAAACGAAGTATTACAAGGAATCTTAGAGGGACTTCTTAAGATGAAAAAAAAATTAAAAAAAAAAAAGATGAAAAATATGAATAAAATGGCAATAACTACTTACCTACCAATTCCTTTATATATAAATGGATTAAATGCTCTAATCAAAAGACATAGGGTGGCTGCATGGATAAGAAAACAAGACCCTTACACCAGCTGCCTACAAGAGACTCACTTCATATCGAAAGACAAACAGACTCAAAGTAAAAGAATAGAAAAAGATATTTCATGAAAATGGGGGGGGGGGGAGCTGGAGTAGCAATACTTATACCAGACAAAACAGACTTTAAAATAAAGGCTACGACAAGAGACAAGGAAGGACCTAGTAATCACACTTCTGGGTACTTATCCAAAGAAACCCAAAATATTACTTCAATGGGATGTGTACATCTGTATGTTCACGGCAGCATTATTTACAGTGGCCAAGACATGAAGGCAACTTGGGTGTCCCTGAATGGATGAATGGATATATTTATATATGTATGTATGTAACGGAATATTATTCAGCCATAAAAAAGAATGAAATCTTGCCATCTGCAACAACATGGATGGACCTAGAGGGTATTCTGCTGAGTGTAGTAAGTCAGACAAAAACAAATGCCATATGAGTTCATTTATAAAGGAATCTAAAGAACAGAATGAACAAACAAAGCAGAAACAAACTCATAAATACAGAGAACATTTTGATGGTTGCCAGATGGGCGGGGGAGGGGGTAGGTGAAAAAGGGGAAGGGATTAAGAAGTACAAATTGGTTGTTACACAGTAGTCATGGGGATGTAGCATATAGCATAATATCTATTTTTGGTGTCAGATAGGTACTAGATTTATCAGGGTGATAGATGGGATGGAGGTTGGAAGGCAGGATGAAAAAGATGAAGGCGTTAAGAAGTACAAGTTGGTAGTTACAAAACAGTCATGAGGATATAAAGCATAGGGAATTTAGTCAATAACATGGTAATAACTATGTATAGTACCAGGTGGGTACTAGACTATAGTCAGGAGAATCACTTCTTAAATTATATAAATATCTAACCACTATGCTGTATACCTGAAATTAACA
The DNA here is from genome assembly GCF_001890085.2 of Hipposideros armiger. Classification (NCBI taxonomy): domain Eukaryota; kingdom Metazoa; phylum Chordata; class Mammalia; order Chiroptera; family Hipposideridae; genus Hipposideros; species Hipposideros armiger. The sequence goes on along the minus strand of NW_017732286.1, from coordinate 230,285 downwards.
TAAAATAATATTGAATGTCAACTGTAATTGAAAAATTAAAAAAGGGGAGAAGGGGAAAGGGAATAAAAGGTCCAAATTTCCATGTATAAAACAAGCCGTGGAAATGTAATGTACAGCATAGGGAATATAGTCAATAATATTGTGATAGTGTGGTACGGTGTCAGATGGTTGCTGGACTTATGATGGTGATCAGTTCTTTAGGTCTATAAATGTTGAGTAATTATGGTATATACCTGAAGCTAGTGATATTATACGTTAGCTATATTTTAATAAAACATCTTTAAAAAATAAACAAAAGTCTTACTATAATCACTATTAACATTTAAAAATACAGAACTGATTTATTCAATACATTTATTCTACAAAATGGTGCACGTGAGACGCATACTGTACTTGGCTAGGGGCTAGAAACACACAGATGGAGAACAAAATCTTGGGGGAAAAGAGAATCTGAGCAAAGTCTTTTTTTTTAACATTTTATTGGGGAATTGGGGGAGGGGAACAGCGTTAGGGAATTGGGGAAGGGGAACAGACAAGTTGCTGTCCTTTTTGTTCTTCAGTTTAGTTGTGAAGGACATCCTTCACTGGCCCATGTTGGTATTATCAATGCACTCTTCCCGGGTGAGGCAGTTGCTCGCCGGCCACTGGATGGCCGCTCAGGACAGCTCACGAAAGCGCATGCCAGCTGCCGGCCAGCCCCACTGCAGCCACGCCGGCGCCGGCAACTCACAGCAGCCCAGCTCCAGGTCAAGCTGTTGTTCACCATCTTAGCTGTAGAGGGCACAGCTCACTGGCCCTCATGTGGGATCCAAACTGGGGCCCTGCTGCTCACAGCTGGCGCCCCAAGCCAACTCTTAACCAACGCGCCACTCGGCCAGATCGCAAAGTCTTTTTAAAAAAATAAAATGATAACCATAGCATAAAAAATTTTGCCTGCTTTATAAAATTAGACCGATATATAAGAAACAGTTTTCCATGTCCCACATAATCCTTATAACTATTATTTTAATAGTTAACAATATATTTATTTTCATATTGCAGGCCTTTAATTGGAAGGGGGGCTAAAATATAAATAATACACATTTGTGTACAGTTTTCCAAAGTTTTCATCTAATAACGACGTAGGAATTTTATCTTGGAGAGTCTTTTCTTAGGAAAATTGTGATATCAAACATTTTTCATGGCTCTTGAGACTTCTTACCAAAGAGATTTTTCTACCTAAATTTCTAAATTTCACATAGTAAAACCTGTAAGTCTTCATCACCTAAACTTAATATGTCAAGATACATGAATAGTGATCTAGATTAAAGATTCATGCATATTAAGATAAATGGAATAGGCCATGAAAACACAGCGTTCATTTGTTTATATAATATTATGTCCTATTTTACTCAATCAGTTGATTTAATGATTTGTTTTCAGCACCATTTCACACATTCCTTAAAAGCCTTAAAAGAAAGGAACTGTAATGAGTCTCTTCTGGAAAACCCAAAGAGCAGTCTTCAAGAATGTTGATTAAACAGAGTAAATTTTGACAATAGTGGCTTCCTCCAAATCTATCTCAGAAGATAAGCACATTGATTTCCTGTGGAGTGTAGAAAACTATTGTTTTTTTATTTTTTTAATCAAGAAAAAACCCTTTTAACCAGAATTTTCTCCCTTTTCTGTGTCTACCAGTCTTCCTTCCCTTCCCTAAACACTCACTTTCCACCACCCCAATCCTACCAACCCCCATCACCTCCACTCTCCCTCATGAAGTATGGAGGTTTTCAGTTTGTTTTGGGGTTCGTGTATGTATGTCCTAGTGCACTTCAGGCTAATTTATCCTGCAGAAACCACAAAGTTCAAAAAGTAGTGAGAACATCAGAGCTGAAAAAAATCACAGTAGCCAGATGTGTCTCCCATGAGCTCACCACATAAATTCGATTAGGAAAAAAAAAATCACTGGAAGGGGAAAAAAAAAAAGAGGTCCTTCGTACAAAGCTGACATTTAGCAAACTCTCAGGATACCTTTCTATATGCTTTAAGCCACACTAGGCTGCAGTGTCCATTTAGCTATTTTACTTGCTCTTTATAAAATGGTTTTAAGTGCCTCTGGTGCACTTCCTAGAGGGAAGAATGAGCCAATTTAGCAAATGAGCACAGACAAGATTTTCCATCTTGTCTTGAAAAGCGTGCCCTGCAAAAAAGAAAACCCCGCACATGTTTGTAATTTGAAGTACAGATCAAGGCAGACCTGGAGGACTTGGGCTCTCGCCTGGCGGACAGCACATCTTCAAAGGTGGGGAAGAATGCGCGCGCGTGTGTGTGGGTGTGGGTGTGGGTGTGTGCGCGTGTGTGTGCGTGTGCGTGCGTGCGTGATTTTTTAAATGCCTATAGCATTAAAAATTTACTCTGGCTGCACTTCACCAAAAGTTTCTGAACTGGCTAGGGCTGGTAAAGTTGTTACACAGTCTTTATTTTTCTTGTCCTGTCTGGGAGGATACTGGCACCCCCAGTCAGGGCCTCACTCCAGTAAAGAGGTCATTAACGTGTGACAGGAGCCCAGCACACAAACCCTGGTTTATGATCACTAAGATTATCACCAAAAAAGCAAAATTGCATGTCACTTTCTCTTGGCAAAAACATTTTAAAATATAGGGATATGCTAAATTGTGCCTGCTTTTCACAAACTCCCCATTAGTGATGTGACAGTAAAGGAGCCAAGTCACCAGCATCCCCCTCTTCACCTCCTCACAGTTGCTGTCTGGGCTTACAGATTATTTTCACAATGTGTAAGCAAAAATGCCCAAACGAGAAAACCTACAGGAATGAAAGTTGCAGGAATGGTGGCTGGGTTTTCCTGAGAAAGGAGCACACACAACAGGGTCTTCCTTCAATACACAGGGGCCAGAAAAGTGAGGGGAAGCCAGGCCACCAGCTAACAGTGAGTTATAACCATGTATTTTTTGGAAGCTGTCTCTATGCCAGGGACCAAGGCATGGTCCCTAAATACTCAAAACAACTTTATGAGGCAGTGTGTACTCTCATTACAGATAAGGAAAATGAGACTCAGAGAAGTTAAATAACTAATGCAACCAGTAAATGTCTAACCCAAGAGAAAGTCAGTTCTGACTTCAAGTTGTTCCCATTAACCACTAAACAAAAAGGTCCCCTGCCGTGCACCCCGGGGGGGGGGGGGGGCCCCATCACCACCCTCACATCCTAACTGATTTCTTTATCAGGCTCCATTTTCCCCAAGCCCATTGTGCTGTATATTATAATAGGGACTGTGTAGAGTCTTTTGGCTTTTTTGGTTTGTTTCATTTTTTTTTTAACTCCTTAAAAAAATATTAGTGGTTATTAATAGTAATTAATCATACCAACAACCCACTTAAAAGATATGGGATCCTATCTGGTTTGTGTTATGAAAAATATCAACTTTCACATCTGTAGTCATTTTCCCTCTTCACTGTGTTACATTAAAGTGAGGGTTTCAAACAAATTGTCGGCCCTCAAGTGATAGGCTTCCACCCAGTGGTACTCCCTCCTCTTTATTATCTAAAGTCCTCCAAGGTCTTCCTTTCTTCTTGTATTCACTAGCTCTGGGCACTCAGACTCAAAGGTCACTAATCTGCTCAGACAGAATCAAAGTGGATAAAACCTGACAAACAACATGATTTGGTAAATACAAAACCAATTTCAGTTAAAAACTAGACAAAGCTAGAAATGGTTATTTGAAATAAGGTGCAAAAAAACTTTTTTTACATTTTCTCCCTGCAGAATCTAATTCACTTTTTACCGAGGCATTTGAAAAGTCAGTGAGTTTAGATACACAACAAATCTGCCATCCTAGAGAGAGATGCCTTTTCACTGGATACTGATGCAGGCTGACAAAAGTATACTCTGTTTTCACGAAGTCATTAATCCAGGACACCTTTAAATAATAGGTTCTCTTCTCCGAATTAAAATATGGATTGGTTTATAAGCCACATTTCATGATGGAACGGGGACTGAAACACTTCCACCAGAGGGCGCTATCCTCACTGAAAGGAATAAATATTGTTCCTAATTTAAAGCCCTTTGCACTCTAACCAGCACAAAATAAATCTTTTTTTTTCTTGAGAGCTGTTACAATGAAGAAATGAAAATGTCTTCAAGCCTAACATTTTATAATTAAATAAAATATAAAACTTTCCTTTCCACAAATAATGATATTAAGAATAAACACTTACTTACAGCCTATTGTGTACTTGGCATGGATATATAAACTCATATAATCTCATACTATAAAAATAATCCTCATTTTACATATGGGGAAACTGAGGTAGAATTAAGTAACTTAACTGAGTCACCCAGCTAGTAATGGGCAGGGCCAGGCTTGAAATTTTGACAGTCTGATCCCCTAACTCTATGTACCTAACATAGAGCAAAGCATGGACTCCCAATCAATGGAGGTTTATTGCTGAATGTATTTAGCTATGTGACTGATTATTGCACAGCTCTAGAAATACATTAAATTAGCTTATAAAAGGTATAAATTCTATCATCTGATAGTAATGTCATTAACTATATTTTGACATCATTTTCACACATACATAATTATCTCCCAGTGAAGGGAACATATCACTTAAATTAACTTATTTGTCAGCTATATTCTTTTGAAAGACCAACGTTGTAAATTTAAGAAGTAGGAGGAAAAAGAGGAGCATACGCTCGGGTCAAAAGATAAAAAGAAAAAAAATGCAGTTGATGTAAAACAGACATAGTAATTTTGAATCACATTCAAAATACTAATGAGAGAGAGATATTTATTTATATATGCTACTATATGTATATGTTTACATATGCTAATACATATGACAGGTATATTATATATAACATATATAAAATATCTATTTCTAAAATAGTGAAAATAAGATACCATATTCTAAATCTTAAAAAGAATCTGCTCCTTATATTTTTAAAGACTGACAACAAAGAGTATAAACTACAGGCAGACCTATAGGTTGAAATAAAATATTCTGAGTAAGTCACTTATTATTAGGACCAGATTGTGACTCTCTAAATTATCCCTGTCTGTGGAGCTTACTTTGCATTCCCCGTTATATTTCCATCTATGGGATACATCTGTGATTCTCTATAGGTTAGTAGCACACTTTGCCATGGGCAAACACTCAAATATTGTTGGAAAAAAAACAAAATGCGTGTCTTGAGAAATTTACTGCCCCAATTTATTAGAAATCTGAAAAGTAAGATATTTTATTGAACCACAGGTAAACTTGTTTCAGACATTCAGATTACAATTTCTTTAGATATACTTTACCAGCAATTGGGCTTTTGGGGTGTGTGTGTGTGGTGTGTACAGGCAGATTCACATGTGCCTTTAGTATCAAGTTTCAGGCATTTAAGGTCTTTTTATAGTCTACTTTCTACTTGTTACACAATTTTTAAAAATTAACTCCAGTGGTTTGTGTACTAGAAACACACTAAATATCCATCCAATGGGGGCTAGTTAAATAAACTAATTATAGCATACCAATATGTTGGGTTATTAGGTAATTTTTTAAAAAGAATGAGGCGGCTCTATATGCATGGCTATATAAGTGGAAAAAGCAAGGTGTGGAACAGTGGGTATAACATGCTAGCATTTGTGTGAAGAATTACATACATGTGACTGAAAACACTGGTTGACTCCAGCCAACATATGAGAGACAGAGGAATGGAGATCAGAGGAAGACTTACTTTTTGAACACCTCTTTGAAAAAGTGTTTGAATTTTTCTTAACCAGGTCCATAAATGATTTTTTCCAATTATAACTGAATACAGAGTTAAAGTTAATACTTTAATAATCAGTTTTTAGAATTTTTAATGAAAATTAAATGGTTGAAGAAACCTTGAAACTAATGACAGCTAATCTGTGGTTTCTTTACTACACTTGCATCTGCTTTCCACTTGAGCTCTTATATATTGGGGACAAATGACTCACGGGAAGTTTTGGTTTACCACTGCTGGTAGGAGCATTGGTGCCATTTTCCTTGATTTGCCCTTTAGACAAGGAACACAACAGAAGTTACTCCAAGTCGTTTGCTTTTTGGATATATTTTATATCTGCAAGCTTTAAAAATGGTAGGTCCAGACTTCCGGGGAAAACAGACAATATATTTACTTGAAGTTGACTCGGGGTTACTTAAGTTCATATTCACTTTGGCTAAGCCACAGTATGAGAGGAGGGTGTCTAGGAAAAAGACTTCCATTTTTATTCTGCTCATTCCTGAAAATCCAACAGAAGATTCTTTTTATTCTCTAAAATTAACTGTTCTGTGTATAAAGCAGTATCTAGATATTTGGTTTAAATGGAAATGTTATATGAAAATGGTACCATCTTTTATAAAATTTTAAAACCGGCCCTCTTGTCTTTAGTTTTTGGGGGCAAAGGAGAATGACTACAACAAAAGCTGATTAGTTCTACTGCTGTAATGTATTAATTCACATCTGATTATCCCTACTGGGCAGAATTTTAGTTCTTTTGAAGTTAAGTCAATTAGCAGAAAATAATCACCTCTCAAGTCTAAAATCATATACTTAAACATTCTAAATGAAGTGACAAGTGGGTCATACTATTCCAGGGCAAGTATGGGGAGAAGCCACTTGTAGATTATACAATGGCTGAATACATTCTAAAATCAAACCAACCTTGGTTCAAACTCCAGCTCTGCTAGTCACAAGCTGTGTGAGAAAGTTTCTGCATCTATAAATGGGAATGCTATCACTTCTTGTAGGGTTGTTGAAAGGATTTAGTGCAATAAGCAAGAAAACACCTGTCCTGGTATCAGTTACACAATATGAAAAAAAAAAAAAAGAAGAAGAAGGGAGGGGGGAAGGAGGGAGAGAGGAAGAGAGGGAGGGAGAGAGGAAAGGAAGGCATTTGAGGCCAGAATTGTACCTTCGGGAGTCTCAGGGACCAAATTCACAGAAAAGGGCTGTGTGCCCTACTTGCTTTAGTCTGGATGAAGACAGGAGGCCCATGTGATTTTTCAAAGAACTTCAATAAAGGCAATTGGAAGGGATACTGGAACTGTAGTGTAAACCCTAGGTAGCCTACCATGAGCTGCGTAGCAAAGAGGCCAAGAAAGGAGGCAAAGATGGTGGAAAGATAATGCAGCCACGAGGGAGGCAAAAACACTACCTGGGTGCCTGAGAGGCCCTGAGGCAACCAGAGCTGCTTCTGAGCTCCACAGCCTCTTGGTTGAACGCTCGTTTTACTCAAGCTTGGGCTTACCAAGATTTGGTTGAGACACGGCCATGGACCTCTGGGGTGCTGGTGTGGAAGTGGCAGCAGGGTGGAGGCTCATGTGATTCAGGGGCTGATTCATCGCCTTCCTAGGGTCTTGCCATGTGGTGATTTTTTCTATGTGACTAAAAGAAGGAAAACAATTATCTGTTTAATTGTCAGCATCATTCTCATTATCACCATCACCAATAACAGCACAACAGTTAAATGGCTTTAGCTCTCCTTCCCTTAGGATCTGCTTACAAGCAGATGACACATTGCAGTTGTTTTCATGCAAGGTCAGGTCACTTACCCTCCATCCAAACTGGGCCACACTGGGGATTTTGCAGGTGACTCTCTGAACACAAGCCTATGACTTAGTTGTCCCAGCTGCCCCTATGTGCCAAAACCCTCATAGGGGTTTTCTGCCATCCCAGGGACAGACAACCGGGGGTACCTCCCCACAGCCCAAGGAGCCTGCACCCCGGATACCACAGTGTGAACTCCTCTCCAGAAGCAGGGCCCTCCCACACTCTCCAGGCTCATGTAATTGACATAATGAGGTCACCTCCGCCTGTCCTCAGCCATAGACAGGGCCCTTGAAACCAACCTCATAAACAAGGCATTACTGAGCTCTAACTAAGTGTAAGGCACTGTGAGGCCCATTTAGGTGATATATAAAACCCTCAAGAAGCTTATGTTCTACGGTGCAAGGGAACAACTGTGTGTAGCTGGAGAATGGAGTAGCAGGTACGAAGTGTAGGAAGCCAAGTGCCAGGTTATGGAGAAACCGAGATGCTGAGGCATAAAGGTTTCTGGGGGAGAAAACATGATTAGGCTTTTGGTCATATACAGCTTCTAGTATTTTGTTATTATGACTTAATCTCAGAGACACTAGCACAACATAAGGTTCTGCCCAGAGTTTCTGATATGTCCTTAGAAGGATGGGCTGGATTTTAAGCTTTGCCGAACTCCCTCCAAACCACATCACAAGTCACTCTGGATGCCTTATAAACTGTGCCACTCCACGAGCTCTAGCTCTTTTGAGAGTTTATTACTTTTTTCTTTTAAAGATGAGCATATTCATCTGGTGCCACAACTTTGTTTTAGGAACTGTATCTGAGATCTTTCTATATTTATCAAAGACAACACACAGCAGAAGCTAAAGGTCAGACCTTTGTTCTGGGCCTTAAACTAGGTTTGCCTCTCTCAAACCAACGGGCAATAATGTCACCCCCCCCCATCACCCCCTCTTCTCCCCCCCTCCCAACACACACACACTACTGACCCTCCTAGATCCGTAAGAAGAGGAGCAGGATTGTTCTCTCTGTTAACACACCTACATTTAAATGACTTCCTTTGAAAACCACTATCACTAGTTTTAAATGAAATTGTATTTGTCTTTTGCTTCCGTACCTCACATTTGAATGCTGCTACTGCTAAAACCCCTCTTCAGATTTTTTCATCCCAGGCTGGAAGCTACTGCCATGGAGAACTCATCCATTGCCTTGACTGAAAATTTGGACATTGTCCTAAGAAAAGGCCTTTAAATGAGTATGAGTTTTTTTAAAAAAAAGTCAGCCTCAGTAAAGAAAGCAAAATTAAGTTGAACTGTTGAGTTTCACTACTGTAGGAGCCATCCACAGTCTCCAAATAAAATCATTAAAAATGAACTGAGAGAAATTAAATCAAAGAACCAGAACTATCTTGTTAAGAAAAAAAAAACAAATAGAGGGGAGAAAATCTGAACTAAAGAGATCACAATCAATTACCTAAGGGTAAAATGAAAACTGAAAAAGAAACACTGGTCTTACACCTTCAGTTTAACAACTGTCATTCTGCTTAAAGCTTTCATAAAATCCTCTTGTCAACTTTGGGTCTGGTGGAAACTCACAGCCAGCCTCAGGGAATTATCACAGACCTTCAGAGTGAGGGACCAACTGATGAGGATGTCAGAGTTAAGTGAACTAGCTTTTTAGCCAAGTAATTAGAGCTGAGAAACCCTTTGACTAACTATTACTTCAGGACCCAGACTATTAAAACTTGTTTTCCAAGGTAGGCATGTCTTACATAAATACTTGCCACTATGGTACCAACACAGGGGGAATCCTTCTCTCTTTCAGGAGCCTTTCTCAGACCCTCTGACACCATGGATGCTGGTCCTGTGCGAGAACAAGCATGAGTGCAGCCCTGGTGAGATGGAGCGATAGACACGGCATGGTGGAAGACACTGCAGGACACTGCGGTGGTCAGACACTCAGCTACCAGTCAGTGGTAGGAATAATTCAGGAGCCAGAGTGATATATTCCCAAATGTTGGGCCCCCATTCCACCATTCTGAACACGTGGGCTGTGGCTCCTGGCTCTGGGGAGAGCAGAAAGACCCACACCCCAAGTGGCAGATGAGCCCAGCTTGCCTGCGGCTGCCACTGCGGCTGACCAGCCTCCATCCCCTGAGAGAGTCTGCGAGGCTTTCTGGCCAGACACTCTGGCCCTCCTTCCCATAGGTCTGACCCCGAAGATGTACAACTCAGCCACGGCTTCAAGTTCCAGAACTCCCCCAAGACCATGGGAGCCTCCGCAGCCCACCCTTGAAGCTCCACACCCAGCCAAGGCTTTGAAAGTTTTGTTCCCAGCAGAGTTGTTAATTAAAAGTGTCACTCACTGTATTCCCCAAAGACTCGAGTACAAGAGGGAGCCTTTCCTAAGTGAGCAGCTCTCACTGCTCTGAAACGACTCTGAGAAGTAAGCCACTCAAATTCCCAGCTTCTGCAGACCAGTCCACAGGACATAAGTTCTGCCCAAAGGCTCGGCTAATATGATGTCCAGGGTTGGCCCCCAGTCTGAATGCCAAATGCAAAGGCATTACTCACAAGAGCTTAATACATGGCTGATGATATGATCTGAAAACTAAATTATCCTCTTGTTCAAGTCATTTAGCACCCCTCACCCCATTCCCAAATGGAGGACAAGCCATTTACTCTTTCATGTTGCTGTCTCATCTCTGCTCCCTCTCTGAGTTCCTGAGTCATTTCCTTTCTCGTATTTCTCAGCATAACCTTACTGTTTGCCAGGACCCACAGTTTAGCTAGATTAATCCCCACTTCCCTATTACTCTCATCTCCTTCCTGATTTCACTCCCTCACTGAATCCACTTCAAGTAAATGTCTCTCTGCCGTCTTTAAGAGTCTTAATTTCTCTTGGAAATTTTTACATACATACATATATATAAAATCTGCCTATACATGTGTATTCTATGAATTCATATTCTGTTCAGTTTTCATATTTGAAAAATGGAACAAAAAAGTTAAAAAGATACCAAACAATTTATGGTGATATAGCCAATAGGATCACGGGTGCTTTTTTTTTTTCCTTATCTAAACTCTTCCGTACTTGCCAGGTTTTAACAGTGATTATGTATTGTTTTCATAACCAATAAAAACAAAAATACTCATGAAGGTACAAAAAGGAAAATGATGCGTGGATATGCAGGTCAGAGGGTACTAAAAAGTTACTGAAGATAAACTACAGCTTTGGTTCATGGCTTTGTGTGGCCAAAGTCAGAAGGGAAATGGAATCCATTGCCTGGACTCATGTTGTTTATAAAGAAAAAATACCAGTTCCTAAGGGAAAGAAAAACTGACACCACAAATTTTTTTTTCCTGGACTAAAAAAAAAAAGCCTGCAGGGCTTCACTTGGAGGTCCTCGATGGGGTGTGACAAAAAAGGTGCCTGTAACAAAGATAACGGGGGTGGGCCTTTCCTCTTCCTTTGAGGGTCCCTCTAACCATGACTTCCCAGAATGCCTTCTTCTTTCACAGAAAGAACAAACCAACTCCTCATCTCCAACCACATCAGGAGTCTCTGCTTAGAGAACTGCCCAGGTCGGAGAAGAGCTTCAGCTGCCAAGACCTGCAGGTCACCCAGGGGCAAGGAAGGTGGGCACTTCTGAGAAGATATTTGTCTAGAAATGGAAGCTTACAGAAAACAGTGTTGTGAGAAAGAATTTTTCTTTCTTGGATTAATGTTCAGTAAAGACACAAGCTTAGAAAGCCATTTTATTTCTTAGGGAAATCCTGTGTTGGGGGTTAAAATGTTATTGAAATGGGGAGGGGGAGAGAGCAGCATTACCACCCTCCCAGTCACCATCCCCTTGGTCTGGCCCCTCCCATTAGCCTCCAAGGGATGGTTAATTTAGCTCCTATTTCCTCTTCGCCAGCCTCCTGTATGACCTTTTACCTAGATGAGTACAAAGGCCTCCAAGCTTCCCTTCTTCCAGTCTTTCTGGTTTTCCTTCCGACCTCCATCCCTTCCCCACCCTCTCTATCTGACAATCCATTCTCTACCGCACCCAAGGGCATCTGAGGTCTAAATCATCCCTAGGCCCTTGGTCCCCACTGCCCAGCAAATAAAAGTACTGCTCACATAGGCATCTTCCAGACAGACAGCCTACTGTAGACACCGTGGACTCTGGGAAGACCACAGTCTTAGAGTCACACATAGCTGACTTTTTAATGCTAGCTCTGACCCTGTATGACCTAACTGGACACGCCATTTAACCCATCCTAGTCTTAGCACCAATCCCCATGAGACAGGGGAGAATAAAACTAACAAATGCACCAGGCTCCTTGTTGTGAGGGTAAAACAGGGAAACTTATGAATGCCAAAGTCACCTCCAGATCTCTTGGCCAGTTCACTGGGTTTCCCAAGCTCACTTCCTCGGCAGCGAACACATGGATGGCATCTCCAGCCTTCCCACAGCTGGCAAAACTTGGTTCAAGTTTATTCAACAAGCATGGATTGTATACCTATTGTGCATGATGTACCAGGTAGGTATAAGAAGGAAAGGCCGTCTATAAATATAAAACCCTGGATAAGGGCCGGCCGAGTGGCACGTTGGTTAAGAGTTGGCTTAGGACACCAGCTCTGAGCAGCAGGGCCCCGGTTCAGATCCTACATGCGGGCCAGTGACACTACGCCCTCTACAGCTAAGATGGTGAACAACAGCTCGACCCAAAGCTGGGCTGCCGCGAATCGCCGGGACGGCATAGGCTGCAGCGGAGCTGCAGTGGGCTGCCATAAGCTACCGTGAGTGGCTGGCAGCCGGCGTGAGCTGCCGGCGACCGATCTGCCTCACCTGGGAAGAGCGCAATGATAATACCAACGTGGGCCAGTGAAGCAATGTCCTCCACAACTAGACTGAAGAACAAACGGGCAGCAACTTGTCTGTTCCCCTTCCCTGGTTCCCCAACACTGTTCCCCTCCCCCAATTCCCCAATAAAATCTTTAAAAACCCTGGATAAGAGCAGAACCATGAAAGGCAAAGATAAAATCTTATCTGTAAAAATAGAATTCACCAGCTTCTTACAGCCCAGGAAAGGGCCTAGTGTTTTTGGATGAATTTACCCTCCAGTTCATGACCTATTACACTAACTTTATGGAAGGAAGCCACACAACAAAGACTTTCTGAAATACAGGAGGCCTATGTGTAATACATTTTGTATTGCTGGAAACATATGAAGATATAAAAATAGGAATGATTACGAGCACTTAATTTTGAAAGAATTTAGAGTTCTTAGGAACTTAAGCTGCTTGCTCATTTCCATGGGCAAAGATTTCATTTTCAAATATAAGCCTTTGCACTCCCCTTACTCTTCCCCTGACTTCATTAACATAGTAACGTTTCACATTAGTGTCAGAAGTTACTGAGGGCTCTAACCATCAACAAAGCTGTTAGGACAGGACTTAGAAGCAGCCTCCAACCTGCCTCTTCTTTTCCACCACAACTAGGAGGCAGTTAGAGAACCACCCCAATGAGGTGGGCATTTAAAGGCAGCCTGAGGTCACACAACCAAGGCTGACTGATTTAAAACTCCGGTCACGTTCAGTGCCACTTGACTTCATCCCCTGACCATCACGGTTTCTCTTTAACTTCTCCCTTCACGCTTGCTTTTTTTGAGGGGGGTGCTGATATTTCTGTTCCAGTGGTACGGAAGCTCTTGTGATGACAGAAATGGCCCTGTGGGGCAGAGAAAACAGTTCTGCCCCTAGCAGGCATCTGAAAAACAATACTGCTGCAACACCCATAATATTCACAAGCCCCATTTAGGGCATAAGTAAACTGTCTCATTTAAAAAAATCAGACACTAAAAACCTTTTTGATTTCCTAGGTTAATACGCCCCCTTCTTAACGTTATAAGCAGTGTACACATGCTGAAAACTATTTGCTTACAAACTGCTAAATGAAAGAGCTTTGCATCTTGCTTGTTGGGAACCAGTTCACTTAAACCCATCAGTGTTCAAAATGCAAACTGAAACAGATTTGCATGAGGTTGAAAATTTCCCAGATAGGGCTGGCTGAATAAATTCGACCCATTGTCGGCAGACAACAAATGCTAGGACAATGCTAATCCTGGACTAGATGACAAGAAGACTTGCCCAGGGTTCACATTAAAGTTTTGAAATTTTCCCCAATTAAAATTAAAATACAAATATGCAAAAGCTAGTTTACTTTTTTTGTTGCATTTCAGGGATAAATGCTGCCTGGGTTTCAATTAAACATGCTGGCTGTGTGTCCTTATTTAAATTTCAAGGCCTAGGAAATAGCACGTCCTATCTTACTCATATCTTGCATTTCTCTGAGTGGCGCCTTTTGTTTTGTTTTGTTTTTTTGCCAGTGGTACTTAGCTCTTCTGACTGACACCAGAGGTGGGTCTTACCACAAGAACAAAGACAGCTGGCAAACACGCTTACTAATTCTTTCAGGTCCAGACACACATTCTTTCTCCAGATAACTCCTCTGCTGTCACCTAAAACCGGACAGAGTGGGAGGTGAGCACAGTGGAGCTCATGGCCGTGGAGCTCACAGCCCACGTGTAACCTGGAGATCCCACCTACTGAGGAGCTATCCAGTAAACTGTTCCTTTCTGCTGAACCCCATCAGCTCAGTTGGACAATAGGGAGTTGGCTTTTGGATTTGGATAGATACGTTGACAATCGGAAACAAAGCGCTGGCTCTTCACCCCGCTGAAGAGATACATGGCTAATGTTTCGTTTGATTTCTAAAGCCATCAACCTCCCTGCCAAGGTGTCATCCTCCCTCTTGTCACCCCAATTGATGATTCTTTGTCCCAATGCAGCTTTCATCATAACACTGCAACTGGTTACAATTCTTTTTCTGTTCTGCCCAAATCCTAAATGGCAGCGTCTCCTCCTAGTCCAATGCGTTAGAATAAAAGACACAAAGAGGTAAAAGTCAGGCTGCAAATGTACTAGGCGGTGACATCCATAAGCAAAACATTCATATCATTCATAGATTAAATCCCAAAGCTACAAAAACTGGCTTTCTCATGCCACACAATAAAGGTGGCTGTTCACATAACAGAAGTGTGTTGGATAAGAAAGCACATGCTTCTTTGAAACAACAAGGAATTTATAGTTAAAAGGTTCCGGTCAGGGCCTGGTGGAGTGGCGTGTTGTTTAAAAGCTGGCCTGGGACGCCAGAGGGCCCCGGTTCGGATCCCACATGAGGGCCAGTGACACTGCCCTCTACAGCTAAGATGCTGAATAGGCTGCAGCCCCTGCTGCAGTGGGTTGCCATCGGCTACCGTGTGTAGCCAGCAGCCAGCGTGAGCGGCCAGCAGCCGCAGTGAGCGGCCGTCCAGAAGCCGGCGACTGATCTGCCTCACCCAGGAAGAGCGCAATGATGGTGCCAACTTGGGCCAGTGAAGCAACGTCCTCCACAACTAGACTGAACAACAAAACAACAGCAACTTGTCTGTTCCCCTTCCCCCAATTCCCCACTGCTGTTCCCATTCCCCCAATTCCCCAATAAAAATCTTTTAAAAAAAAGGTTCCAGTCAGGTTTTCACTTGGGCTGCTCATCAAGCATAACTACAGTCTATGACACAGAAATAATAACTCATATATAAGTAGGGAATTTTTTTTTTAGGATCCCTTAATAAAAGATGATACAAGCATTATTTTGGTGCATGCTTCCGGTCTCTACCATTCACTTGCCAATTCAAAAAATTTCAGAGGTCTCTGGAATTCCAAATGAATGGCAGGGATTGTATTTTTAACTCCCAGGCTCTAATCCTCCACTTCCATCACAGCCGTGCCAAGAAGCATCCACTTGTTTAAATTAGCAGCAGTAGTAGCCGCGCAGCGTGAAAAGGCCAGCGAGCACTTCCGCCGCGGCCAGCTGCAGTCATCTATCTACTAGCATCCTTTCCACGGGGCACCACCCGCTTTCTGCAGACTCATCCTAAGGCTGTTCGGACAGGGCAGAAGCTGAGTCAGGCAGACCTGCTGTTGTCCCAAAGCACAGTGTGAGCCCATGGGAGACTAATGTCCATGGTTCCTGCCAGGGTTTACTTACCAGCATTCTGTCCCTGGGGTGGGAAAGAAGGGGACACTGTGAATGTGTCACTTCTGACTTGGCTTTAGAGGGTGAGCCATGGTGCTAGAGGCACCCCACCCTCCCCAGTGAGGTCCCCAGCCGTCACCCAGTGTAGGCAAACCTGACGTCGCCTCTGCAAACAGAGCCAAACTCTTACTTAACCTCATTTTTCCTATTCCCTAAAAAAGCAAGAAGGAAAAGAAAAGGGTTGGGTTTTTGTTTGCTTGTTTGCCTTAAGCCAAGAGGCCTATTAAAAAACTCTGGCTGTATCGCAATTTTATTATCAACACTTTGCATTTTTTTTCTCTTCTCATGTCAGAATCAAAAAGGTTGTTACAAGATTTATAAATCACATTAAGTTTCTTTTGTTGCAACCAAAAAAAACAACAACATTAAGAGTTTCTTTCACTATGTTTTATTATTTAAAGATATATCAAGTATAAATTATGTACTTGGTACATATTTTCCCACGCTCCCCTTTCTCACAAATAAAAACATGGGATGGAAATGAGGAGAAATGGAGAAGAGTCAAGGCTCTTTATGAATGGCTAATTCTAGAATTATCCATAGGAAGTGGAATCCATTCATCCATTTATTCATCCTACAAACATTTACAGTGAAACTGTATCTTCCATGGGGATTCAGTTCCAAAATCGGCTTTGGCAAATGTGGATGTGGTGAAAATTACCACTGAAAACCCTTTAAACGGCCCATAATGTACAGTCTGCTAGGCTTTCTGTACATTGTGTTGTTTTTCAGTAATCCGGCGCAGCCAGTTCCTTCCAGAGTTAAGACATAATACTGTTTCTACGGCTGAGCTCCAGATGAAGAGATGCTGTCCCCAAATACTTATGTTAGGATTCGCTAGGTGTGCCGTGTTGAATTCATGCCATGTGAATAGGCAACGATAGTGAGCCTGCGGTGTCTTTTGCTCCAGGATGAATAAGTAACAGAAGGTAATACAGTGTGGGCCCTAGAAGCTGACAATCAGCTTGGTGGGAAAGTAGTGGCAATGAAAGAATAAGTGGTATGTATGAAGGCTAACAGAGCTAAGACCCTATTTTTATTGTTATTAGTGGTTCAGAGCTTCACCTATCTCGATAGCTTCGTGTTTGATACACTCCCCATATCAGCTGTGTCTGACATCAGGGAAACAGCTTTAATCTCACGATCACTTTGTAAAACCAGTTTGTTTTGAAGCCACCGAGCTACTCTAAATGTTAAAATACTTTGGAAATTGTTTTTCCAGGCCCTCTGTGCCCAACACATGTTTCAACATGTTGTTTTTCCAGTTGTTCTTAACTGGGACATTGACACACGGCTTGCTTGCTCCTAAGCCACTCCAAACAGAAAATATCTCAAAGCTAAAACAGCGGCTGCCCTCCTTTGTCTTCTTTCTGAGAGGCACACCTCCCCCCCCAAAAAAAAGGCAAAGGCTTTTTAAAACCAAAAATTCTTTTGGTAAGTCTAGCTTCTCCTCTACTCATGTGAAGAGATTCCTTTTTGTTGGTTTTTGTTGTTGTTATCATTTTTTGGGTTTTTTTTATTCTGGGAAAAGGATGAGGCACAGTGGGCTCTGGCTGTCTGGTCGTTGGGAGTCACTTTCTGCACATTTTTGACAGACATGACACAACTGGAACTAGAGAAAAAAACTGGCATGAACCCCAACCCCAGTCTGGAGAAAGACAGGCGGTGCCTTTCAGAGCCAGGGTCCCATTTCACAAGAAATGGTTTGGAGGATCGAAGACAAAAACTGAGGCATTAAAAGGAATGGAATTAGGCTTCCAAGACAGGGAAGGGAGAGGAATGCTGGGGATCGGCAACACTGATTATGTCTCGGGTTTTAAACCCAGCCCACAACATCTCTTTACATGTATTTCTTGGCAGAGATGCCAAGATGAGGCAGATTGGTGCAGAGGTTTTCAACCTTACTTCTATTAACCAGTTAAAGAAAATTTTTGTTTTGAATATTTCATCAAATAACAAAAGTAAAGCCCCTACAGAGTGCCAGACACGCGACACTATAAATATTAATTCCCTTCCTTTCCTTTATGAAATTGATCACAACTGTTTAAAGGGATATGAGAAATTCAAATACAAAAAGATCAGTAAACATCCAATAGTAAAATGAACTCTCCCCAAAAATGGGGGGAAATAATGGTGGATATCAATTCACAGCAAAAACTACAGATATGCTTAATTTCACATAGTCCAAGTGGCTAAGTAATAACTGACCAACACACCCTCAAAACAGAAAAGAACGAGCTAACTGCCAGCCTCAGGTGGCGAGGTCCTCCACCTTCTGTTTTTGCATTCAAATAACAACTCAGACCAAGTGTAAATAAGGCCAAAGCTAGGCAAGGTTCCTTTCCTTCCCTGCTCAGTCCTTTTGGTGGTGATGAGCGCTCCATGTCAGCACAAGACTTTCAGCCTCACATTTAAAGTAGAAAAGGATTTCAGTTTGAAGTGAAAAACATGATTAAGACTGAATACTAGAAAAAGAGTATCTAAAGGCTTCCCATTTTTTTCCTAACAGAAATGCTGAAGAAGTTTTAGGCTAATTTAGCTTTTTAATCATTTACAGAGTGACTATAGTTAAACCCCACAGTTCAACCCAGAATTTAGGGGTACAGAGCAGGTTTACAGAAATGCAAGAAGACTTGAAGCTTCTGCGACTTAACAAATATAAAAACAAATTTAGCCTAAAAAGCACTCTAGTTTTATACAAAGCATGTTTATGTAAATTCCAAATAGTTAGCTTTGTACCCACAAGTGGATGTTAATTAAAAATATGCTG
>NW_017732286.1:206585-208911 GCF_001890085.2 Hipposideros armiger | reverse complement strand
GGAAGGTGCTATGTGGGATTCTGGGGAAGCTCTTCAAATGGAAGGGAGACACAGACTTTTCTGCTTTCCACCCTTTTTCTTTCCTCCAGCTTGGAATGTGGACACGATGGCTAGAGCTATAGCAGCCCTCTTGAATCATGAGGAATAGAAGGCATTCATTAAGAACAACAAAACAAAAAAGGTTAAGTGCATGTGGAGCCATTAAACCAGTCCTTTAGTGCCTTACTTCACATTTCTTTAATGTTAAAGATAAGCAATTTCATTGCAAATCCCTGTTATTCACAAACATAATTCCAAACCAATACAACAAGTATGCAAAATATATGCACAAGTATGTCCATTGCAGTTTTGTTTATATCTTAAATGTGTCAAATGTCTAAATGAATTGTGGTTTAGTCAGACAACAAAAGACTAAACAGACATTGTAAATGACATAGACCTACAGTTGTCAAAATAGAAAAATGTTCACAATACATTGCTAAGTGAACATGATTCCATTTGGGTTAATATACTTACATATAAATGAGGGGAAAGCAGGCTTTATTCATATCTTTAGATTTCTTTGTACTTTCTTCTTTTTGTACAATAAGCATTATTTTTTTCCATCAGGAAAAAAAGAGAATTAGAAAGCTATCTTTCCCCCAAATGAACTCACTTCCTGCTTAAAAAATAATGCTGCATTCCACATATGAACTTATAATGTTAATTACAGCCTCTGAGAATAATTCCACAGCTAGAGTGTAGGGTTGAAAACCTCATCAGTCCCTTAACTGTGAGTTGGAAAAGGCGCCATGGTAATGCTCCCATGAGTGCTTAGCTTAACGGTGCTCTGTACCAGGGAGGGGCACAAAAGAGGAGGGAAGGGAGCAGTAGAAGGAAGGGATAAAGGAGATGAAGGGAAATTCTATAATTAAGCAATGTTTCATGGCTGCCTCTGGCAGCTGCTTGAGCGAGGGGGAGACTCTGAACAAGGCGTCAACAGACGGGAGCAGCTCCATCCTCGGGCAGATCAAGCGGGGCCTATCATCCCCAGCACTGTCTACACTTCACAGGACAATCTGGGGCATCTTATATCCTGCACCTGTCAGTGTGGAGACTCCCAGCTGCGGTGCTGTTATTGCTGTCATCTGCCTAATCCAGAAGGGAGAGGCATTTATTGCATCTAGAAAGATTAGGATGAAACCATCTTTGATTGTTCTTATAAAAAAGAATGCATGCCTCATGTAACTGTGTTTGTTTTCTTCTTGCCTCCACCACCCCCTTTTCTTTTACCTATGCTTGCAGCTGTATTTTTCATTTTTAACACCCATGTTAATTATATATTCACGCCAAACGATGGTTTAAATTTAGTCTGATGACCAGCCCCGTGTCTCCTTCTCATGCCACTCTGAGGCACATCCTGCCTTCAGACCCTTATGCAATTTCCACTGACTCGGGGAGGAACCCTGTGCAAGGAATGAAGCAGGATACAGATCATAAGAACCGTCAGAGGAAATCGTATTTTCTTTTACAGGGTGCTTTTAGATTTGTCCTTTCCATGAGACTTTTCTAAAGGCTACTAAAGTTGAAGGAGACTTTAAATAAGCTTTCAGCTTCTCAGGGGTTCCAATTGTGGATTGAGGATAGAAGGCCTGACACACAGCAGATATTCAAAAACTCCTCATGGAATAAATGAATTAAGAAAAGGAATGAATGAATGAATGAATGAATGAATGAACAAATGAATATATTTAATGTGTTTCCTTTATTTTGCTTCTCAATGTCTATATCAAATGAATCTTATGCATGTCTTACATACCTTTATCTATAAAGTACTCAGAAAACTTATCCAGGAAGGTTTTGTTTTTTACTTGCCCCTGTAAGGGCATGAATACTAGAGAAGACTAACACGTCCTCTAAAACAAGTGAAAACATTAGTCATTCTTGTTCGATTCAGCAAATGGGTCGACTGAGCCTCTGCCAGGTGCCACCCACCATGTACCCTGAAAGTGTACCACCCTGGCATAGAGGAGGCACTCAATAAATGTTTGTTGAATGAATGAATGAATTGGTATTAATATTCATTAAAAATGGTCACGATAATAAAATTTAGTCATACATCATAATGCTCACAATAATGGTAATGTCTGATAGTAACAGGTGACATTTATATAGCATTTTATAGCTTCAAAATTTATCTTACTTTGGGCCGGCCGAGTGGCGCATTGGTTAAGAGCTGGCTTGGGACGCCAGAGGGCCCCGGTTCGGATCCCATATATGAGGGCCAGTGACACTGCCCTCCACAGCTAAGATGCTGAACAACAGCTCAACCTGGAGCTGGGCTGCC
>NW_017732286.1:202104-205979 GCF_001890085.2 Hipposideros armiger | reverse complement strand
TACCCCTCCTGCTTTAGTAACACACTCCATCCCTCCTAGTCCCTCCTGAAGCCCCTGAGTCATGTTGTGTGTAAACTTGCCTGCAACGTAGACCTTTTAACTGGCTGATTTTAGTCAGGCCCGTCCTGTCGAGAATGACAGTAAAAAAAATGAGCTCCATGTAGTTGACGTGGGGGAGAAAGAAGAGGAAGAAATACAATACCACTTTAAAAACAAACCAAACACAAGCAGAAGCCAACTCTCTGCTAGGACTTAAAAGGAAGAGGTAAAAGGACTCTGAAGGTGGATTTGGAGAGGAAAAGACAGCAACTAAAGGCGCCTGCCATAAGCACTGCTGGAGAGCAAAGCCAGAGCTGGGGAAAGACTTCACAGGCCCTGCCTCTCGTAAAGCCTGTTGTTCCCGCAGAAACCCACCTGACAATAACCATTTCAGCCTGGCTTGTCTTTAGTTTGTGTTAATGTTGATTACTAGGAGAAATATTCAAATAGGGTTGACGTTCCATAAAATAAATGTGTTCATTCTATCACGTTGGGTGACTAGCCTTTATAATTGACTATAATTACTTAACTTGACATTCAACAGGTACATTAATCTTTCCTACTTAATTTTTCCAAAGAAAAAAGAAGTAGTGGAGGTCACTCCAATTTTTCTAAGCTACTACCTTTTAGTTTCTTAGAATACCATTTTTACACTTTTAACACTTACACCAGGTACATTTTTGTGATACACTCTGAAGTAGAAGCAGTTCTATTAGAAGGAACAGTTCACTTGGGGTTAGCATTTGCATTCATTTTAAATGACTTTTGGAGAAAAGGTTCATGTTTGCATACTCAGACACAAAAATATAATGTTAACACAAAAATACAGGAAAACACACAAATGTTAGTTACCATATGTTGCCTAATGTGAGAAAAGGATAGATGCCTATTACTATGTTGAAGTTAAGAGGAAAATGCTAGAAATTTGACTTTATATGGCTAACTAAATGAACTCTGTATTTTCTTAGTTTGCTCCAAAGTATTCCTTGAACACCATATTTTTGCAAACATGGTACCACAAAAGGAGGCTAAGATAAGCCGGGCAATTGAGCGTTAGTCTGGAAAACTCCCATAATATTGACAACTATTTCAACAAAGAACATGCAAATGAAAGTGCAATAACGTGAGGGCATGGCATGTAACCAATACTGTCAGTGTGAGGTAATAAGGTAAGACACTGCTGATCTGCCAATCACATCGCTGCGTGGATGGGCTTCGTCTGGCATTGCCACCTAAAATCTACTTCTCAGGTAACAAAAGCTCAGTCACACTGTCTGCAAGGTGACACAGTTATGGGCAGGGTAACCTCCGGTATGTTCTACAGGATATTAGTCCCAGAAGATAGTTCTCCCCACACCCACACCCCAAAGAGTTTTGTTACCATATAAGTTTTTGAAACACTGAAATGTATACAATATACAGAGGGTGCCAAAAAAGTGTATACACATTTTAAGAAAGGAAAAAAAACTATATTAAAATTGTAATACTCAATATATACCAATAACAAAAGATGAATACAAGTCATGTGTATATGCTTTTTTGGCACCCCTGGTATTTGCATTATTACAAAAGGTTCTGAGTTTAAATTAGCTTAACCCAACATTTCTGTAATTTATTTTAGGTGTAATCTTTTTTCACTGTATTAATATG
Source organism: Hipposideros armiger (assembly GCF_001890085.2). Taxonomy (NCBI): domain Eukaryota; kingdom Metazoa; phylum Chordata; class Mammalia; order Chiroptera; family Hipposideridae; genus Hipposideros; species Hipposideros armiger. The sequence goes on along the minus strand of NW_017732286.1, from coordinate 204,290 downwards.
TTGTAGAATACATTTTAGGAATTAGAATACACCGTTTGTGGTAGTTATTCCAAGCGTGGCTTCGGATTCAATTGAGCAGCATTGTCTGAACGCGTAATATGTTTCAGACATTATACTAACATTTTTATATGCAACTGATCAGAACTAAAAAACTACAGGCAGTTCCTATCGAGAGTCACTAAGCAATTGAGTGTGATGCTATGAGGTCCTGATTCCAAAGCATCCCAATAACAGAGTTTATCCAAAGCAGAGTTAATGGAGATTGGAGACAGAGAGAGGCATATACAGGCATATGTGTGTGTCTGTTAAACACGAGTTTAATTTCAAGCTTTCGTATGTACGCGTAGGTATATATAAAAGCTTGAAGTTAAACTTGTGTCTTTAAAAAGTGAACTGAGCTGGTTTGCATCCAGAAGCTTTTAACCTTCATCCTTACTTTAAAATCAAGAGCCTGTGGCTATCTATTCTTAGTGTGCTTTCAAAACGTAGCTTCCCTTGGCTCAGGGTCACAGCTGCTGCACAGCAGAGGCTCTGGGAGGCTCCTCTCCATCCCCCTGAAACAACTGGTGGGAACCTAGCACAAGGCCATCAACCCAGCTGTTCAATCTCACTTTCTAACTTTAGCAAGTCACTTCAAAACCAGTGTCACTAGGGCATGCCACATTGAAAACCACACCAAGGAAGGTCGATGCCCACCCCCCACGCCCTCCTAAACATCTCCAGGCGTCACACTCAGGTATCATCCAGATGCAGAACGCAGGACCCACATGACCTGATTAACATGGGCCATCCAGTGATCTGAGAAGGTTTCACCAGCATCACAAATCAGCAGGCCTCATTGCTCCGCCCCTCCCCCCCTCCCAGCCCCCGGGTTAGGCCATCAGAAAGTTACCTATTAGCAGCTGCTGAGTCTGGAAGACCATGAAAACCAACCTGGGGAAAGAGACTCACACAAAGTCTGTCTGCTATCTGTCGGCTTTCTTACCAGAATGCAGGATGCATGCTTTTCCACACTGTTAATGCACCATAAAATTGTCATGAAGCCCTCATGATGTAATTACTTACATTTAATTGATTGTACATGCCCCCATCCTCACTCTCCTTCTTTCTGTTAACTGCGTGCTCATTGTAATTACTTGTCCCAAAGCCAGGAGATTTCAGAATTATTTGACTGTCTATTATCCTTTGAGAGTTACTAATTAAAATAATTTCCTTTAGTGAAAAGAGTTGCTCTTTTCCCGAATTCACTGGGACACTGCTCACCACTGAGGAGAACTCTAAGAATGCCTTGCTAAGCTCCCCTATAATTGACTGCCTCCATTGTTAACATATGCGTGGACTTAAAAAACATTAAACGACTTATACAAATGGAAACAAAATGCCCTTTGAGTTCTATTGATAACTTAACCTTTAGCGTTTTTGGATAAAATCCCATTTCTCGGGAAGCAGGGAGAGCTACTGAATGAAACCATTATGTAAAACGTTGTGGGAATTATTTTATGTGAAAATATATACAGTATATCATTTAAAATTTCTTTGATTGAAGGTGGGGTTTCATAATTTTTAACTAAAATATACATATCATTTACAGCTTCTCGAATTTGCGGTCCATCTTTTACGGTAACAGAAGTCACGTTGAGCAGGCAAAGAAACCCATGACACTGGACATAGGAGAGTGACACCCATAGGAGGGAGTGAGGGTCTGGAAGGGACGGGAGGGGTGCTGCTTGGAGCTGGGAATGTCCTCTTTCTTGAAAGCCGCTTTTGTGGGTGTTTTCAATTTGTGAAAATTCATCAAGCTTACAGTAAACATACAAAAATTATACTGCATTTTTAAAGTAATTAAGATAAGTTAATTTTTAAAAGTAATTTCTATAACAGAAAAAAAGATATAGTTGCTTACTCCAGAAGCATAAGAATTAACCTGAAGTGTTTTCAAGAAATAGGATTAAGACTGTAGTTCATTTTACTTTTTTTTTGTTCATGATGCATAATATTTGGTTTGAACAAACCAATGTAAAAAACACATCTGGACCATTGGGAAAATTTGAGTATGTACTGGGTATTAGATGACATTAAGAAACTATTGTTTATATTTTGATGCGATGCAATAAGAAATTCACAAAATGATTTGTTGTACTTTTGTCAAAATTCTTAACCTAATTTAATCACAAGGAACCCATGTG
>NW_017732286.1:180026-201704 GCF_001890085.2 Hipposideros armiger | reverse complement strand
GTAAAAGAATGTCCTTATTCTTAGGAGCTGCATACTGAGGTATTTAGGGTGAACTCTCATGTTGCCTGTAACTTGCTTTCAAATGGTAAAAAAAAAAAAAAAGAATATACACAGAGAAATGTGGCCAAATGTTAAGAACTGCTAAATTGAGATGAAAGAAAAGTACATGCTTTTTAACACTTCTTCAAGTTTCAAAATGTTCAAAATAAAAAAAAATCATTGTTAATTCTGTTAGGTCTGAAAATGGTAATTTTATTATGTAGGAAAATGCCCTTATTTTTTAGAGTTGCCTATTTAAGTATTTAGGGTTAAAATATATTTATCATTTGCTTCAAAATACTTCCATTAAAAAATATATGAAACATGGAATATTACTCTGCCATAAAAAAGAGTGAAATCTTACCATTTGTGACAACATAGATGGACCTGAAGGGTATTATGCTAAGTAAAATAAGACAGACTGAGAGGGACAAATACCATGTGATCTCATCTATATGCGGAATATAAAGAACAAAATAAACAAACCAACAAAACAGAAACAGACTCATACAGAGAACAAACTGATGGTTACTAGATGGGAGGAAGGTTGGGGACCTGGGTGAGAAAGGTGAAGGGATTGAGAAGTGCAAATTGATAGTTACAGGAGAGTCACAGGGATGTAAAGTACAGCATACGGAATACAGTCAATAATAATATAATCACTATGTACAGTGTCAGGTGGGTAGCAGGCTTCTTGGGGTTATCACTTTGTGAGGAGTGTAAATGTCTGATCACTATATTGTTTTGTGCACCTGAAACTAATATAATATTGTACAACAATGGTAATTTAAAAATAACTTCTTAAAAATTAAAAAATAAATAAAAATTAAAAATATAAGAACAAATACGGCAAATGTTAACTATTCTTAAATTTAGGTAAGGGGTAGGTATATGGTGGGTCATTATACTGTTTCCCTACTTGCATGTCTGAAATTTTGTATACTAAAACGTTAAAAATAGCAAATTTGGTGGTATTTCTTCTCTCTTTAACAATAAAATCCTTCCCAAGTGTTTTTGGTCCCAAGTTATCAAAATAAATTGCAATAGAATTCCTTCCCAATTAAGTGTCAAAGTTCTCCATAAATTGGTAGAACATGGGGAGACACCATTAGCTCACTGGACCTGGAATTCTGATTCTTTATAACCAAAGTAAAATGGCACATACTCCTCTGTCCTCTCATTATACCAGTAATGAGGGGAAGGGATGGCAAGTGTCCTCAAAGAAATACTGACATCTATTCGAAAATCTCCGAGTTGTTGAGACCTTTCCCAGAGACGGGCCATCATCTTCCCGCCCTGCTCTCTACAGCACTGCACAGTCGTCTTCGGGAGCTCATTTGTTTCTTCTGGACCAGTCTCCATTGGGAAATTAGCTCTGGCACATCAGATGCTACTGCTGGAGCCCAAGCAAGCCCTGGCACCACAGCTCTCCCAGGAAAATCACTCTGCAACCTGCCACTGGGTCAGGGCACCCATTAACTTCGAAAAGGAGAGCCCACTTCTCTTCTGTGAAGCCTGCCTCCTGAGGATCTCTGACCTCGGGAAGCAAGAGATTATAGATTTCCAATAGACAACGCAATAGCTCAAGCACAGTGGGCCTTCCAGGGTGACCTGCCCCTAATATGCTTTTTTTCTGCTGTTATGACAGCAGAGAGCAAAAGACCCTCAGAGCAGGTCCCAGGCTATGGCCTCAGCCCCCGAGGCCACACTGCACAACACGCAATGGTGTGGACGGCGAGGTCACAATGAACCTGGTTTGAAGGCTACCTCTGCCACTTACTAGCTGTGTGACCTTGGACAAGTTACTCAGCCTCTATTTCTTAGTTTCTCCATGTGTGAAACGGAGATATCAAAACAAATAGTGGTTAGGGGAAATAGTAATAGGGGAAATGGGTAAAGGGGGTCAAAAAGTACAAACCTCCAGTTATAAGTTTTTGGGGTGTAATGTGCAACACGGTGACTGTCGTTAACGATACTGTATTATATATTTGAAAGTTGCTAAGAGAGGAGATCTTAAAAGTTCTCATCACAAGAAAAAAATGTTTAACTATATGAGGTGACAGTATACCAAATCAATATGTAGTACACCTTAAACTTATACACCATTATATGTCAATTATATCTCAATAAAACTGGGAAAAAATTTTTAATGTTAAAAAAAATAAGAGGTCTGGAGCCAGACTGTGTTCCAAGCCTCCAATCCTAACTCCTGCACTTACAACTTGTAAAACTTGAACAAATTACTTAATCTTTCTACGCCTAGGTTTTTTCTACCAACGCCTATCCCATACAAAGACTTTAAAACTAAGCCTGGCAGGTAGAAAGCTATCAATAAGCATTAGCTACCATTAGTATTATTAGGACAAAAGTATCCCCTCCTCCTCTCCCATAAAGTTATCTTGAAATTAAAGTTACTAAGGCATGTAAAGTTCTTGGTATAGTGTCTGGCACATAATAATTGTCTACAAGTGTTTGCTATTATTATTATTGATCTTCACAATAACTCTGTTAGGTAAGCAATGCCAATATTCGTATTTTACTGATGAGGAAACAGAAGATCAGAAAGACTCACTGACATTCCCTCTGCTGCACGCTGACCACAATGACCACTACTCTGGCCACTTCCTAAAATTCTCCATGCCTCCAGGATCCACTCGAAGGAGAGAGTAAAACTAAAACAGCATTGAAGATGTACTCCTGAACGTCAGCATGAGCATTCTAGAGCTACTTTTAAAATATAAAATAGTAAGTGATAGGAACAATTGGGGACTTCCCTGTGAAAGATGCTTGGAAAAACAAGAAAGGAGTCCATCCGTGGACACAAGCGTACTTTACTTTGTGCCACTGAAAGTTTATGCTGAAATCCTGTTATGTTTTAATCACGTTTTAAATGCACAGAGAGAGATTCCTTTGAAAAATAATTTTTTTGCGAAATCGTTTTGAAAAGTGAGTGATTTTTTTTCCTAAAGAAATAAGCTTTCCTCCCTTTATCAATGTTATTATAGATACAGATTTTTCTGTACCTGTTTAATTGAAAATAATTAGCATCTTCATGTATTAAGCATGCATGCCTTCCGGTGGATGTGGTTGGTTCATCTCAGGTGGAGAGCGATGGTCCTTGAACCTGTGACAGTGCCTAACACAGATGTTGGTGCTTTACCATAGTGGACCAGAAAAGCCATAAAGGCATTCTCCCCAACAGATGCTTCACAGCCTGTCTATTTCTCAGCAGCAGGTCAGAGTAGGAGCTAATGATGCAAAAATCACAGCACAACGCCAGAGAATACAACTGAGGTCACCTTCTTGAAGCTGTTGGTACCAGCTAACCCCTAGCTATTGGTCTGCTGTTGATCTCCTATAGGATCTCAAGAATTTTACTTGCATCATTATCTCATTTAATATAATAATCTTGCAAAAAGGAATTATTATCCCCATTTTAGAGACGAGGAAACTGAGGTTCAAAAAGTTTAAGAGACTTGCCTGAAGACTCATAGCTCATAAATAATGTAGGAATTTTGGACTCAGGCTTGCTTGGCACCAAAGCCAAGCACTCCTGAAATTTTCTTTAATCTTCCTATTAGTATCCTTAGGAAGAAAAAATAAGATACTCAGAATCTTAAGACTCTGAATCCAAAATTAAAAGAAAGTAAATATTGGGCCAGCCGAGTGGCACGATGGTTAAGAGCTGGCTTGGGACACCAGAGGGCCCCGGTTCGGATCCCACATATGAGGGCCAGTGACACTGCCCTCTACAGCTAAGATGCTGAACAACAGCTCAACCTGGAGCTGGGCTGCCATGAGTCGCTGGCGACGGCATAGGCTGCAGCCTCTGTGGCAGTGGGTTGCCATGGGCTACCGTATGTAGCCAGCAGCCAGCGTGAGCGGCCAGCAGCTGCAGTAAGCGGCCGTCCAGAAGCCGGCGATTGATCTGCCTCGCCCAGGAAGAGCGCAATGATGGTGCCAACTTGGGCCAGTGAAGCAACGTCCTCCACAACTAGACTGAAGAACAAAAGGACAGCAACTTGTCTGTTCCCCTTCCCCCAATTCCCCAGCACTGTTCCTATCCCCCAATTCCCCAATAAAAATCTTTAAAAGAAAGAAAATAAATATTATAAAGAATTAAGTTCAGTCGAGTCCAAAAATTTCCCTGTGGGTTCTGTGCAGAGCAAGGCATCATTTTCTAAACCAATGCAAGCCCTGGGTTCCTGCCCCTGTGCGCTAACAGTGCACGCTGACTCCTGCTTGGTTCACAGTGGACATCCATCCATGATGGTGGCCCAGGGCTCGGGTCTACCACTGACTGTCCTGGGCCAGCTCATCCCTCAGAGATTAACATTCTTAGGTCCAATCATAGCCGGGAGGTTGATGAGGTTTTACAAGAGAGAAAGAGACAGAAAGACACAGAGAAAGAGAGAAACAGAGGAGGAAGGGGAGAAGGAAAAGAGAATGGGCGGGGGCGGGGGTGGGGGGACCGCTCCTTTCATTAAAGAATGGAACTCAATGCTGAGCTATAAAGAAGAGAAAGCAGTTGGCAGCCATCATAGAATCTGAAGTTGAGCTGCCCTGCTACAAAAGCAACACATGATTTTAGCTACCGCCCCTGTGCTACAGAGATAAAGTTTCTATAATCTGCATTTAGATAAATTTATGCTTTCCATATTTTCGTTTTGTTTTACCTTCCAACTGGCAAGCTTTCTTCTCAGGCCTCTTCAAGGGGATAAAACTCAACAGAAAGGGGAAAACTACTAGAAATAGAAAATCCAGTAATTATTTTTTTTTTTTAAGATTTTTATTGGGGAATTGGGGGAAGGGGAACAGACAAGTTGCTGTCCTTTTGTTCTTCAGTCTAGTTGTGGAGGACGTTGCTTCACTGGCCCAAGTTGGCACCATCATTGCGCTCTTCCCAGGCGAGGCAAATCAGTCGCCGGCTTCTGGACGGCCGCTCACGGCGGCTGCTGGCCGTTCACGCTGGCTGCCGGCCACACACGGTAGCTTATGGCAGCCCACTGCAGCAGGGGCTGCAGCCTACGCCATCGCCAGCGGCACACGGCAGCCCAGCTCCAGGTTGAGCTGTTGTTCAGCATCTTAGCTATAGAGGGTAGTGTCACTGGCCCTCATATGTGGGATCTGAACCGAGGCCCGCTGGCATCCCAAGCCAGCTCTTAAACAAAGCGCCATTAGGCCGGCCCTAGTAATTTCTTTTTAATCAAAATAAACATAGGTGGTATTTTTAATCACAACCATAGGTAGTAGGTTCAACCTCTCAGTGAGGGGATGAAAGGAGTGAGGCTTGATGAGTACACTACCTCTACCGGTCCCCATAGTTTCATACATACAAGAAGTTGGCTTACTTGTTTAAATATTTTTTTTAATTAAACAAAAATGAATAAAACGTTGATAAATTTCAGTGACACTTATGAGTATCAAAGCCAGGAGTCATAGCATTTTTACTATTTAACTTTTTGAGCCCTTAGGGGAAAACATATTTAAAGAGACTTTTCCATAAGAACTAATAGTCGCACTTCCAAATGTAGACCACCATATTATCATTTTTAAAAAAGAGTCCTGCAGAGATGTTCCAAATATAGACCAGCCTGCCCATTCTCATCAAGTTTTGTGTAACTAAGTAAATATACTGATAATTAAAATATCAGGATCCTTTAATACTCACTCAGAATACATCCCAAATATCTCTAGCAACAGTCTGCTCACTGATTATAACGACATTAATCATACTGCGTCTACTACAATATGTAAGTCACTTTTCCCAACACAACACCTATCATCCTTGAGCTGCTTGTATCACATAAAGCCCACAGGTAGGCTACAGAGAAGACCAGATTTGCAGATATCTTCAGGGCAGGCTCACTTCACTGAATAAATGGTTTTATTATTAATAGTATCCAGCAACATACATACATCCATCACTTATCAGAAAGGCTGTGCTTCTGAAAAGCTGCTATCAAATGCAAATTTTTGAATCAAAGGGCCTTTTTTCTTTCATTTGCATTATGATCAAAGAGCTTATTCCTAGAAGACAAAAAAAATGTACACATCATTCCATGCACACCTAGGATGTTAAGAAATGGAAAAACCTTAAGAGACCATCTAATCTAACTTCCTTGTTAATTTGTCTTCTGCTTCACTGCAGCACATTCCTAAGTGACAGCAGGAAGCACTAGAACCCCACACACACTCAAAGACCATCTCAACCTGCCCCACAAAGGAAAGAGAATGTGACTTGGGCGCGAGCATCGTTTTTTCTGGGTACCAGCCCAGTAGATCTCTCCAGTCTTCCAGTATTAGAGGGCTTTGTTCCCCTTTTGGAGGACTGGCACAATCAACAGTCAACCATTGGCAGCAACCGCGTTTTATCTGTTACTTATCTTTATAGAGCAAAAAAAAATGATCGCCTTATTATTGAAGGTTACTCATTACATATGGAATTTTAAGATTGTTATTTGTGCATAAGAGCATATTAATGATATTTGCAGTACACAATTATCTTTAATTTACCAACCAATTTTTAATCATATACCACTGATATTCCGTTCCTACCATATTTGGATTATGTCAGTCTATAAGGTAAGGATCCCAAAACTGCAATGACCAAGGTCTACCACAGGAACCTTGTTCAGAAATTAACATCACTCTGCATAGTACCGACTTGCAGATTAATAGCTGCCTATATGGAAAGGAAAATTTGACTCATCAAACTAATAGGCTGGGGAAAACAAAGGGCCTAATTAGCCAATAGATTATTCTTGGACCCTTTGCTAAATTCAAAAAGATAAGCTTATTGGTTCCCATGACAGAAAATGCAGAACAAATAACCAGGTTAATCACTGAAGTTCAAAAAAAGTTGGCCAGTCATTGTCGTCAGGTTCTGTGTCCAGGAAATCCCGCCAGACAGGCACTGTTTGCAAATGGCTGGGAAATGTGGTCCACTGCCATTAAAAACAGATGAAAAGCAGGATTTGGTTAAAAGAGGAGTCTCTGCCCAAGCAAAACCTTTCCAAAATAAAGAAACAGTGTAAGCTGGCTGCCAACTGACCTCGGCTAAAAAGAGGGGACAGTCCCACACTGGTGCTCATTATACTCGATATACTATTAAATGGTGTTGAGTAGAAATAAGACCTAATCAGGGGACGACCCTGCCAAATCTGACAGTGTGGGAATACCCCAAACTAAAATACTTGGGATTCTCATTAAATCAGATTTTTAACGTAAAATTAAAATATGACAAGATAATATCTGTTCTAGTGTTGAGAGAAACTACAGTAATATGAGGCAGGATTTAAGTGTGTGTGTTCCAAAACATCAAAACTGCAAGAATTTCAGAATACCTTTAGAATATCTTTAAATAGCAGCAATGTATATATTACACAGAGAAACAAAACAAGGCAAGAGATTATCAATAGTAATATCTTCAAAGAGTAATGTCATTATTAAGAATCAATAGCAGTACTCTAAGGTTCTGCGAGCAGCATAATCTCTTAGGGGAATATAATTGAGTTAATAGCTGTAGAGCGTCTGGCACACTGTAAGCACTGTGTAAGTAATAGCTCAGCTAATAAAGTCACAGGGCCAAATGGGAAAAGAGAGGTCTGTCAACTTCCTCACCCCAATCCTAACCCAACTGTGCCCTCTGCAGCCCTCCAAGAAGCTCAAGCTGGTATCCAGTCCTGTGTCCCTGACACTCCATTTACCTGAATAAGAAGAGTAGAACAGACCTTTATAATAATCATTAACTGTACCTCATAAACGTGGCACCTTCCTTTACTCCTCAGTAGGAATAAAACCACCTTCCTCCCCCGAGGCAGGAGCCACCCTAGGGGTACCCATTTGATGCATTAAATGAAATTCAAATAAAGTGTTTCCTAAGAAATATAATGGTTTATTTAAAATTCCCATTTTCAACTGCTTGACGGTGTCAGTTTCCGGGCTCAAGTTTTAACAAACTCACAGCTTCCATTTTCTGTCTCTTGCAATGCTCATGCTTGGAACCCAGCCGCCATGCCATAAGGAAGCTCAAGCAGTCAAGAGAGAAACCCACAAGGACAGAAACTGATGCACCCGGATGATAGCCACACCAGTCTGCCAGCCATGGGAGCGAGGTGCCTCTCCCAAAGACACTATGTGCAGCAGAGATAAACTGCCTTTACCAAGCTCTGTCCAAAATGCTGATTTGAGAGCAAAATATATAAATAATCAATGTCTTAAGAGAAAAAGACATTATCTCAGTAACTAACACAGAGCCACGCTCAGGTTTTAATTAATCAGCATTTCTTAAGTCAAAAATATATAAATTGTAAGAGGTAGGTGCATATTTCAAAAGAAGCAACCAAAAAAATGACCAGGCATGACTATTTCTCCTTTACTTAAAACTGCAAGGTCAATTCTCCCCCAACAACTTTCCTATCATTAATACCTAATACTTCCCTCGTTAACAACCAGTCCAAATACCCACTAACCAATACAGCCCTAGCATCTTCATCCTATAATGTCATTGTAAACAAAGCAGCATGACTCAGGATATGAAAAAAAAAATTGTAGGTTTTTTTTTGTTTTTTTTTACAAGCTACTATTCCTTGCATATCTTTTAAGGATCCTCTAGTCTACATGAGAAATAAGATATGCACGTTTACAACACCCAGCGAACAATTCTAAAGGCAGTTCTATAGCAAGTAAGCAGTGGAATGATATGGTAATGGGGTGGATGCCTCAATACAGGAGGCATTCACTCTCACCAGGATGGCCGAGTGGGGTGCATTATGCTCACAGGTACATTTATCCACAGAGATTTACATTCATGGTTGTGGGAGGTCTTATTTCTATCAGATTGCAAACTCCTTCTGAGCCTGGACCACATCTAATCTTCACATTCACCACTAACAACCACAACAAACCAGGCCCCATTAAAAAAAAAAAAAAACTACCAATATGCATTTTACAGGCACTCAAATAGTCCTGGCGGAAAAATGGCGGGGGGGGGGGGGGGGGATTTCTAAAAAGTTTCCCACAGGAGAAAACTGTGTCTATGTGGGGTTCAGAAGGAACGTTAGGATAGTGCACAGCAAAGNGGGGGGGGGGGGGGATTTCTAAAAAGTTTCCCACAGGAGAAAACTGTGTCTATGTGGGGTTCAGAAGGAACGTTAGGATAGTGCACAGCAAAGTTCAGTTAGAATGCTTGCTTCATTCCCAAAGTCGCAGTGTAAAAGGATACTTGAAGATCTTTTATACTCCTGAAGGAGCATTCGCATTTTTGTCTTCACTAACCACTACGTTAGAATAGGCTGAGAATTTGGATTAATGAATAAGCAAAGGATCTGAATGGACGCAACCTGAGATGGGAAGAGATTTCAGGTAGAGCAGTCATCCCTCCCGCATTTCATTCTGAGCTCTGAGCAACTTGAATGCTTGGGGACATCCCAAGTCACAGGGTCCTAAGCGCTTGGGGACATCCCAAGTCAGTCTCACTTCAAAGATACAAAGCATAAGATCTCAACAGGAACGTCAACTCCAGTGGTTGATCATTACCACGGTACAACTTTTAAATGGTCACGAAATCCCTTACATAGCTCATATTTTCATCACTGTTTAAAGTGACCATGCGGATGTTGAACTAATTGATGAGAAAAGCCTAATTTCAAAGCCTAATAATAAAAGTAACAACAACCATGCTTTACCCAACTCTAGGCTTGAACTGTAGAAATCTACTTTCAAACTGCAAAAAATATTAACTTTGGGTCAAGAATTTTTTAAATTTGACAAGAAGAGACTGAGGTAATAATTTGGTTCCTCTTCGAGGAGCGAGCCAGTGTCACTGGTGACCTGTCCCTCTTTGTCCCCACTCACCCAGGGCTCACAAACCGCCCTCATCACTGCTGCTTTCTGGCTTCCCGCCAAGTCCTCAAGAAATGATTTACTAAGTTCAGTCAAGTAACCAGATTCTATGAAATAATAAAAGGAAAATGGAGTTCATGACTGAAATCAAGCTGGGTGGAGACATAAAGGGTCTTTTGTTAATAACTGGACAAGGGAATGCAAATGAAGACAGGCTTCACAAGGAATTCTGACATCTTAATGAAGATTTATGAAGAATTTTTGGCATACAATCCTGAAATGCAAAGGGAAATGGTCACAAAAATGCTGTTTTATGATTTCTTTAGCTTAAGAACAATTCAAAAGACAGTTCCTTCATCATAATCCTAAATAACTGAGTTGTAAAGAGTTGATTTTTTTCTGTCCTCTACTCTAATTACACCTCCAAACCTCCCCACCCCCATCACACTTCCCCATTTCTTCTTTCTCGTTAACTCTGAAGTGGCATAGCTCATCAGCATGCCCTGAAGCTGTGAACTGCCCCGCTGATGAAATCATGAGAATGATTACATTTCTCTATTCCACACAGAAAGTTTTGTGTTACACAGTTTTCTTTGTTCATGTTCTTGGTAATGCAGAAAATCAACCGACATTTTCTCCTAATAATGATTGGATTATGAGATAACATCAATGAAAAAAAATGCTGTCACGGTAAAATGCTTTACTGGTGCTCTGTAAATGTCATACAGAAAAACAGCATGTGAAGCTGTACAGATTTCAGTACAGAACACATTTCCCACATCACAGGTCGGTGATGGTATTTTGCCACAGTCATGGATTTTATGTTGCATTCAGAATACACAAGGAAAATTAAAAAGACTGTGAAGTCAACAAGCAGAAATGTTTTAAACTTTATAAGAAAATATAATATCACTAGTAGTACCAATATTATTAAAAAATAGCATATGCAAAATATTTTCACATTTCATAATATGCAAAGCATTTTTGCTTTTGATTCTCCTAATATTTATTTCATGTTCTAACTCCAGAAAATAAGTATTATCATTCCCACTTTATGGGTGAAGAAACAGAGGATTGAAAGTTAATTAAGTTGCCTAACATCATGCTGCTAGACCAAAGCTGAGACCCAGCTCCTTGGGATGAACTCCCTGTCACAGTTCACAGTGTGCATGTCCCAGGGTACCTTGAGAGGGGTTTGCCACAGGGCTTTGCAAGGGCACCAAAGTTGGCTCCTATCTCTATTCATCACTCAGAGAAGCTCCTTAGCTGAAGAGAAGCCAATCTCAGGAAATCAATGCTAGCAGCCTGGTTACTCCTAGGGTTCTCTCTCTTCAACTTTTCACTATAATTCAGAAAACTAAGGGAGTGAAGGAAGGAAGTCAAAGAAACAGCCCCCGGACTTCCAGGAGGGCCAGATGCTCCCTGTGTCACAGTTGCTGCAATGAGGGCTGCCTTAATCCCCAGTCCTCAGCCCAGCCCCATTCCTCCCAACCCACATACTGACCAGCTGCTCAGGGCTTCCGTGGGAGAAGCACAGGGGAGGGGCGGGTTTGTCAGGCAAGCCCAGGGCTCCTGGCTCCCCAGGCTGCCCTTCCTGCTGAAGCGTTGCTGACCCCCCTCGCACGCTCTTCGAGTCTCTTAGATCAGACACATTGGCGGGCCAGAGGCAGGTGCAAGGACAGGTGCCAGGAGAAAGCTGGCCCAGAGAAAGGCCCATATAGAAACCGAAGCTGTGTGAGTTCTGCATTCTCACCCACCAAGAAAGAGGGGGAAATGTCAGTGAAGACTTGAGTTGCTGAGGTTCACAATCACCTTATTCCCTGGATTCTAGGGTTTGGAGGTTCATGGAAACACCTGCAGGCCTGGGCACTGGAGGAGGGAAGGATCACTAACTGAGGAGTCCAGTAATTCAGACAGAGGGAACAGCATGGTGCAGGTCCAGAGATCGGAGAGCACAGAGAATACAGCATGTAGGAGGAGCTATAAGACGTTCAATACGGCTGGGGCTGGGGCTGGGGAGGGGTCGCTACCGCCCTGTAAGCTCAGCTAAGGCGTTTGAACTTTATCAGAAAGCCAAACGAGGAGCTTTAAAGCAGATGACATGCTATTAGGACATGTGTCTCAAGAAAGCCACTATGGCCGCAGCATGGCATTGAATCAGAGGAGAGAATAAGGCCATCCACAAGGAGGAAGACACGTAAGAAGGCTAGTGCAGGAGCCTGAACAAGAGAGGAGAGTGACCTAACTGGGGAGCATGGAGAAGGGAGGCTATAGGGAAATTTTTGGAGATGGGACTGAGAGGACTTAGAGAAAGATTGAATGGGATAAGTGAGGAAGAAATGATGGGTGACCATACAGCTTGAGCAACATTTACTAGTTCCAAAACAATGGAGGGGAAGCAATTTTGGTAGTGATAAAATGAATTCACTACGGACATGTTGCTTTGGAGGTGACTGTGGGACACACAAGTGGACTGTCTAATAAAATGCACTAATGGATATAAGGGTTTGGAACTCAAACAACAGATTTAAGCTGGAGGTTTAGATGGTGGACTTATTGTGTATAGTGGCTGAAACCTTTTCTCTAGTTGCTGAAGCACAGTCATGCCCTACAGACCTCCCCGCACCAAGTCCCAGCCATTCCAATGGAAGCTGCTTTTTCACCCCAATTCCTGCTCTGAACTCTTCTCCTGAATTCAGTAGTCTGTTGGGGAGGAAACGGCAGACAGGTACACAGACAGACACTGTCATTGGTTACTTATTAACTATTTCATGCATATAGATAGATTTTCCTGTCCCACCCATCTTTAAGCTGTTTAAAGACAAAAATGTGTCCATTATACGAATATGTCCCTGTTTTTCCAAGGCAGTCTGGGTTCCAAGTATCCTGGCCCTATGCATTCTCGTGCCATTACATTTTCTTAAAAATTTTCAACATTCCCTCAAACAGTAATTAAACAAATTTAGTCAGCTAACATAACTAAATATATAGTCCACGAAAGAGTGAGGCCAACAAAGATACACAGAACCACAAGATGAGGAAACATCAAGATTTCTCAATAAGACACATGAGTAGTAGCTTATACTCAGGATTCTCTGACTGAAATGCCAAGAGGGAGGCTCTGGGGAGACAAAACCTAGACGAGCATCCCAGCTCCACCACAGATAGGGATGTACCCTTGGGCAAGGTACTTAACCTTTCTGTGCCTCAAAAGCCTCCTTTGTGAGGGAACAGTGGATATACGAGTACATAACTAATATGTCCATTCGTAGCAAGTAGAGTGACAGGCAATACAGACTCCACCTTCATTTGGCTTACTGTCAGATAATGACATAAATAATTCATCAAAGTTGCTCTAAAGAAATGGACGGCGCTATAAGGTGTAGCTACAGGGCATGTAATAAGGGGAGTCTTCCATCCCAGGAAGGTCAGGGAACGTTTCAATAAAGAGGGGACAGACCTTTTAAGGTGAGACTTATCAGGAGTTAACTAAATGGTAGGGTTAGAGTGAGAGGAATCCCAAGAAGCAGCAAATGAATGCGTGAAAGGTCTGAGGCCAGATTTAACTTTATTTTATTAGAAAACCTGAGTGGTGGCCACTTTGTCCAGAAGTAGAGCGGGGGGGGGGGGGTCTATAAAGACGGGGGATGACAGAAGTGACAGCTTTCACCATCACTGGGTTATTTATTATTGTTGTTGTTATAATACTATTATTGTAATGGTATTTTTTTTCTAGTTGTGAAGTCCAAGAATACCATCTTCTTATTAAAAAAAGCAAAATTGTGTAATCAAGGCAAAGCCATGCAATAGCTTTAATAGGTATTGTCAGTTGCTTTTATTCTGCCCATAATTTTATAGTAGTTATTGAATAAATGCATGTGGAATATTTTTATAAGGAGTATTGTGTAACACAAATATGAATTCACTATCATTACTGAGAAGGCTAATAGTATGGGTAACTGAAGTTCCTTTGAGAACTTGACAGTAATTTTCTAAAGGACCTACTATTTGGCTTTTCCTAAAGTTTGAAGTTGATTGAAGTGCTTTTTAAATTAGCTAATATATCTAAAAAGGGTGAATTATTCTCTGTCATTGAGGAATCAGAATTATGTTAAATGATTAACAACTTTAGGGGACTAGGAAAACCAACAAAGACCTGTGTGACTGTAAAATTTCCTCTGATACTTCAAAAACATTACTCAGAGATTTGCCTAAAGATAACAGAGAAAAAAATATATATGAAAAACAAGTAATGAGTAAGCAGACCTCTTGTGAAAAGAACAAATAAAAAATAAAACCACCCACCCATCACCTTCACCAAAAGATTCCCATTAGAACATAAGGTTTATATTCTAAAAAATAAAATAATTTTTAAAAAGCCTTATAATAAGGACAAACAGTTTGGTCCTCAGTGTCAAGACCAGTGGCTGGCATATAGTAGGAACTCAAGAAATATGTATTGCATGAATGAATACATAAGAAACTACAGTAACTGCAAATATTGAGATCTGATATTTTGAATTTTGAATTATTCATGTAATTTTATTATTTAAAAAATATTTTGTAAATGTATAATTACCTATTATATTGTTTTTATAACTACAAGAAAAACTGTTTTTCTATTTTTCACCATACAGAAAAACCTTCATTTGGAATACGAAAATGGACACTTTTGTATTCTGCCTACCCCACCATCTGCCTCCATGCACGCCACCACCACCACCACCACCACCACCAAGCCCTGTACAGTTAGGGCATACTTGTTTCTCAATACATATCTCAGTAAATTTTAGGAAGGTCAATTGCAAGAATTATCATCAACAGACGTACAAGGGATAAAGGGCCTAAAATGTTAAAATCAACATGAAGCCTCAGAAGTCATCTAGTCCAACCCCTTCATACTCATACACCAGATGAGCTACTAAGTGCCACTCGACTTTGTACTCCCGGGACAAGGAAAGCAACAGAGTCACCCACACTCCACCAGGGATTTTCCTCACAAGTTAGTGTTAACCAATCATAATCAGATGAAAAGGCAAACTAAAAGGTACTGACTATGCAATGTGTTCACCATGACACCCACCCTTGCTCAAGAAATCACCAAGCTCATTCACTAGGATAGAAAGGGGTCCACAAGTCAAGGCCGGCAGCCGAATCCCACCCACCACCTGTTTTTGTATAGTCCGCAAGCTAAGAATGGCTTTTATATTTTTAAATAAGTGAAACAAATTAAAAGTATAACAATATTGTGTGACACATGAACATTCAAACGTCTGTGCCCATAAATAAAGCTTTACTGGAACACAGCCACACTTATTTACTTGTGTATTGTCTATGGCTGCTTTCATGCTGCAATGGCAGAGCTGAATAACTGCCACAGAGACTATACGGCCTAAAAGCCTAAAATCTTTATCTGGCCCTTGACAGAAAATGCCTGCCGACCCTTGCACTAGGAGATAGATCCTAGTGACTTTGGGAAGTTTCACCTTCCGAAAGAGCCAGCCCTGTCTCCGCCAACCAGCTGCAGTCACTCACATGCTATTTCCTCTTCTTTGATTATTGAACCTCCACAGCAAACTATTGTTTTTACCAGTCACTTAGAAAACAAAGATAAAAGTTTCCACAGAGGAAATAATAACGTTTCTTTTCCAAGGTCCTCATCTGCCTCACTTCCAGTGAAATTAAAAAGCAATGCTTCACTCACAAGTTGATATCATTTTCCCCAACTGAATTCAGAGGACTCCAAAGGTTTACTTTTACAAACCTCAGGGCTCAGGTGGGGGATGGGGGGGGGGAGCTACCTTAGCAAAAAATGAATTTATCCTAAAGAAAAAAAAAGAATGCTTATTATCTAGAACTGAGAGCATTTCCCCCTTATTTTGAGATGCTATTTGTCTAATAACCAAATGCGAAAACTGTCCTTACATACTCCATATCTTCTGAAAATTGAAAATTACAATGTCCATACTTATATTTTCAACTTGCCAGTTTGCCAAATGAAAACAAAGTTCCAAATTCATACCTACCTGCTCTGTGTTGCAAAATGATTATTAAGATGTAATGCAGTTTTCTGTTTGAGTTAGTTTTTTTACTTTCCTCTTCCAGTGTACAAAGTCCTGCCTTGTAACGCATCAACTAGGAAAATCCCACTCCCTGGGCCTCTGGAAATAACTTTAAGGGTCCACGTTCACTTACATCATGACCCCAGCTGCTATGCTCCTAAAAGTACAAATGGCCACTCTTCGTTTTAATAGCACATTTAAAGAAACCTAATGTTAGTTCAATGTGGGTAAACAGTCTCCAACACTGTATAAACAAAGAAATCTTTGAGCTGTAAATAGCAGTTGCTCAAAGTTGTGGCAGGCTGGCTGAGCCAGACAGACGAGAGGTGGACACAGAGCTCGGAAGGCCTCTCCCCTCCCATCCCAGCAAGGCGGGGTGAGGCCACAGGATGCCAGAGGCTGGGAGAGCTTGGCCCTTCAGGAGAACACGAAGGTTGCCAACTCCTGAAACCAGCCGCCATTTGGCCACTGTTCACTCATTTGCCAAACCTCAACTGAACACCCTCCAACCTGTACATCATCCAGGGGATTACAAAGCGCAAAAAGGCCGGACTCTGCCTCTTAGAAAACTACGAACCGGCAGGCAGGTGAGGCAAAATGTGCGCAGACCCAATCAAGCTCCATAGTGGACAATACATTTGCTAGGGGTTGGCTACCTGCAGCCTGCAGGCCACATCCCGCTGGAAGCTTGTTTTTGCAGACAAAGTTTTAGTAGAATATGGTCATATCCACTCATTTATGTAGTCTATGGCTGCTTTGACGCTACGATGGCAAAGTTTAGTAGATGCAACAGGGACCGTTGTAGCCTGCAAAGCCAAAATATTTATGATCTGAACCTTTTCGGAAAGATTTTGCCAACCCCTGGATATGCCAGAGAGATCACATCCAGCCGGGGTAATCAGAGGAAACCACATGAAAGAGCTGGCACTCAGTCTGAGCCTTGAAGAATACACAGTTTCAAAAGGCAGAAATGGGAAAAGAATATTGTGAGGGGAAGAAGAATGGCCAAGACGAGAAACAAACAGACCCAATTTGAATGGGGTACAGGTTATAAGAAGGGAAACTGTGGCAAAGTGGCCCATGGCACTCACCTAGGCCACACAGCCTCACCGGTAAGAACACAGTGCCAGAGTGTCTGCTAACTTACTGGCAGTGCCATGCCCCTTTCCTCCAGCTTCCTTGACATCGCCGGCAAACCTCATGTGAGACCTAGAAAAAGCCAAGGTGCATTACGAGAGTTCAAAAAAATGTTGGTTCACTGACTGATCACTCTGTTCAATCATAAATTTGCATGTGAGTTTAATTTCAAAAGCACTTGCTTTTAAAAAAAAAAAAAAAAGCTCTTACTTACATTGATGCCTAGACTTGCGTTTAATTCTTGATCATGGTAGACATTACTACTTCCACTTGGCAAAGGAGGAAAACTCTGAGACTGACTTCATGTCCCATACAAAGTCAGGGGCCAAGAGACCCTGGATTCTCTGCTCCATCCCATGACTTAATATTGGAAGACACTCAGTTTAAAGAAGCTGCCTCGTGGGCTGCTTTCGAGGCTAGAAATGCCAATAAACACCAAATAATCAAACAGAAATGGGTATTTTTGGACACGTCCTTGACAAACCGGTGGCCTGATAGCTGCATTAGTTAATGCTTGGTGCTACTCAAAATCCAGATCAAAGACCAAGAAAGAGCTTGAGGTAAGCTCATTCTAGGCTTCAAAGAGCTCTGCTCAGTATGCACTGTTTTGTCACAACAGATACAAGGTAAATGTTCACATGGATTAACTTGAATCCATTACAGACAAAAACAAAACCCAACCTACGAATACGTACCTTGGCAATGGGGTCATCTTTATTCTGCACCGGAAAACTTAGACTCCATAAGAGAAAGGTGCCATGTATAATGAATTCCCCTGTCCCTCTGTACTGGCAGGAACACAATAAACAGTGTGAATGAGTCCCTTAGAAACCCGTTAGCTGCCAATTGAGTAATATCTTCTTTTCAGGGAAGTGCAACAAAAGAGAGTCTAATACCTTGGGTCACTAACTATTTCCTATGCAAGAGGATATGAGGCTGCAGCGCTGAATTTCTCCAGCTGGATATTCAGTGTGATGAGTACATTAGGATGGAAAACAGGAGTTAACTCTCACCGTTTGTCATTCCAGAGGTCAGAGTTTCCACAATCACCAAGTTTATAGAAATGGTTTCTTTAACCATGGTAGTATTTCCTCTCAACCCCTTCCCCGTGCTTCTCCACTCATCTCCTACCCTCACTGTTCCTTCAAAACACCTCTTCCTGCACAGTTTTTAATGTTTTGTTCCTTTAACTGCTTGCTTTTACACAGACCTGTCTAAAGGCCTCTATGACAAAATCATTTCCATTATAGTTAACTGAAAAACAGACAATGGCTCCAAAGCAGGTCTAAAACCCTGCTTTGAACTATGTAGTAACTCTTCTTCTAAAGTAGAGGTTGGGAGGTTGGCGGCAGAGCAGAGACGCATTTTTATGCCTTCAGGACCACAGGAGGGACTACACCTGCTCTCAGTGGTCCGGGTCCCAGTCACTCTGCTAATGTCCCATCTCCCAGCATCTACTACCTCCCAGCCTCTCTCAACACCCATCTCTTGAACCCAGGGCAGCTCAGGAGGCAGATGAGGAAATGTAAAGGCAGATGACAGACCAGAATCAAGTATGAAACCTAACACAGTTCTGGGGACTGGCCTACTATGGCCAACTGTCCTCCCACCTGGCCTAATGAGATGATGTCATGAAGATGAGCATCACTCCTCACCATCAGAATTGAGGAAACAGAGGTGAGAGCTAGGGACCAAGTACAGGGTGGAAGATAAGCAGCAAGACTAAGGGTAAACATCTGCTTTCCCTTGACCTACTCACCTCAGTATAGCCAAACTCTACTCCCTCCATGCTTTCTTTTACTTTGGTAACTTACATTCTTTTATTATTTTTTTAACAATCAAAGAAATCTATACTCATGGTGAAAAAGTTATAAAACACAGATAAACAAAAATGAGAAAGATAGATGGACGGATGGAAAAAAGAAAAGAGGAGAAAACCCATAGTTTTCCCACCTGGAGAACCCATTGCTAACATTTCGGTAATGCCTTCCAAATTTGTTCTTCCTTACATGTCTTGGGAGTGCAAGGACAGGGCGGCTTTCTTTCTTTCTTTTACTTTGTTTTTCAAAATAGAAACTTTTATTGCTTTTGCTGGTTTTTAATTTTTTTTTTCAGTTATAGTTGACATTCAATATTCTTTTGTATTAGTTTCAGGTGTACAGCATAATGGTTAGACATTTATATAATATATGTAGTGATGTAGTGAGTCCCCCAATTAGTCAAGTACCTACCTGGCACTATACATAGTTGTTGCAACATTATTAGCTATATTTCCTATGCTGTACTTTACATCCCCATGGCTATTTTGTAACTACCAATTTGTACTTCTTAATCCCTTCACCTTTCTCATCCAGCTCCCCAGCCCTGCTCCCTTTTTGCTTCAGTTTGTTCTCTGTATCTAAGTCTGTTTCTGTTCTGTTTGTTCATTTATTTTGTTCTTTAGATTCACATATAAGCCAGGTCATATAGTATTTGTCTTTCTCAGTCAGACTTATTTCATTTAGCATAATACTCTCTAGGTCCATCCAATTTTACCATTTTTGCAAATGTAAGATTTCATTCTTCTTTTATGGCAGAGTAATATTCCATTGTATATATGTACCACATCTTCTTTATCCAATAATCTATTGATGGCATTTCAGTTGTTTACATATCTTGGCTATTGCAAATAGCACTGCAGTGAACATAGGGGTGTATATGTTTTTCAAATTAGTGTTTTGGATTTCTTTGGATAAATACCCAGAAGTGGAATTGCTGGATCATAAGGTAGTTCTATTTTTAATTTTTTGAGGAACCTCCAAACCATTTTCCATAGTGGCTGCACCAATTTGCAATCCCACCAATAGTGCAAGAGGTTTTGAACTGCTTTCAAATATCATATTTTACTTTTATTCCATCTGGAAAAGTCATTTGTTTTGAGAGCCATCACCAACATACTTCTCAAGGGCAACCTCATTGATAATTATGGATTTCTTTCCATCTAGTAAAACATAAAATGTATGATTCTATACCTATTTCAAAAATTAATATGGCCATTTTGACCCAGGAAGTCTTCTACAAACATGAGCATCTTTTAAAAGGAGACATCAGAATGATGGCTAAGGTGATGATGGTGCAGGGGGTGCATTATACTACTCTGCTAGTATCAGGCTATATTTAAAATTTTCCATTAGAAAAAATACATTGCACATGCACCTAGTGCTGATTTATGTGCATATCAATATGTGAAGTACTCACTGAATGAAATAAACAACACTTTGTAGTTTCAAAATGCCACTCTTGAATAAAATATTTACAAACATCTTTTGATTTAATGCAGAAACACCTAAAACTCAGCTATGAAAACTGGGTTCAAAATATTGGCTTCTACCATTTTTAAAAGGGTTTCTGTGACCCACGAGATTTCTCAGACTCTTAAAAACTATGCATAAAATTATACGATACCTGGAAGTTTATTTGAAATAATTTATCTAGCAGTAAATCATTACAAACTTTAAAACACTATTAAAAGAGACAGCTGATCCATGAACAATGGTGGAATGCTGTCAGTTGTTGAAGTGGGTGATGAAGGGTACATGGGAATTTATTAGTACACTACTCTTTCTACTTTTGTAGATAATATTTGAACATGTCCATAATGCAAAGTTTTTTTAAATCACTGTGAATATATTACTCCTGTTATGAGTAAATTTTTCATATCCAGTATCAAGATTATTAAGCTTCCTTGGAGTGCTACTAATTGACCAATATGCTGTTCCTAGCACGTTATACTCATCTTCCTCATGACATACCTTCTTGATCGGTGTTATTGGTCCCAATTTGATATCTGAGGAAACTGAGATTCAAAAAATCATGGCCAAGGATTCAAGGCAAGTGAGGTGGGGGAGGGAGAACAGCCACACCATGGAGGTGTCTGTTGCACATATTGTTCAGTCCCTTTATAAATATTATTGTACGTGAGCATGTCTGTTTCATTGTCACTTGCAGTATTTTAGTGCATCCTGTTTTTATAGAAAAATGAATCAGCCTCTCTCTGTTTATCCAAGATAACAAAATTTAAAAAAAATGCCCGAGAACAATATTGGTCTGATGGAGTTCCATCCTGACTGTAAAAGGAAACATCCCTGAGTCAATATCCTCAGTGAGAGACATCCCCTCATAAAGCAAACCAGAAATATTCCAACAGCGTTCAAATGAGCATAAACAGCCACACCATTCAGTGGATGCTACTCTACACCCACCAGCCAAAATTTTGACTGCCTGTGTAGGGTTTTCCTGCCTCATCCCAGATTCAACCCATAAACCCTATTTCCTCAAATGAATCCAGCTTTGAAGTTCTCATAAACTCACTTATTTTTCCCCTTAACTGAGATGCCCTCTCTGCCCCTCTTTTCTGCCTGTCACAACTCTACCCTACCTTTAAAACCCAGTTCAGGGAGCACCCTTCTCTGTGACTCCATAATCCCCTTGCTGGAACTACGTGTTTTGTTTTGTTTTGTTTAAATATTTTATTGGGGAATTGGGGAAGGGGAACAGCACTGGGGAATCGGGGACAGGGAACAGACAAGTTGCTGTCCTTTTGTTCTTCAATCTA
>NW_017732286.1:172514-179701 GCF_001890085.2 Hipposideros armiger | reverse complement strand
CTCGGCCAGCCTGGAACTACATGTTTTTAACTTTGTAGCTTCCTAATGAAATGGCTGCCATCTCCTTGAATAAATTTCCTTCATTCACCATATATTATAACCATTTTCAGATTTCTCTCTAAACTCAATGTCAATTATTTAGGACAAAGGTTATATATTGAGTCATTATTAAATCCCACAGTCCCAGCACATAGTAGAAGTTTAATGTGAAAGGAGAAGAAAGAAGGAGGGAGGGAGGAAAGACTGTTTTATATGTACAGGCAAGAGATGAGTCTAATAAGGGGGGTAGGCTCTAACGTCACCAAGTAAAGGCATAACTGGTGTAAGAAAATTGCTTTTGAAAATCTAACTGAACATTAAATTTGCTGTGCCATTTTTAGACATTCTATCGCTTAATAAAACCAGCATACCCAGTGTCCCGTCCAGTCCCGTCGTCCCCCCTCCACCCCCCCCCCCCAGCTTTAGGACAGACAGCTGAAAAGATAACTAGCTTGCACTTAGGAACCACATAGTAGTCACACTCTTCATGGTCTCCTGGGAATCAAGAGCAGAAGAGAAATCAGAATTGTATCTCATTTCACACTCACTCCAGGGCATACCCTCCTAGAGCCTACGCAAAGCATTCTGCAATCCATCTTCACTTTCTCTCTGCCCCGCTCCCTCCTGGCTCACATAGCTGATGTGGGGACGCCCAATGCACAGGCAATGCAACTTCACTGTGCTTCTTCAAGTACGTAACTACTAGTCTTGTGGGTTTCCATGGATTAGCCACTTTCATTATTTCTAGCTGGCCTCCTTCTGACACAGGATTTATTTGAAGCCCTTTAGAGTCCTATAAATCATATCAATATTATTCATGAACTCTAAAACCTCTCCCATGGATACGAAAATAAAATATAGAGTAATCCACCACTGGATAAAAGAAAATAGCTGTTATAAGAGTACATGCTCGTAGAAAAACCTGGAAGGATGTATACCACAGTGGACAGTGGATATTCAAATGGTGGATTCGAGGGTTTTTTTCCCCCCTTATTTAATAAAGAACTATGATTACTTTTTAAATAATTTTTAGGAGTTACTTTTTAAAGGCTACTACTATCAAGTCCTCAGAGATGGACTAAAACAAGAGATTACAAAGATCAAGTCTGTGCCCTCTGCACAGCGCCCTCTTTCAGATGCTGAAGAATGGTATGAGGGGCTCCTCGAGCCAACAGGCTGCCTGCCCAAGTTGGCCACAGCCTGGGACTACCCTGTCATGTAGCCAACAGATTATGTGCAGGCGTGCTGGTGGGCTCGGCAGACACCAAGGCACTGGCCCAGAATGGGGTGGGCGGCCCCCCAGCTTGGATCTTTGAGCACCCAGCTGTGCCAGTCTTGGTGCCAGAGGCCCCACATGTTTATCTCTAAACCTCACAACGACACCCAAGGCAGGCAAGAGGCTAGATAACGTACCCCAGGTCACACAGCCAGAAATGGCAGAGCCAGGGTTTGAAACCAGGCAAATCTGGCCCCAGCAAGTGCTCTGAACCAATGGAATACAAAGATGAGGGGCCTCACACCAATGGAGAAAAGGGGGAGGAATGTATCATGTCAGGTGTGAGGAGTATCAGTGAAGAGGAAGGACGGGGCATTTGGAAAAGAAGAGCAGAGAAACCTTATAGAGGGCAAAAGTGCGAACTGAACCCGCTTCTGTCTGGACCAAAAGTTCTTCTGATTTGTACTATATCAGGCTGCCTCTCCACGTGGCAGGAGTCTGGAAAGGCAGAAAAAGTGCCCGCTGAGAGGACAGTGACCTGACAAGTGCAAACCTCTCCCCTCTGTTTATCCCCCATCCCCAAGTACTGACAAGTCCCCAGAAAGGGGGAACGCAGGAGAAAACACCGGCCTTCGACCCATAGACATCTGTGTGATACTCAGTCATTTAGGCTGCTGGCCAAATAAGGAAATCCAAGATAAACCTTTCATTCTGTCATGACCTCCAACTGCTGGGAGACGGACAGAAACAACAGCAAGGAGGAATAGCCCTGTTATGTTTCATGGCACCTCTCAGGAAGAGATGAAATTCACCATCACTCACACTTCTCTGAGGCTGCAGCATGTGGTGAGGGTGGGAGCAGGGACTCCTTTGAAGGAGTTCTATGGGACCCCTGCAACTTCTCAAAAAATAAAAAACAGCCTTGTTTCCCCCTCAAACGTCACACTAATTGACAGGCATTTCTATGAGGCAGTGTTTGTCAGCAGTTTTAAAAAATAAATCAGGTATATAGTGCTAGTTGATGATTTCTTCAATCCCCACTTTATTGGAGCACAACAAAGGTACTTTTGTTCAATCCTATTACTTTGGGCTGGAACTGCCAAAGGGAGGCCCATGGCTTACCTTTATGACCTGAAGATGGGATGGCCCAGCAATACTGCCTGCTTTGGGTTGTTTGTTAATCTTAAAATCAAGCCGAATCTGCAGACTATATGACACCAATGGTCTGGTTCTCTCCAGATCTCAGGGAGCTGATTTCTAAATTTTGTTTTCCAAATTGGTGGTCCTTTGGAAGCATCTACGATTCCACCATTGCACCTTCCATTAGGTGCCCAATTAGGGACTTGGCTCCATGTAACACCTACACACTTTGATTTTTTTTTTTTAATTTGTTTCAATCCTGGACTTCGTCACATTGGTGGTAGTCGTGAGCACTTACCTACATACTTTACATAGACTGACTCTCTTAATCCAGGAAACAGTCTTGTTAGATAGGTGCTTTTGTTATCATCTCTATTTAGAGATGAAGAAACTGAGACTCGGAGAAATGAAGTATCATATTTTGCTGTGTATATTGAGCAGTTTTTTGCCCAAATTTGTGAGGGAAAAATAAGATGTGCATTATACATGGGTAGTACTAGTTCCATATCATATCAATGTTTTTAATTCTTTTATTTATGCTTATGAGTTAAAAGTGTAACTCTAGAAATCAATAACGATATCCGTATGCAAAATAATACCCTGGAATATGATAATCAGTTTTGTTGAACTTACAACGCACTTGCAACAACCAAGAGTTCTTGGCCTTCTATGATGCATAAAGATCGTAAATTTGGTACCGGTATATAAAATTTCTTGGATGTTGTATCTGTTCTTGTGTTTTGTAATTATTTGTTACATAAAATTTCTTACACCATATTATGTTAAAAATAAATGCTAAAATTCCTTTATAATACAAAAGAAAAGTACCTAAATGTAAACAAATACAAATTTGAATTAAAAAATTAAAACAAAAGACTTTTCCCCCTGAAAGTCTGGGCCAAAAATGTGGGTGTGCATTAAACACAGCAAAATACGGTAATGTGCCCAGGGTCACACTATTCCTGAGAGGCAGAGTCCAGAACAGAACCCAAACATTCTGACTCTAGAACATGTACTCTCAACCATGACACTGAACCATCTCCTCTAATGAGGGTTCTGGGTAACTTCATTTCTTTATGTTTTAAATAAGGTGCTCACACATGGAAGCATGGCATGAGGAGCATAAACAGAGGCACAAGGTCATGCATGAACATCCTAACCTGAGTGGTAACAAGACCCAAGGATATAACTGGATCTTCTTAGAACCTGTTTGGTCAGCCCTCAAATCAAAGCAACAGAATTCACCTTCCAAGATGACAGTAAGTCTGACCGCAGAGCTCAGCTGGACTGACAAGTCTGTATGAAGGGGAGCATTCAGGAATCAGTTGCCTTGAAATTCAGTTTCAAGTGCCTTAAGGACGACCCTTTGGAAAGTTGGATCTCATGCAACAGCGTTCTCCTGCACCCTTCCTACACCACACACACACACACACACACACACACACACCCTACTTTTGTAAAAGACTTCTTTTAAACAACAGAGTAACTCATCTACTCAACATGACAGAGGGTGTTTCTACAGGAGCTGAAAATGTCTAGATCATTTTTATCTAGAGTCTAATTATGTGCACATCAAGATCCAGCTCAAATCCCATCTGTCTGATTCCACTAACAGCATTTCCATTGCAAAAACTTAAAACTATGTCTGCCCCGCATCCAGGAATAAACTCTCCAGGCTGTGGAGACCACACACATCACCCTTTACATAAGAATCTCAGGCTTTTTACTGTAGTGCCTTCCGACTACACTATTTACTCAGAATGATACAAGTGGAGAGAATGCAAACAAACCTCCAGAAACCTGGAGCATCATAAAAGGATCCATGTCACCCTCACTAGGAAAATGCTGTACTAGGATTAATTTGCTGAATAAACCACAGGACCCTGAAAACAAATTTACTGCCATCCTCACTTTATGGTCCTGAAAACGTCACAGAATGACATGCTTTTCTACCTTGGCTTTTGCCTCACTTGAACTGTTTTGAGGTATACTAAATATGGCATTTTAAAGGGCAAAAAGCAGGGACCCAATAGCTTCTCCGCCTCTTCTAAAGAAAGAGTCCTTGTTTTTAAACTTTTCAAGCTTCTGAAATTTGCTCCTTCGCTGTCTACTTTTAAAAATTCCAGATGGTAATTCTAATCACAGAAGTCTTTGTGAAACTATATTTCTGTGATTTTTTTTTTTAACTCAAGTAATGTTATTGGAAGGAAGGAGAAAACCACAGTGCCCAAAAAGAAGTGACTAATGCTGGTAGCAAGTGCTGTGAGAAATAAGGCCCCACAGAGAAAAAGACCACTGCCACAGTGGCCTGTTTTATGTTACTCTGGCCAGGATATGTGGTGACTAGCGACCAGGTTTTCCAGGCCCCTTGATGTGTTAACCAAAGTAACCAGGTGCAGCTCCTTTCAGTAAAGATGACAGAAAATACAAAAATAAAAATAAATAAAAAATCACAAGAGGAACAACAACTAAGGAGGAGAAGAAGAAATTCAAATAAACAGCCAATTCAGTAGAAGACAGAAGTCACACCAGAGGGCCTACGTATGCCCAGTTACGATACAGGTCTATTTTTGAAGAACTACATATGTTCTATTTTCTGACGTTATGCATTGCAGGTGTTCTCAAACAGTTTTACATGAAAGATAGACCAATGATCTGATATTAAACTCTTTGAATCCTCTACTATCATTTCAACATGTTGGCACAGTTTCAAAACTAGTATGCAGTTTTTCTGTGATGTTCTAAGGATATTGGCTCTGGGTCTCAAAGAGTCAAAAATGTCTTAATCAATCCTTTAGCCTTCCTTATCATTATTCTCTCAACTCTCATACACTCACCTTTATGTAAAAAGCATTTTAGTGGAAATCATGAATCCACAAACCCCACCCTTTACAGGCAAATATGATAACCCTCTCTGATATTACTCACTGCCACGCCCCCAACCTTATGACATAATTGGTAATAACTATTTCTTCATGAACATACAATCATTCCTCTCCAAAACAGGAAGGGGCTTGTTTTAGCCCAGTCTTTTGTGATGTTTCCCTGACAACAATGTTTTAGTTATAACCAGGTTGACTGGAATGTTATTATTATTTTCCCAAGTGCTAGTACCTTCTCTATCAAGGTTGTTATTATTTGAATATCAGGCTTATTTTTCAAAACCATGAAAATACAACCAATGTTTACTTTATTAGGAACATTAAATATATATCAATAATCTAATATAAAATATACATAATATATAATAATGATAATCTTTTGGTAATTACTACCAAAATTCTATTTTCCCACATACTAAAATAAAAATAATGTACTCGATTCAATAGCCAACTAAAATGATTCTGAGTTGATCATCATTCTTTCCTCACTATCCCAATAAAATCCATGGCATTAACAGCCTTGGAGCCAATAACTGCATTTTTAAGAATGAATTCTAATGAAGCAATCATGGATGTATCTTCAAAATCTACAAGAATATTTATTACATGACTTATTTGAAGTGTGAAAATGGGAAACAATCTAAATAATAATGGGACCTGGATGAATAAATTAGGGTACAACCATAAAATGGAATGGGACAGCCACTAAAATTCATGCTATAAATGCCATTAGCTGTGAAAGGCATCCCAAATTATTTAAGTTTGCAAAATATGTTTGTTTTTTTTGTACGAATTAAAGCCTATATCCACTGAATAACATCAGTTTCATGAACTTGCATTCTGATAGCTTACTTGAATAGGACAGAAATAACTTCTATGGGGAAATGTAGATCTGTATAAATATAAGTGATATTATTGCTTTCAGGACTAATTATCCACTACGTGTCCATAGAGAAAAGAGGTAAAATCTGATTAATAAACTGGAAGGTTACCGCATATGGCAGATGGGAAGTTGCATTTAATGCTAAAATTTCACAATCCTCTCTGCATGACCTCAGTTCACGCTAATGGCACTTAACTCTGCATCTCTTCATTACTTTTATGTATTGGGTTGTCAGAAAAGTCATGACGTATGTCTCTGTTTTTCATTGCAAAAATGCGTCATGACTTTTCCAACAAACCAATAGTTGGAACAATGCCATACTGTTTCCCATGTTTGCATGTTCTCTCTCCAGCCAGGCTACAGGGTTGAAACTAGAGTCTTTGTCTCCCACTGTAGTGAAGGTATGTGGTTACTGTCTTCCTAGTATCTCTTCTTCTCTTCTGGCCGCCCCACCGCCTCCAACCCCATCACCGCCACCAAGGCCATTTCCATTAAGAAACTTCTCTTTCTCTTGGAGCAGCTGGGTGGCTCAGTTGGTTAGAGCACGTACTCTGAAAAACAAGGTTGCCAGTTTGATTCCCACATGGGCCAGTAAGCTGCGTCCTCTGCAACTATTGTAGATTGAAGACGACTTGAGCTGAGCTGCTGGTGGGCGGCCACACAGTTGGTTAGAGCACGTGCTTTTAACAAGGTTGCTGGTTCAATTCCCACATGGGATGGTGGGCTGCACCCTGCCCCCCAGCCACCCCTTCTCCCGCCGCAACTAGATTGAAAACTATGACTGGACTTGGAGCTGAGCTGCGCCCTCCACAGCTAGACTGAATCAACTAGTTGACTTGGAGCTGATGGATCCTGGAAGAACACATTGTTCCCCAATAAAATTTCTAAAAAGAAAAGAAAAGAAACTTCTCTTTCTCCATTACTATGTGTTTCTTGAGTGTTGACCAATCCAGTGCCCTGCTTCACTGGGCTCAGGGGGCAGCAGGTACTGGCATACACTGAAGCTGGGGATAGAAGAAAGCCCTCT
>NW_017732286.1:164074-169284 GCF_001890085.2 Hipposideros armiger | reverse complement strand
AAGCATATAGGGGGAAATATAAAGTTCTTAGGGTGATGCGATTTTTTTTTCATGAGTCTTTCCTTCGTTTTTAAAAAAATATCAGTTATCATTATAAATTATTTTTGTAGTAAGCAATATTCTAATATTTAAGTGAACCATAATTATGAGTGGTGGTCCCAAGATAACTTGCATAAAATAAAAGTCTTTAAAATTTTGCTTCTGCTTCTAGCTCTAGCAATGAACAGGAAGAGACAGAAGCAAAAAAAAAAAAAAAAAAGTTTTTTTCTACATAGGACAAAAGAAAATCAGCAACTTAGCTCAGACCAACAGCCAAAGACAAAGATTTAAAAATTTCAGAGGTCATTTACTGTCTGCACACTCCTTTCTGGCCACCTTGAAGTCAGGCTACACCTCCATTTGGAGACAAGTGATCAGAATTTCTTCCTGCTCTTCCTCCAGACCAGCTCAGGCCTGTTCAGCTCACTGTATTTGCCAGACAGCCACGAGACAGACATACAGGGCCAATGCCTGTCACTTCCTGTGCAGCCCAGTCACATGCCAAGCCCTTCTGCCTTCG
The DNA here is from genome assembly GCF_001890085.2 of Hipposideros armiger. NCBI lineage: Eukaryota > Metazoa > Chordata > Mammalia > Chiroptera > Hipposideridae > Hipposideros > Hipposideros armiger. The sequence continues at coordinate 168,725 of NW_017732286.1, read as the reverse complement.
TTAGGCTGGCAAACAGAAGAGGTTTGCATGTAAGTCAGGGTACCTCAGCCCTAGGACCAACAGGAAGCAGCGCCATGATGCTTAAGGTAATGAAAAGAGCTAGTAACTCAGGTGTTTAAACTCTTTTTCCAGAGTCATGGTGGAGAACGCAAGGCCCTGAAGTCACCCCAGGAATGATGTCCATTCTCACCTCATCCATTTCTTTTTGCACAATTTGCATTTGGATGCAGCGAACTAAATTTTCTTTTACTCATTCCTTCCTTGTTTCTAAGCTCTACTTAATTCTGAAAAGAGTCACAATCTAATGGTAGAAAGGTCAGGCTTAATGGGAAAAAAGGGGTGTCAGTGCCCCGGAAACGAATATTCTTTTGTCGAGATCTCCCACACAAAATTTAGTCGGCCTGCAAATGTCGACCTGTTCATAATTGCTGGGTACAGTTCAGACTAGTAGGGAGCATGCCAGGCAAGACCTGCCCCCTCTCACCTGGGGCCAGAATCGAAGAGGGGGAGTGAAAATTCATGTCTCTGCACAATCTATTTTCTCCACCTCCCACCAAGCTCACAGGCGCAGAAGCTAACTTTGGACAAAGAAAATAACTTCCTTTCCATTCTCTCAAAAAGCCTGCTGAGATAAATTTAAGAGTTGTATGTTTCTAAAACCTACATACTTTAAACAATAAAAATACTTTTGTGATTCTGGGTATGGAAGCAGGCCTTGCCTAACATCCAAATTGGAGAGTTCCGTGATTCTTAGTAACACCAGCCAAACCGGTGATACTGTTAGGAACACCACCCTCCAAGTAAAGCTTGGATCATATTAACATCTCATCCCTTATTCACCCCGTTACCAAAAAAGGCATTTTCAGTCTCCACACAAAACCCCAAGCGTAAGCTAATAGATGCTTAATAACTATAAACACTGCTACACTCTGAGACAACTTTCAGGTAAAGCCCACAAAGGAAGTACTCCATCTTCCTTGCCCATCCCTACAAAGAGCGAAATTCCATCCCTCTGTATCCTCTTCCCAAAGTGGGGAGGGGGGGGGACATGGACGGACACACGAATATCTTATCCCCTGCAGTCATTCTTCTCAAATGGCCTGATGCAGTAGTGCCCAGAGCACAAATCTAGACCCGAGAACAAAAGACATGCAAGGGAGACATTTAATTATCCCAATGAGACTAGGCAGGTCCACCCTAGTGACTGCAGCTGGGGTGATGGCCCTGGGCTCCACACTGGTGGGGAGGCTGCGAGGCACTGCACCCTACTAAAATCAACAACTTTAAGCACTTACTTTTTTATAACTTTCTTTTTTTTTTTTTTTTATAGCCACAACGAGGTCCCTCTGTACTGGTTGAGTTGCCCCAGGCTCCACACCCTTTCTAGCACGACCCCAACTCTAACNTTAGCTTCTCTTGATATATGCACTAGCTCATGTAAGTTTCATATTTGTCACTTTCAGTTGGAACAGTCCTGACTGGCCCATTCTCACTCACATAAGCCAAAGAGAGGCTTCTACATTCTGTGCTGTGTTCCTGGCCAAAAGATCCAACCTCTGTTCTCCAAGACCTCCAGGTAATTGGGTTACCAATTTGGAGGTGTGGGTCACACAAGTTTCAGTTTGCTGCATCCTTCCAAAATACTAGTGCTTGTGCTAAGAAGGAATTGGTTCATTCTGTTTCTTACGAAACTTAGAAAAATCAATCGTCATCACTTAATAGGAAGTCTCTTCTCAGGAAAGATTAGTTGCTAGTAAAATAGACTACTCTGACCTTTTTTATCCCTGCTTTCTGTGACAGAGTTATAGTGACTTGGTTGGTTGTTTGGTTGGTTGGTTTGTTGTTTTCAATGAAGCAAAAATTAGAACTACATGCAAACAAGTGTTTTCTCATAAGGAAGACATGAGTTGTTCTAAGCACAGCACTAAATGCCCTGACTCAGCCCAAATGCCACCTCCTTAATCACTAATACACCTCCATACAGCACCCTGTTTCCCATGTAAGTACCTACCAAGTCCCTCCCTTCCTAGATGTCTGACACCCAGTTGAGCTCATGGATCAAGGTAACACTCATAAATCATTCCTAGCAATGAACGTGCTGCAATCACACAGTGATGACTGCAAAATAATTGTCACTCGTGACAAATGAGTTTTCCTGCAGGGCCCAAGAAATAAAAACATCACACATGGTGTTCTGAGTCAAACCCAGGTACAAGGGACAGGTCTTAAATTGGGGAAATTGTGCATGTGAAGATTACAGTAGGAAACAATTGTAAATAAATTAATCCCACTTTGTCAATCCTCTATATTCATTACTGGGACCTACTAACTAACTAATAAGACAGCCTCCAAAAAACAGTGCCCAAAACCCAGTAGACAGTGATGCAACATTCAGGGGCAGTTCATGCCAGGTAAGCATCCTTTAAGTTACATGATCCTATTTCCCATGTTTTTTTCCTCCCCTAAAATCCATCCATTTTAAATCAGTTACTATGCAAACGAAGTGAATAACTTCTTGTTTGAGTCAGAATTTAAAGAGAATGTTTGTATTTAATCATATATACATACATATATATATATATGTATGTATATATTAGTATGAAAAAGAAACCATTGACCAGAATCAATGTGATATTTAGTATACAAATGGAAATAATTTTTACTTTAAATAATTCTCATTAAAAACCCAACAGCAGACTCGGTGTTATTGGTTAGAGATGAAATTCTACTCCTGTTTTCCAAATTTCAAAACATGGTACTAGAAGTGTTTGCCCATGAAGACTACAAAAGGGCATCAGTTGGAAAATCGCCCATATTGAATGTGTGTTCAGATGGGGTGATGAAATACATAGAACATAGGGATGCATCCAAGAATAGAATAAAAAACAAAGTGTTGCCCAACCTTGGCTTGTAGTGACCAGGTAGTTGCACACCTACTCTGATCTGAGGCCACCAGGCAGCTGCTTGGCCAATACTTGATTTATGCCCTGCCCTGTTCTCTCCTCGTTCACATTAACGTAACATCCTGCCTACTGTGTCACTCACTCCCCAGCACCTCTCCAAAGCAAAGAAATCTTAGGCCAGGTAAGCTAGAGGCAAACAAAAAAATGTGAAATGAAACATTTGAAGTATCTTAGGGACTTTGGGTTGCCAGATTTAAGCAAATAAAATTCAGGCTGCCCAGTCAAATCTCAATATCAGATAAACAACAAAGAATTTTAGTATGGTGCCTCCCCGGCAATATTTGGGATATACTTATACTCAAAATGTATCCATCATTTATCTGAAATTCAAGCCAGACATCTGTGTTTTATCTGGCAGCCCTACTTAGGGTAAACATCTGTTGTTGACTACCCATCATCTACTCCCATTTCTTTCCTAAACATAACCCAAATTTCCTGGGAAACACTTGCCCCCATTTTCAAGCACGTGGGGTGTCATGTGGGGTAGTCAACCCTGAATTTATACTGAGCAATGAAATGCAATGAACAAAAAACACCAAGTTTTGATGGGAAAAAAAAACTACTGTTGATTCTCCCAGGGGTGAGGAAGCTTGAGAGAATGAAAGGCATGATAGCTGCCTTAAACCAAGCCCTTCCATGTTCCCCTGTGAAATGCCAGAGAAGCCAGGAAGGAGGGATAGCTGGTGCTAGCTGAACAGAGTGTGCTATGGCTCCAGCGGGCCCCCCAAAATCAAACTGTTTTAATTTGTACTAAACCAACCAGACACATCCAGGCTGTACAGCCCATGAAACTCCAATGTTTTTTTATCCATTGATAAGATTTACAAAGCTCTCTAGGGTGGGTCTTCCCCTCTTTCTTTTTATAGTGTAGCCTGTAAGGGTCTTTTTTTCTTTATATAGAAAATATTGTTTTAAAAAACAATTCTAAAGGCATAAAAAATTCCCATTATTAAGCCAGCAGGGAAACCCACATGAACAAACACTATTCTAACAAATGGCTTCCATTGAAGTCAAATTTAGATCTTGGTATTGCCCATTGCTTTGTATGATGGACTAATTTTTCCCCCAGGAGTCTTTTTCCATATGATGGAGTGTGTGCATTGCTGCCAACAGGAAATACAAGGTAAGCTTTTAGAGGTTTGGAAAAATGACTATCCAGATCGAGTCCAACTATTTCAGACTTTAGCACAAGGAAAAATTCTAATCTGATGATACAAGTCTTACCGATCATTCTTCTAGCAGTCATCTCTGCCAAATAACTTAAGAAAAGATGAAAAGGAAAACATTTTTCCTTAATTGTGTAGCGAGGTTTAAAAGGAAAAGTCTCCCCAACTCCTACAGCACTTCCAAGTCAGATCAGGAAGGCCTCAGCCTCCCTATTCAAATAAATAATACTCTGCTCTTTATTTAAAAAAAAAAAATTCACTCCTTTCTCAATTGAACTAAAATATTTGTTTTTGATCCTACAACAGAGTCCCTGAGGCTCACAAAAGTACTTATATTTGTACTTTCCACCTATTTATTTGGAACCTTATACCCATACAGAGAAGGACCTCAGGGATCACCTAAGAACTAGTTCAGTAATTCTTAGGTTAGGGGTTTCTAAGCCAAGTTAACCCCAACCAGGACTTGAATGTGACCTCTAAAGACTCTTTCCAATGAACCCTGCAGGTTCCCCAACATCACTC
>NW_017732286.1:153242-161559 GCF_001890085.2 Hipposideros armiger | reverse complement strand
TCCCACCACCTGTCCATAGGCACTGCGCAAACACAGTCCCCTGGCCCTGGTTCCTACATTTAAAGCAGCAGAAGGAAACCGCTGTTGACAACTGTAGGAAACACTTCGGGGAAGGCCATTCTCCCCTCAAAAATAAGTGTAATTAGCCAAATGGTGGAAAGAACCCAAGTGTCCATCAACAGACGAATGGATAAACAAAATGTGGTAGAACTCTACGATGGAATGTTATTCAGCCATAAAAAGGAATTAAGTATTGAAATGTGCTACAACATGGATAAACCCTGAAAACACTACACCAAGTAAAAGAAAGCAGACACAAAGTCCCTATATGATTCCATTTATACAAAATGTCTAGAACAGGAAAACTTACAGAGGTATAAACTAGACTAGTGGTTATGTAAGGCTGGGAGAACAAGAGTGTGTGTGTGAGGGGGTGGTGACAGTTAATAAGCTATCTATTGATAGCTAGTAAAGGATCCTCTTGGTGGTGATAAAGACATTCTAAAATTGACTATAGTGATGGTTGTACATATCTGTGAATATCCTAAAAACCACTGAATTGTACACTTTAAATGAGTAAACTGTATGGTGTTAAATTGTATCCCGATAAAGCTATTGGGTTGTCAGAAATGGATGCATTTTTGCAACAAAAAACAGAAAAAATACGTCATGATTTTTCCAACAACCCAATATTTAAAATTAAATATAACTGGTTAAGAAAATTAAGAGACCTTACCTATTATTTCCTTCACATTCCTCTTTTAAAGATGAAGAAACATAGCAACGACCCCAATATTAGGGTCTAAATCAGTGTCCCCATATACTCTGCCTACTACTAGGCCCACTACTCAGTGTCCCCTGGGGACCCGACTCAGTGCCAGCCTGTGAATAATGGGAGACCCTCACCCCATCTCCCAAAGAGCTTAATAAGCCTTAGATGGAGTTGGGCTTTTTCAAGCCTGAAACAGTGAAGTTATATCCAACAGCCTATAGCACTGGGTTCAAAGCCCGTGAAGACCATGAGAGCTGAGGCGGCGAGCAGGAGGTGCGGGCAGTGCGGGGAAGGGGACAGGCACTGGCAAGTAAGAACTCAGTTTATATCAGGTCTTGCAGATGAGGTTTAAATAACATCGCAGTCCCATTACCAGGAGAATGGGTGAACAGGCGGACATTCAGCCCTGACAGGACAGGGTGCCAAGGAGCGTTCTGAAGGCAGAAAGAATAGGAAGCAAGCTGTCTTTGCAGAAGACAAGCCTGGCTACGATGCGCAAGAGATGGAGGTCGGAGGCCAGTGTGTTGTCATCTGCAAATGAAGCATCAAGACACACACTAGGGTAGAGGTAACAGAAATAGAGAGGAAGGAAGGGTGAGAGATCACAAAGGGAAACAACAAAACCCAACCATGCAAGGCCTGTGGCAGGGAACAGAGGGACAACCTGACTCTGGGCCCAGGCTGACCAGGCTTAAATCCTTACCAGCTGTGGGACTTTGGTCTAGTTACTTAAATGCTCGGTGCCTAGTTTCCTGAGTAAAATGGGGATAACAATAGTGTTTCTGTCAAATAACTGTTGGGAGACTTAAATGTGGACAGTGCTTAGAACAATGCCTGGCACTGAGTGTTATACGTGTATATGTGTTAGTTAAATAAAAACATGTAAATGCATGTTAAGATCTCTGTGACCCAGCCTCTGAAGACAACAGCAGCTACAAGGAAAAACCTCATTATCTCCCGTCAAGCTTCCGTTGTCATTCACTTTTCCCCAAGCATTCATCCCTCAGTTCTAAGTTCCAGAAAAATAAAACACGTCCCCTGCCCCTGAGGATAGGCCTTTTAGGAGAAACAGGCCAGAAAACAGAACCATGCCTATTCCCTAGCAACATCTACCTATGCACAGTAAGTGGCTAAACATGCTCGGTGAGCAGCCCCCAGGAGCAAGTGACAGACCCTGGACCAGACAGGCTGGTGTTCTGCAGGCCAGCCGCAGAGCTCCTTTAAAAAGTGGCCAGTGCCCTAAGGTAACGATGCCCAGCTGGCAGTCACCCTTCCACCCAAGGCTGCTCTTTCCAGGCAGTGCCTCAGACCCAGGAACCACCGAGCCCCTTCCTGCTCTGCTTCCCAGTAGCTCGCCCTGTGGACCTGGCCAGTCTCCTCGCCACCTGTCCTGTCACAACTTAAATCAAAGGCTGAGGCCAAGCCGTGAATGGACAATGTTGGCCAGAACCTCTGGGCAGGGCTTGTACACTCCGGGAGAGGAAGGCTCCTCGCCTCACTAGCACTGGAGAAAGGAACAGTCTGTGACCTGGACGACAGTCAGAAATCAGAAGTCTACTCTACCCTCACCTTCATGTGGTTGGGATAATGTGGTGGTGTCTCCACCCACCACACCCCACTGCACCCTCGTTGTGCCTGTCACAAGACTGCTGGAGAGATAGTGCCCGTATTTTAAAAAGTTTTAAGCTATCATACAAATGCAATGCAATTTTAGTAACTGGACTTGTTGAGTCTCATGTCTTTGGTAATTACTAAAAATCTCCCTTCAAAACAACGAAAAACTTAGTTAGCTCAGTTGGTTAGAGTGTAGTGTTGATAACACCAAGGTTGCTGGTTCGATTCCTGCATGGGGCACTGTGAGCTGTGCCCTCCTTAAAAGAGTTAACTATGCCATTGTAGCATGAAAGCAATGTATAACCAATGACCATGGCTGTTCCCCAACAAAAAATTTAAAAAACAAACAAACAAACAAAATAATGAAAAACTCAAATGACGTAGGAAGTTGATTCATGCCAGGTTTTTCAGATGAGGCTTACATAACATGATAGTCCCATGACTTGGAAAATGGATAAATAAACTGTGGTATAGCCATATGATAGAATAATATAAAAGGCAGCTCTCTAGCTACTACCATGGAAAAACACTTTCAAGTGAAAAAAAAAAAAAATAGGAAGTTACAACCTAGTAAGAAAAAAAAAAACCTGAACCACAGGTTTCCACATGCATATGTATGTATGTCTGAAGGCTAGAAACTGTACTAAGAAGGGCTCACCCTTCTAGGCAGATGAGCAGGGCTGGGGGTAGAAAGTCAAGTGAGACAGTCTCTGGCTAGATTTCTTAAAACAAAATATAACTTGGACAACTTAAAAAAAATAAAAAATGGATACTGTTATATTTAAGTATATTACCGTCTATGAATAAAGTAAACCTGGTTTATAACTTTAAATTCTTCTTCCCTTTATCCTGGTCAAAAGGAGGCACATAACTGGTCTTCAGAGATCTGAAAATACGATAATATTAAATCCTGGTTCTGTGTGACCTTAAGGGACATGTAAAGAATAAAAGAGCTAAAGCCATATTTTATAATAAAGACATTATTAATGGATATATGACTTACAATGTGATGTTCCCAGGAGAATCATTTCTCATGGGTTTTATCTAGCTAAACTTCCTTTCAAGTTTGTTTGTGGATGATGGCGATACCACTGAGAATGAGGATGAGGCTGTGTTTAAATACTCCCTGCTAACTAGCCCCTCTGACATCTCTGTATTCATTATTGACAGAGTTAATCTGATTAATTACAGTTTGGTTGATAGCTCAAATTCCCCTTATTTACTTTGCATCCTGAAAAGCCCTTTGAAACCGAAACAGTCTACTACCTCTCCAGCACTGTCTGGAAAGGTTACAATCTTAAGATCATTTGAAAGGGGTGAGGGGTATTTCCAGCATGGAGTGAAATGTGGAAATAATCTCAGAACAGATAAATATACTGGATTACTCCCAGCAACTTTTCTTCCCTTGGATCATCATTGTTCTGTCTGAGGAAGTGATTTCTTAGAACTTATAGTCAGACTAACAATTAAATACAAAGAACAAAATATATTCCAAAGTGGAATACACTTCACGTATTCCCACAATGCTAAGCACAGTACCAGTACCTGACACACAGTATGTGCTTGATAAATACCTATTGGTTATTGTAATAGGAAAGAGGCACCAGATGATCTAAATTAGGAGAAATAAAAACTCATTTATATTTCTGTGTGTGCAGGGCATCGGGCCAGGCACTGGAGAGGTACAAAGGAAGTAAGATTTGGTTCTTGTCCTACAGGAGTTCACAGTATAAAGAATGAAAATAAAGCACAAGCACTCTCCATTGCAGCAAGTAATCAAGGGTTATCTATTATTTCTAACACTCAATTTCAAATCAAACTTGTTATACTATTACACCTAACCTAAAAGCACCCATTTCTGCCTCTGGCCACCCAGTAACATTTTGATTATTTCAACAGTATGTTCAACATCAGCAATGATCTCACCAAGCATTCCTTGTAGAATGTGTGCTGGGCGTGAAGGATGATCCAACACCAGGTCCATATTCTAAGAGCTCACGTGCTGGGGGAATGAAATGAACTCCTTCACTGAACAAGCCTTACACACCATTTTAATGGACAAAAGAGAGTAACTGCCAAATTACCTGTGCATGTCAAATTACTACAGGGACCTGGAGGAGGAGGAGGTCCCTGCTGGATGGTTGGTCCAATAAGGTGTTAGAGGGGAGATGGAGCTGGCTGAGTCTTAACAGCCAACCTCACAACCAAGCAGGGAGATAAAGGATATTCCAGACCAATGAGATAAATAACACATACTCTTAACCAGAAGTCCAAAGACAAGCCACTCTATATGGAATATGCAGAGGCCACGAGCATAAAATACAGAGAAAACTGGAGAAAGAAACACATTTATGGATCGTTACGGGCCACCTTTAGGCCTGTTTATTAACATATTCAAAAAAAAAAAATCACTCCACTGTTACGTACACATATGCCTTGAGATCAAAGTGACGAACTGGAAAGAGATACAAGCCTCAAATAGAGTATAACCCCCCGATGTTTGTACTGTTAAAGAGTTCATATGAAGGGCAATGGCATTAGCGTGCGAGTAATACTGGCTCTGGACTTTGAATTTTTAACCAAATGATAAAAATGACTCGTTTTCTCTTTCTCTGTTATGTGCTTCCCTCACTGTCTTAGCCTCTTTCTCATCTCCCTCCCTTTACTTTTCTTTCCCCACCCTTCTCTGTGTAAGTTAAAAAAAAAAAAAATCAATGCCACAAGTCTGTATGTTTAAATTCAGCCCACATGACATTTCCTTCGAGTTTAATTGCTTCCATACAATTTATATCCGCTAGTCACGCTAGACCCCAGAGTATTAAACATGCTCTTTTACAAAGAAGCTCTTGTCCTATAATAACCCCCATAATCAAAGTGCAGAAATTATGGGTAAGGCCCAGCCGGATGATGACAGGCGAAACAAACAGGTTTTTAAATTCACCCAAAGCAGGCAGGAAGCAAATCAAAGCCAGCCCGTCTACCATAGGGCCTAAGAGCAGAAACACTGGAGCACTAGCTGGAAGAGATCTGGGCATCTCTGCACAGCCAGCAAGTCAGATACTTGATCTTTGGGCTACTGTGAAAAGTCACCACACAATGTCACCTAAAGAGACCTGGTTACATTCTCTCTGCTTTCAAGTTAGCCCATTCCAAAAAATTCTAGTGGTGGTCTCCAAAGGCCCCTCTTTAAAATGTCTTTAGGGGCCGGCTGAGTGGCTCAGTTGATTAAGAGCGGGAGAGCTCTGAGCAACAGGGTCGCTGGTTCGATTCCCACATGGGCCAGTGAGCTGTGCCTGAGCTGAGCTGCCACTGAGCAGCCAACAGGTGGCAGGATGGTTCAGCTGGTGAGAGCACGTGCTTTTAACAACAAGGTTGCCAGTTTAACTCCCGCATGGGATGGTGGGCTACGTCCACCTGCAACTAAAATTGAACACGGCACTTTGAGCTGAGCTGGTGATTGGACCTGGAGCTGAACTAGTTGCACCCTCCACAACTAAGATTGAAGGACAACAACTTGGCTGTTCCCCTTTCCCAATTCCCCAATAAAATCTTAAAAAATAAAATAAAATGTCTTTAAAGGGCAGCCGGTTAGCTCAGTTGGTTAGAGCACAGTGCTCATAACACCAAGGTTGCCGGTTCGATCCCTACATGGGCCTCTGAGGTGTGCCCTCCACAACTAGATTGAAACAACTATTTGACTTGGAGCTGATGGGCCCTGGAAAAACACACTGTTACCCAATTAAATAAAAAAATTTTTAGAAGATTAAAAAAATAATAAATAAAATAAAAATAAAATGTCTTTAAAAATGAATAACCCATTCTTCTTCGTTACTCTGGGAAGACTAAGGTTAGCTCTTCCTATAAACCACTCAGGCAACATTTCTGTCCTATAGCAAAGGACATCTACAAACAGTTCAAGGTCTTTTATAAACCCGATCTTTCTGGACACTTTTTCTACTTATTCCCTTCTCTTCCCCACCTCTCCACAAACCACCTCCCCAATAGTTCGCCTTTGAAGTGTTATAACTGTACTGTAGCAGGACTCCCTGGTTCTCACTATTCAGGTAGCTCTCTGCGCACAAGAATTGTGCCTACCTTTCTTATAATATCCCTTTAAGCGACATTTCTGGTCCTCCTCACTGTATTCAAATAAATGCCTCTCCGTTAGGATCAGAAACAGCAATTTTAATTCCATACAATCTCTCCTTGTGTTCAAAATCTATTCAGAGCAAGAGCAAAACAACCTGAACTACTAATCAGACCCTCACACGCCCATCTTCTAGGATTTATGATATGTTTCTATAGCTTACCCCTTTGCCTATCTTCCCTCCTTGATTTTCATAGACCAATGATTTTGTGTATGGATAAAGGTTAGAACCAATACAGTTTGCATCAAATGTTATTCTAGTCTTAGGAACTGGCAGATGAAAACATTTTGCTTATTGCCAATGAACTACTTTTGACCTATTATAATAAAAAACAATTTCTACTCTGCTACTAAAACAGAATGTCATTTGAGGTTTATTTATCTTTTACATGCTATACAGATGTATTATTTATTGTAGTAGTCTAGATCTGGACATATTCAGAGCCATAATCACTTTTATGTATCAAGTCACTGGACAAATCAAAGTAAAATCAAATTTTTAAAACATTCATTTAGAAGTTCATATTTACATTTTGGAAAGCAAACCTTGTATTTTAATGGTATTAGATATTGTTTATTTTACAGTATCCTTTCGTCTTGTCCCACAATATAGCTTTTTGGTTTTACTCTTGGAGACTTTTACTCTCACTGTACAAAACAGACATTGTTTTAAAAACCCATTTGTAATATGTGTCAGTAAATACGATCTTTCACTTCAGCTGAAGCAGCTCATGGTATCAGTTTAAACCTCCCTGCTCACTTGGAAGTTTATAATACTCTTTTTCAGCAGCTCTCAAAACTAGACTCCAAATAGATATGTACCAGTCACCAAGATGTTTACCAGGCTCCAGAAGGGCCTTCCGAGAACTCTTAAAACTTAACTTGTTTCTGACACTTGGCTTGGAGAGAAGTATAGGCAATCCACTTTAATAAGCCAGGTCGTGGGCCCTTTTATTCACACACATGAGGCAAGGTGGACATTCCAAAATTATGCGCAACTGGGAAACCTGAGTCCTTTAATGGTTTTCAACCAATTAACTAGGGCTGGCCAGTTATGAGGTTAAAGCAAAAAGCACTGTGGCAAAACTTGACTCACCTCTCTCTGGCTAATAATTTTAAAAGGCTGTGCTGGTCCATCCCTTGCTCAACTCACCTGCCAAGGTTTCACGCAAAAGCTTCAACAATTCTAGATCTAATCTTTAAAATCATTTCTTTAATGTTGACACTCCCAGGTGTCCATAATGACCCTACGCCCTACTCTGCTCCTACTGTTAAATATCTGTTAATAGTCACAGACTACTCAATAGTTATTAACATGTAAGCCACAGACAAATAGAACAATGGCTCCACTGTGTATAGCATGGGTTACAGCCTTCGGACCTTCACTTGAGAACTCAGCTTTCCAAAGCCCAAGGCATAGCCCATGCTATCTCCATACTTAAAAAATGCAAGATCAGTAAACTCAAGTTTAACTTCTATCAGACCATAGACAAGATAACTAAACTTTGTCAAAAGCCTAAGGAAGAAAGAGATTATATTTTTAATATACACTTGGGTACAGTGTAAGGATCCTTTCTTCATTCCTGTCTTTCTTTCCTTCAAGTTTTTCAACAATATACATTTATGGTTGAATTTTATGTTAAAATGGACAAATAGCCAAAACTGTGTTGGATAACATAATTATGTAGGAAGAATCCATATTTGCAAAAGTTCTGTATCAGTGGTTCTCAACCTTCCTAATGCCTCGACCCCTTAATACAGTTCCTCATGTTGTGGTGACCCCC
>NW_017732286.1:136664-147347 GCF_001890085.2 Hipposideros armiger | reverse complement strand
CTCACACACACACACACACACACACACACTTTTTAAAATAAAACCAGGATTGTGATACCATCAAACTGTACTTTTGTTGTTTTTCTTCTGTTATATCCCACTTGTCTGATATTTAGGTCCATTTCTCACCTCTAAGCATTGGTAATTGAATATTAAATCAAGAAATATAAATGAAAATGTAATATATACTTGTATACACAAAGCACACTGAAAAGAGAAGGTATAACTTGACTCAAACATGAAACTCTCAACTATAAGAATAGTGAAGGTCACAAAAAGGTTTCCCAAAGTGTGATCTATAGGACATTCCTGGGTGGATACAGATAACGGTTGTAATAAAAATCTTCAAAAATCACACAAGTTTGTGAAATATTGGCTTAAACAAAAATAAACTAGTTCCTGTAATAAATGACTCTAGAGTCTTTAATGTATTGGGTTGTCAGAAAAGTCATGACGTATTTTTTCTATGTTTTTCATAGCAAAAATGCATCATGACTTTTGCAACGACTCACTCTATTGTGAATTCTGAGAGGATAGAGCTATTGGTCCAGAAACCCTTTGTTCACAGAGCACCTGAATAGACTAGGGTTCCAAAGAATATACTTTGGAAAACACTGCTTTACCAACATTTCAATACCCTAAAACATTCATGGCCCCCCACAAACCAGCAGAAGGGCTATCCCGTCAAAACTTGCCCTTCAATAATAAGCTAATTACTTCAATCCTGTCTCCCATATCACCCTTCAAAAAATTCTTCCCTAGATTAGTTGATTCTTTTACGTCTGTCACCCTCTCTTGTGGTTAGATATTTAATTGAAGGAGGAAAGGGAAGGAGAGGATGATATATAAGGCTATAATTCCTACAACTCTTAACTCAGTTGGTCAATAAACAAAAATAAAGACTCAGTGCAGCCTCAAACCTCTACAGCAATTTATTTCCAATCAATCTCTGCCATTAGAAAGGCAATGAGAAGCAACCTGGCTCTTCTTCTCCTTGAAACTACTTTACTAACATTATCTAATTAACCCTCTCAAAAAGTCCTCACTAACATACCTGATCCTGACATCAATTAGGTCATCTGCCCTCCCTCTCACATATGTGTTCCCTGTAAAATGATATGGATTTCTTAATAGGAGAAATCTTGACATGAGTAAAATATAAATAGGCACTATAGGTATACTATCCATGTCTGGTTTGTTATTTTCATCACCTCTCTCTCACCAGCACCAAGAGCTCCAAATTTGATCACTCAGACTGAGTTCAGAGGCAAACTCTAATGCTCCATCCACCACTCCGGAGTTACCTGGTCACCAAGGATACCTAATTACACGGTCTAATTATGGTCATGTAATTGGCATGAGGCATCACAGTGCAAGGGCAGGAGCACAGGTTTTAGAATCACACAATTCTAATCCCATCTCTGCCACTCACCTGTTACGTGACCTTGGGTCATTTACTCAACATCATTGAACCTCAGTTTCCTCAACAGTAAAATGAGATAATAATAGGTACCTGTTAAGAAAGAATATATATGAAAGCAACTAGGGTTATGAAAAAAAGTTTTCTACATATGTCAGGAGTGTGCTCCATGGCCGATGCTGTCTCTCTGGGAAGCACTGACTCAGCTCCCTGCTTTGTCTGACATAGAGCAGGTCATCCACAAATATCAATTACCTCCCCCTTCATCTCTCCCACTTCTCGATCCCATCCCCCCACCACCATCCTTCACAAAATCAGCCCAACTAATAGCTACAAGCCAGATTCCAAAGAAATAAAAAATTGACCCTCCTCAGAGGGGTTAGGTATTCTCAACCCAAAGTAAAAGGGTAAGCATTCCTATTTAGGTTCGTTAAAAGGAAAACTGACTTTCAGTCCTTATTTTAAATTTTAAAAACCAGCTTTCAATTCCAGATCCAGTTTGTCATCCAGAGCCATAACTATAACCGAGAGTCAAAATCAGCTTATTCTACTGCCAAGGTTCCTACATCTGATTTTGGCCAGCTAGACAGTGTATGTATGCGGAGACAGAGGCATGGGGCGGCAGGAAGGAACTTGTACTGAAAGTCTACTTACTGTGTGTCAGACACTTCAACTATGTTATCTCATCCAATCTTTCAAAAAACTATGGAAGATGTATTACTATCCTCATTTTACAAAGAAACTGAGGCAGCAAGCAATATTTTTTGAATGACAAAAACCCTTCATGAAAACAACTAGATTATATTGTCACCCAAAGATAAACAGAAAAAATAAGCCAAAGTCAGTCCTTTTTAAGAAAATAAATTTAAAACAAAGTTTAAAATAAATATTTCCAATTTGACAAATTTATATCCCACAAACTTTCCTTAAGAAGTTACTCAAGGGCCGGCCGAGTAGCGCGTTGGTTAAGAGCTGGCTTGGGACGCCAGCTCTGAGCAGCAGGGCCCCAGTTCGGATCCCACATGAGGGCCAGTGACANCCTGTGAAAGGGTTGTTCGACCCCAAACGGGTCGCGACCCACAGGTTGAGAACCGCTGTTCTATATGCATAGGCTTCTATTTCACATAGGACATAAAACAAAGACCCATAAAAGTGGAGACAATTGTGCTAGAGAGTGTGTCTTCAAAAACATAAGTTAATTTTATTAAGCAGCACTGAAGTTTACCAATTCTTTTATGATTCTTAATCCCTCCTACTAAATTCACATGTTTATACAAATCCCAAACCAGTACCAAGGCCACCAGGAGCTCCCATATTAGCAAAATGCAACAGAATGGCCTTTTAACTCCCAGCTTTAACTACAAAATGTATCCGGACTCAAACTCAAACTAGTTTAATATAATCAAACACGTTTTATTTACTTACTGTGAAAGGGTAAACTGGCCTGGACATTTACCTGCATTAATTTCAGAATCCCCTTTGCAAGGTATCAAAATCAGTTCCAGCAAATGTAGAAACAAAGATAGGAAAGATAAATGTTTATCTGAAACTACAGTTACATAATATTCCAAAACATAAATTTTTAACTGATGCTCTCCAAACACAATCTGCTATATTTATGGCTACAATTAAATCTGACGCATCCTGGCAATAACAGCTCTGTGAGCTACAAACTGTGACAAGGCTTCTACCACAGCTAGGATTGGAGACTGTACTTTTCCTCACGGCAAGTGATTATCATATCAATTAGAGTAATATTTTTACCAAGTCTTACAACTTATCTCGATTAGTTATAAAACTCTGATTTCAGACCTTGTTTTAGCAAATGTGTGATCCTCCTATAAGGCATTGGATCTGTACAGTGAGAGAATCGTACTCCTTAGCAGGAACACCACAGAGTATATGGGAATTGGTGGGACATACCTTATCTAATTAAGATGCTTATTTTCTTCATTTTTCCCTCTTCAAAAACTAGATTACATAAATTGGTAACCCGGGCCCCTGCCCTTGCCCCGCCTGGGGAAAGAAAATGGTGTCAGTAAAAAAACCATTCGCTGGACATTTCTCAGTTCTCATCTTCCTTGACCTCTGAGAAACAAGCCCCAGAATTAACCATTCCTCCTCTTGAGTTTCCCTGGATTTCATGCACTAGTTTGTGGATTTCCTCCTACGTCTCTGGCTGTTTCTTCTCCATCTCCTTTACAGGGTCTACCAGGATTTCTCTTTCCTTCTCACTCTATCTGTAACCTCTCTAAGGAATCTCATCCACACCTGGACTTGAATACTTATATACATATACAATTATACTTACAGTTACACAGATATAGATAGATAAAGATTAGCTATCTGGAGGTAGATTAGTTAAAAATATATCTATTATATATCTCCCTTGGATATCTTTTTTTTTTTTAAGATTTTATTGGCAATTGGGGAAGGGGAACAGCCAAGTTGTTGTCCTTCAATCTTAGTTGTGAAGGGCGCAGCTAGCTCAGCTCCAAGTCCAGTCACCATCCGGCTGCCTATCGGCAGCTTGCGGCTGCTCAGCTCAAGGTGCTGTGTTCAATCTTAGTTGCAGGGTGGGCGTAGCCCACCATCCCATGCGGGAGTCCAACCAAAAACCTTGTTGCTAAGAGCACACACTCTAACCACTAAGCCATCCGGCCGCCCTTTGCCAACTCAGGGCAGCTCAACTCAAGGTGCCGGGTTCAATCTTAGCTGTGGGTGGGCGTAACCCACCATCCCATGAGGGAGGTGAACCGGAAGCCCTGTTGTTAGGAGCATGTGCTCTCACCAGCTGAGCCATCCTGCCACCTGTTGGCAGCTCAGCAGCATCTCAGCTCGGGCACAGCTCACTGGCCTATGTGGGAATTGAACTGGCAACCCTGTTGCTCAGAGCTTTCACACTCTTAACCAACTGAGCCACTCGGCCGGCCCTCCCTTGAATAACTTAATGTCACCTCAAACTCAAGATATATAAAAATGTCTTGGGCTGGCCAGGTGGCTCAGTTGGTTACAGCATGAGCTGTGAGCAGCAGGGTTGCCGGTTCAATTCCCAGATGGGCCAGTGAGCTGCACCCAAGCTGAGCTGCCGATGAGCTGCCAACAGCAGGCCGGATGGCTCAGCTAGTAAGAGCGTGTGCTCATAACAAGGCTGCCGGTTAGATTCCTGCATGAGATGGTGGGCTGCACCCCCCCGACTTACCTCCCCACAACTAGATTGAAAGCAACGACTAGACTTAGAGCTGAGCTGTGTCCTCTACAACTAAGATTAAAGGACAACAATTTGACTTGGAGCTGATGGGTCCTGGAAAAACACAATGTTCCTCTTCCCCAATTCCCCAACACTGTTCCCTTCCCCAATTCCCCAATAAAATCTTTTTAAAAAGTAAAAATAAAAAAAAGTCTCAACCTCTTCTAAACCTTCCAGTACCGCTAGTTACAATTAGAGGCACCGTCACTCATGCCATTATACAGCCTGCAAATTTCCTTTTCATCTCTTTTCCTCACTGCCCTTACGGAATCCATCACCAAATCCTGTCAAATTTACCTCCTTAATATCCCTTAAATGATTTCACTTCTTCCCACTTCCAGCACCACCAAGAAACTTCCCAGCAATTAAACTGCGCTTATGAGTACTTCACTCCGGAGTGGCAGAATATTCAAGTCACTGCTTGTGAATCCTGAAACTGCAATTAAAATGTCTATCCCCATTTTATCCCAGTACAGCCCACATCAGACAGTCCTCGAAAACCTGATCAGCTTTGGAGCACCAAGAACATCAATTTCTTGAACCACAAAGCTAAATTCGAGTCTCTGAACTATAGTTACCCCAACAAAGCTTTTCACCCTAAGACCTTCCCACGAAGCATCACATCTAGTTCTCCATAATTTAATCCATATATATATATACTCTATTCAGTCCTGAGGCTGTGTGAGGGTCACCAGAAACAAAGACCACCTAAGCTGTGGTTCCCACAATACCAAAACAACCAACTGATGCCATTATAAGGGAAGTCACGTGTGTGCATAATAAATTCTGCAAGATACGCAAGCAATTGTGAACAGGGTTACACCTGAATAAAACCAGTAAGTGACGTACTATTACTTTTCACTTTATATCCTTCAGTTCTGCTTTAATTTTTTGATAAGAGTATGTTAAAAGGCCAGCTTTTTAAAGTAAATCCTAAAATAAAATCAAGTCAGTAAAAGTTACGTCTGCTCATTTCAGTTACATTTGTCATTTGCTTGTATTTTCTACTTTCTGATGGGTTACCACAGCTGCTTCCTCAACTTTGAACGCCTTGGCCAAGAAATGTTTCTCATTGACAAATTGGAAGAAAGACAAACATTCAGTATCTTAATACTGGCAGAAAAGCCACCAAAGAAATATATATTTTTAATTAGCAACCCAGCATGTTTTTCTCTAATCACCACTTTTTAATTACCAAGTCTATAGCTAGCAATGCTTGCAGGTAGATTAGCCACGAAAAAAAAAATAGAATTTGGATTTATGCATCTTCAGTGTTCAGAATTCAAGGGTGCCAAAGCATATTTTTAAAGCAATGAGTTAGCATAGGGGCCACAAAGGTATAAAATATATTGTATACTGGAAAATAGAACATATACAGCATTTGTGCTGTAGAATTTGTTTCCATATTTGAGACTCACTATTCAATATCTTAGATTGATTATTCTTGTTAAGTTAATGACAGATATGATTGATTGGCTGGCTGGTTGATACATAAAAGCTAGTTAAAAGGATGGATGAAAAATAAAGTGATAGGTAGATAAATGCATGGGTGGATAGATAGATAAGTAAAATTAAGAGAAAAGATAGATCAGTGATTCTCAAACTATCTGTGGTAAAGGACTATCTATGTTTTTTATTTTCAATCTGTCAAGACCAGTATGTGGTTTTATTGTGAATGGCTTGCACGTAGCTTGGGCCACCAGTGACTCACCACAGAATTTTGCCACACCCAAACTACCCTGTTCCACAAGACAATCGCACTCATCATGTGCTCGGATGTCCCAACGTCATTTTGTTATAAAAGTTTCTAAACACTCTGGACTTCTATGTCTAGCTCATTATGGACCAGTTACACTCGCACACTGGTGTCAGTCCACGGGCCACACTCTGAGATACATGATAAGCTCCTTTACACTGGCATGCCATTAATTCTGATTGGCTAGGCATCCATCTAACTTGTCAGTGCATTTACCAGACATGTATCACCCTTATATAAGAAGGGTAGGTGTGTTGATTAATAGGTAGAACAGTTGCTTGATAAATTAGATAGACAAGCTAGAGAGATAATAAATTTAAAAGACAGAGAGCTGCTCTGTGCACAAAGAATATCTCTGGATAAAGTGTTAACAATGGTTCGCTCTAAATAGGGATCCAGGGAAGATCAGAAGAATTTATTTTCCACTTTCTTCCCTCCGGTGGTGTTTGAGCATTAATTATTTTTATAATTTAAAAGACAAAATCAGAAACAATCTAGATATCCATCAATAGGGAATCAATTTTTTAAAATTATAGTGCACCCATACAATGGAATACTACATAATCCTTAAAGAAATAAAGCAGTATTTATGTCTAGAAGAATGAACACCAAGATACACTAAGTGAAAAAAAGAAGGGGTAGAGGAGTGTGTACCATTTGTACTCTACTGAAAATAGTTTAGATGGGTATACCCATTTAATTTACCTATACACATGCATGCTGGTACTCACCTAGCATTTCTCTAAAAAGACAAAAGAAATTGGTGTTCCGCAGAGGGAACCAGAGGACTACAGGAGGATGGAAGAAAGACTTTTCACAGTATATGCTTTGGTGCTGTTTGCATTTTTTGTCATTTACATGTATTTATTACCTATCAAAAAGTTTTTTGGGGTGGCCGGCCAAGTGGCGCGTTGGTTAAGAGCTGGCTTGGGATGCTAGCTCTGAGCAGCAGGGCCCCAGTTCAGATCCCACATGAGGACCAGTGACACTGAGCCCTCTACAGCTAAGATGGTGAACAACAGCTCAACCTAGAGCTGGGCTGCCGTGAGTTGCCGGCGACTGCGTGGGCTGCAGTGGGCTACTGTGAGCTTCCATGAGTGGCTGGCGGCCAGCGTGAGCTGCCATGAGCAGCCGTCCAGTGGCCAGCAAGCGACTGCCTCACCCAGGAAGAGCGCAATGATAATACCAACATGGGCCAGTGAAGCAACGTCCTCCACAACTAGACTGAAGAACAAAAGGACAGCAACTTGTCTGTTTCCCTTCCCCGATTCCCCAATGCTGTTCCCCTCCCCCAATTCCACAATAAAAAATTTTTTTTAAGTTTTTTTTTTAATTTAAAAAAGTCATCTGAACACATTAATATTACTTAACAGCGTGACTTAGTGTAAAAAGGCTCTCAGTGAGCTTCACTAAGAGTTTAGGAAGGATGCTCCTAAGAGGGAGGCTACTGGCTGCTCGGCCAGGCACTCTTGGTGGGTTAACTGTGGCTGCAGACCCTCAATTTTGTCTGTGCCCAGTTGATCAGCCTCAGAAGAACTGAGAAACTATCCAAAACCACAAGAGAGTATTCTGGGAACAAGCAGACCCACAAGCTCTTCATTTACAAGCAGAAATGGCAGATTCAGTGGGGTGGGCCTGAGTCAAACAGCAGAGACCACCCACAATTGTGGAACTGCACAGGCTAAACTGAATAGATGACAGATGGATGGTCTATGAATGGACAAATGGATGCATGCATTGTTATAAAAGGCTCTATCGTTTCAGACTCTTTAGTATGAAATGCTTAGTTCCCTAAACAACTAGGAAGATCTCAACACAGGGGACAATGGTGGGGTCTTATGGCACATTCAGATAAAGCTAGGATTGGCGTATCTCAGAATTAAGGAATGAGAAAGTTGACATTTACTAGCAAAAGGTCAGTGTGCCCATCCTAGCAGAGGTTCTAAAGATTCAATGGCTTGCAAAGTCACCTACCAGCCAACACTTACCAGCCAACACTTACCTTTCAACCCAAATCAGGCCAGGTTCTTCTTGGCCTCTAAAACATACCCTTAGCATTACTGCCTTTGCATTTCTATTCCCATCTCCTTTCCTAGAAGGTCTACCTTCTTCCTACCCACATTCTTCCCATTTTTCAAGGCTCCATTTATGTCCAACCATGTTTACACAGATTTCTCTGAACACCCACCCCCTCATCATCCATCTTCCTCTAAAACTGCATTTAGTATATGGAGCTATGATTCTAAACTGTCAGTCCAAGGGTCACGGACATGATGGAATCACATTCCTGAACATGGCAGACTCCTATGAGGAATTCTAGTGTGCAAGCTAGCTGGCCATATAAATGGTTAAAAGACATTATTACAGGATTCCTTCCTTAACAAGAACCACCTATGTGCCAGGCACTGTGCTCGGGTTATATAATGACAAGCATGACAAACATCATTCTTGCCCTCATGGAGGTTACACTACAGTAAGAAAGAGAACTAATTCAACAGTAATATGGCAGTAGTGCTACAGCTGGGGAGACACAGAGGCCTCTGGGAGAACATAGCAGGAGCATCTAAACTAGCGTGGGGGTTGTGAGTCAGGGAAAACCTCCTGCAGGAGTAGCATCTAACCTGATGCCTGATGGTGGCGTATGAGTTAACCAGGCAAAAAGCAGGGAAATCATGTTCCAGTCACAAGTAACCGATTGTGCCAAGTTTCTGAGGCCAGAAGGCACACAGCCAATGGGAGAAACCAAGAGACATTTGGTACAGCTGCAAATTTCAGACCTGTAACCATAAGAGAAATGACTGCCGTATTGTGACACACCTCACAAGAGCTTCCAACACGCGGATGGCAGCTGTTCTAGGTGCTATCGCCGCACAGGTCAGAAGGCAGCCATTTAGCCTGGTTTTGTCTGAGTTCTGCTTGTCTCTCCAGCTAGGTCATCAGCTTCCTGAGGTTGGGAAACAAGGCACACATTTCTCCCCTCATGCCATACCGCACGGCACTAGCACACAGGAGGAGTGCAATGATTTTTCTTATAAATGCTGAAATAGAGCCAGCCGAGTGGCTCAGTTGGTTAAGAGCACGAGCTCAGAGCAACAGGGTTGCCAGTTCGATTCCCACATGGGCCAGTGAGCTGTGCCCGAGCTGAGCTGCCGCTGAGCTGCCAACAGATGGCAGGATGGCTGAGCTGGTGAGAGCATGTGCTTCTAACAACAAGGTTGCTGGTTTGACTCCCTCATGGGATGGTGGGCTATGCCCACCCGCAACTAAGATTGAACACAGCACCTTGAGCTGAGCGGCCATGAGCTGCTGACAGGTGGCCGGATGGCGACTGGACTTGGGAACTGAGCTGGCTGCGCCCTCCACAACTAAGATTGAAGGACAACAACTTGGCTGTCCCCCTCCCCCAATTCCCCAACACTGTTCCCCTTCCCCAATTCCCCAATAAAATCTTTTAAAAATAAAATAAAATAAATGCTGAAATAGCTAATGCTCCTTTAGGTACCACAAAGGAAAGGTCCTGGGAGATCACAGCTCCCATCTGCATCTCAACTGGGAACAGTAACAGCAGTAAACTTCCAACAGTGTTTGCTGCGCCAGGCATAGCGCTAAGCACTTTGCATATATTCACCTGATTTCACTTCATCTAACAGCACCAAACAAGTGAACATCGCTTGTTCCTTCCTTATTCATCATCTGCTGTGCCTAGACAGAACATTAAACAAAAGCCAGAATTCTAGGAAGGAGAGCACACACAGACAGAATAAGCTGAAGCAAATCCATATGACCTAAGACTTGCCATAAGCCTACTTCTTATCCTGAGGTGACTTTTATAGAGAATTCTTGGTTAAGACTTTAGCAATTACTGTGTCAGTTCATTTCTAAAGAAAATAACCCAAAACAAGAAAAAAACACAAGTCGTTCCCAAAGAGGATCCCTTTAGTAACATAAGCACCAGGCTTCAGTTACTGAGCTATGGCTAAGATTCCCCTACGTCCCACACCTACCCAAATCTACCACTCCACTAATTCTTCCTTTTCTTTCTCTTGTGGTTTTTATAACCTCCCTCCCCCACACCAGTTTTAAAAGAAATATGTTTATTGTAGGACATTTGGAACATACAGAAAGACAGAAAGTATACAAGAAAAATCATCCATAATCCTAGAAATGACCATTGTACACATTTTGGTATGTATCTCCTCTCTCTCCCTCTCTCTCTCTCTCTCTCTCTCTCTCTCTCTCTCTCTCTCTCTCTCTCTC
>NW_017732286.1:126461-133972 GCF_001890085.2 Hipposideros armiger | reverse complement strand
TAAGATGGTGAACAACAGCTCGACCTGGAGCTGGGCTGCCCTGAGTTGCCAGCGACGGCATAGGCTGCAGTGAAGCTGCAGTGGGCTGCCATAAGCTGACGTGTGTGCCAGCAGCTGATGTGAGCTGCCAAGAACCGCTGTGAGCGGCCGGCCGTCCAGAGGCCGGCAACCGATCTGCCTCACCTAGGAAGAGTGCAATGATGATACCAACATGGGCCAGTGAAGCGATGTCCTCCACAACTAGACTGAAGAACAAAAGGACAGCAACTTTTCTGTTCCCCTCCCCCAATTCCCCAATAAAATCTTTAAAAATAATAATAATAATAATAATTTATGAATAAAAAGGCTAATTTGGGGGACAAAGCACTAAACCTTTATTAGTTTAGAATGTTAGGGCGTCATTGACAAAAAGCAAATTGTAGAACTGGTAGCTACCCAAACCTCCTTGACTTTCAAAATGGGGAGTGAAGAAATACTGTCAAAAGTTGACCAAAAAAAAAAAGAACAAAGGTGATCTAGCAGACAAACTAAAAACAATATAATCAAATATGGGAGAGGAATTGAAAAACAGCTTAAGGAGTTACATCCACTTTCATATCAGGAGTTAAAAGTTGATAAATCAAAAAATAGTGGTAAATGCATATTACCTAAGGTTAAGGAGGTAACAATCTAAATTAAATATAAAAACAGTTAAAGAAATTAAAATGGTTCTCCCTGTGAACCTTGAGGAGGTGAAGGAAACCATTGTTTTTCAACAAAAGTCCTTCAATTATGTTGGATTTGTTACCAAGATCATTTTGACGAAAATAATTTTCTACCACACATTTAAAAACAGGCAAAACACTAAAATTATTACTAAAAATTGGGAGTGGCAGGCAAATATTATAATTGGGATTCTATTTAAGAGGGGAGATAAAATATTTTTTTCTTATAGAATGTTATTCAAATAAAAAATTTTCTGCAAGTTGGAAAGTTCTACTGAAGCCAGATCATTTTATTCTTTATAATTCTCTACTTTCTGGTTTATATACAATAAATATGTATTCCATTTACAGGCAGAAATTTTTAAGATTTTTAACGTGAAGAGTTTAATTTTAAGAGTTCAAAGTCAATGTGCCAGGTTGCTAAGAGCCCCACACCTACACACACCGCAGCCTGATTAAGAGCTTCAGAGGGTAGCAGGAACAATGCAGTAGCTTCTAGAGGCCATGTGTTTTAACATTCGATCCTCTTCGTTGTTACATGCTACCCTAAAGGAATGCTTGAACACCACAAGAACAGTATGAACGGAAATGTGCACTTTAAGAGATACCACCAAAAAGTGATTACATTTTAAACCTCGGAACAGTCTTACCTGAGAAAACGACAAAAAGCTCTTTAAAGCATCTTAGATGTCCAGGCTTTCTTTCCCATAAAGCTCATGGTTCAGCTGGTGAAGTGATGTGGGGATAAAAGTGGGAATGGGGAAAACGGAAAACTGCTCTGTAAGCATAGGGCAACAGATTAAAGGTCGAACCAGAGTACACCATTAAATAATCACATGACTTTCCCAAAGTCATGCAGTCACCCTTCCCTGGCTTCAGTTTTCTAGCCAAAAAAAAAGACCTTGTCAATTCTAAAATACTTTGATTTCTGATTTATAAAACCCTCAACTCCTAAGATTCTACAGTTAGCTTTATTTCACAGATGATGGAGCAGAGTAATGGGTAGATTTTATGAAATTTATGAAAATTTTATGAAAATTGGTGATTTTATGAAAATTAATTCAGGGTCCACTGCCATCATTTTTCAAATTTCTACTTAATCCACCAAAATACACTGCCTTTTGAGGCTGTGTAACAAAGCGTGACATATAACATTTACCTTATTCCAACATTAAACAAAGTTCCAAAAGAAACTCAGAGAAATCTTGGCAGTTTGCTTATCTTGAAAGACAATAGTCACAATGACTTGATTTCTTAAATTCCCTTAGCTACTTGACCAAAAAATTTCCAGGGATAGCATCAGATCAGGACCATTTTTTCAGCTATTATCTTCAATGACTATCCAAAGTGAAATGAAGGTGCACTTTACTTTGGGTTGGGGAGTGGTTGTAGTTGGGGGATGGGCAGATGGGTCAGAGCAACTTTCTCCCTCTAAACCCAAGACTAATTTCCATTTTTGCCCTACTTTCAATCACAGTTCTCAGCTACTCCAATCATTCAAAATCTGTATAAGAGGTAATTATTTTGTTTTGCTTGACGGTCTTTTTTTCCTAGTTTTCCTCAGTTATTAGGCTAGCCCCACTCCTATTTCTTAAATATTTGTGTGTATGTGTGTATTCATAAACACAGTTTAAAAATCATTTGGGTCCAAAAAAAAATCCCCCAAATTATTGTAAATTATTGTTTTTCAAGTCCATTTCTATAAAAGTCACAATGAAATATTCAAAACTGCATTTACCTAAATAAACAACACAAGATGCTAGCGATTTTGGACCTTTACGTACTACAGAAACTGATGTCATCCTTTTTAGATCAGCATCGTCACATTGAGGAAAATGTCATGTTATCACATCACATATTTGAACTCTACCAGCCATTTAAAAGTCAAAGAACTAAATACATGTCCACATATCACTCAGTAACTGGAAGAAGACCAGTGTTGGAATAAAATGACCATCAAGTCTGTTTCAGGTCAAGTACTTGTCAGCATCGCACACCAACCCAGAAACAAAATAAAGAACTCCTCCCTGCACAAGATGTCAACAGCTTTGGGAGAGGGAAGGAATAATTGGTCACCAGTGTGAGTCAAAGAGTTGGTACAATAAACCTCGTCCATTACTGTGTATTCATTATAAGGGACCTCACATAGCAATCAAAGTATCAAAAGGGCTGATTATACTTTTAACATAACACATAGTGTCTTAACATACTTTTTAAACTAAGGCTACTCCATCAAAGAAACATGGGCTTTGAGTAAATAAACTCTGAAGGATTTTACAGGAAGCGCTTCCCTTCGTGGCAGTGAACCGCCTGTCGGTGAGGCAATCTTGAACCAAGTGGTCCGACTGGCACGACTTCCATCTGGGCCATGGACAACCTGACCCCCCATGACCTCACTGGTTACATTTCAAGTTCCAGCTTGGTTTCTCTTCTGGAATATAATTATCTTAGGGTACCACAACGGAAAGAATCTTCTTTATGTCTGGGAACACATTTTCCTGTACAGTCTAATAGAAAATGAACGTAAAATTCATTACATCAAAAAGCCGGAACAATGCGAAGGGAACAAGAATGACAAAGCAGGCTCCTGATTCGATGGTATTTTAGGTTACCAAGTACGACATAATAAAACTCCTGACCCAATTTCCATAGAATTCATTTGTCCGGCCCACAACTACTGCACCACGCAGTTGCTAATTACATCACGGTGCTGTGTGCCCATTACATCACCCAGCTGGGAGTGATAAGGCCTACCAAGCGGTGTTCACGTTTCCATCCTGCTTTTCACAAGAATGGAGAGACTGCAGACCACCTACACTACCAAGAGTCCCTCTCCTCCTCAAGCCTCAGAACTTTTCTTGCATTTGTCTTGGTGTCACATTCCAATAGACTACGTAGGCAGGCTCCGCTCCGTGTTAACTTACTTAGAATGAGCAGGGAAGGTGGTTAAGGCTTTGTGCCAGGAGTCTGTATCAATACTGCAGAATCAGGGCAAAGTCACCCATGTGCTTCCTGAGAATCCCCCCAAAACTACTTTATTTTCTTCTCCTCCCTCAAAGAGTTTCCATGTCCCGAATCTCTTGGGGTGTCCAGGACCCTGGAAGAACATCACCGGACTCTGCTTCTGATCCCTTACAATTCCAACATCCAGAGACTCACTTCCTACTTCCAGCTTTCCGGATCTTTGGGACCTACCATCACACATTCACACACGCGCACGCGCGCCCTGAACAGCGTGACTGTGCCCCCCAGCTCCAGGCTGACTTACTTGAGGAAGTACCTCTGGCCAGTGGCCGTGAAGGTCATCTCCCAGCCCGGGGGCAACGGCAGCTCGTCGGTCACATCGTAGGACTGCTGGCGGAGGTGCGCGTGCTGCTGCGCGGTACTGCCCGCAGCGCCCGCGCCGGTGCCCAGCTGCAGGGACGCAGGCGACGAGTGCGAGCGGACGTGCTGGGCGCCGCCCGCCAGCCGGGGCCCCGGGTGGCCGCCGGACGAGTCGGTGCTCGACTGGCGCGAGTGCGAGCCGGAATCAGGCTCCTTGAAGAACGACTCGGGCAGGATCTTCTTCCGCCACGAGCTGGGCTTGGGGTTCATGACCGAGTTGAAGAGAGCTTCGAGGTCCGTGTCTAGGTCCTGCGTGACGTGGATCACTTGCTGCCCGGGTGGCGGGAGCGGAGGGGGCGCCGAGGCCGGATTCATCTTCTGCAAGGAGAAAAGTCAAATTAGCCTTTTATTTAAAGTCGAAGGAGGGGATATGGGGAGAAAACAGAAAAGAAAAAAGACACAGATAGGTGTCCGCCTCGGGATCCCAGACACTTAGCAGTCAAGACCAGCCGGATGGGGGAGGGGTCCCTCCTGGCCTCGAGAATTATGCAACTTTCTTGAAGCAAAAAAGTTACTAAGAGGAGGAGGAGAAGGAAGGGAGGCGGGAAGGGGAAGAGGGGGGTAACTGCACTTGGGACGTTGCTGAACTGTTGGTGGCAAAGAACAAATCGCAACTTTCCAGGGCAGGCAGCCCCCCCAAAGAAGTCTCAACTCGAGCCAACTCCACGATATCTCGACTCCGGAAGCCGGAGGAGCCGGGCGCCCGGAGAGTGGTGCTGCGTGAACAGGCGCGCTCCAGCCGGCACTACCTGGGCGCGCAGAGAAGCCGAGTCTGGTCGTGCGGCGGCCGCCGTCGGGCCTGGGTCGCTCTGGCGCGTCCCGAACTTGCAGGGCTGGAGCCGGCCTCCGGCTGGCAGATCCGGACCCGACTCGGTGCCTGGCAGCCGAGGAGCTTCGGCTCTCACATCCCCCGAACTGGCCTCAGGCGTTCGCGCTCCCGGAGGAGGAGGCGGAGAAGCAGACTGCGCGGCCGCCGCGGCTCCCGGACTGTCCCATAAACAAAGTTTGGAGCAAACTCCCACTCCCAGGAAAGAGGCGGGCCCGAAAGTTGAGCTGTTGAATTATGCATGACCTCCAAGTCCTGAGCCTGCCGGCCCCATCCCGTCCCTCCCCTTCCTCCTCCTCCTCCTCCTCCTCCCCCCAGCCCGGCTCTAGAAAACCTTGGGTGTAGTGGGTACTTTGCAGGCTAAGAGGAGACGGGTCCCCCCCGCCCACTCCAGGTCGCGCGGACCTCTCCCGCGGAGCTCTGGATCTGCATTCCTTTGACTTTACTAGGGACTTGGGGCGGGATCAAAGGGAAAGTGACCCGAGCCTGTTTAATCAAGAGCTTGTGGACCGAAACCAAGGCGGGGGGAGGCGGAGGGCACGCGGGTGAGGGGCTCAGGCCCAGGAAGGGCTGGTCCTGGGCGCCGCGCCCTCCCATCGTGCGGAGTGTCGAGGCCGGAGGGCCCGGAGCGCCTCACGGATCTGTGGTTCTGCCCGAGGGCGGGCCTGGTTGCGCCCCTGCGCGGGGAGACACCGACAAGGCCAGCCTTTCCACGGGAGACTGCTTAGCGCTTGTGACCATATTTGGTCTGGCGAGGAGGCATCTGGTCTGTTTGGCTTTCAATTGTCTGTTCCAGTGCAGACGGTGCCCAGAAAGTGCCTCTGTAGTTAGGAGATGCGGCTTCGCCGACGGGTGCGTTGTAAACAAACAAACTTCAAACTCTTCATCAATGCTTAGTTTCCTCTCCGGGGTGACTCAGGTCACTAGAGATAGAAAAGAAACTTAAGTCGAAGCGGGGTACTGAAAAGGAACGGCAATCGCGCTCCCCTCCCCCGCCACATCCGCGCGGGGAGTGGGAGGATTGGAATGTCCCTGACGCCCTCCAGAGAGCCTGGAACTGGGATGGAACCCGAGCAGGTGGCTGACAGTAAAGAGGGTGCGTCAGTGACCCGGAAAACACACCCACCCTCCCACCGAAAGGATCTGGGTAAGGGGTGAAGACCCCCCTGCCCCTAGATCTAGTCTGGCAAGACAGCTGCGGGAGGTAGCAGGCGGCCTAGCCCTCCGGAGCAGCTCAGTTGCTTCCCTCCTTGTCTCCTCTCCATTGGGGCAAACGGAGAGCGGCTACTGGCTAAATCATGCTTTCAAAAACCCCTACCCCCCGAAATGTGATTCATATAGAAGCTGATGAAATAAGTCAAAAGACGCAATATATGTAAACCACGTTGAACAGCACCCTCCCTCCCTAGTACCTGTTCTTTAATAAAATAGAATTGTATTAAGTGCAAATATTGTGCCTCAACATTTTTATAAGGGTGAAATAAAGTCAAAATTAACCTCAGGAGTTGCCTTGAAGAAGAAAAGTTTACAAGAAAGACAAGGCCACCCCATAGTTTTCATAGTTTTGCTTTGGTAAGAGTATCTGGGGCCACTGCTCTATGGCTGCTGCCAGTCAACACAGCCCAGCAAAATAAGCCACCTACCCCCATTGTCTGTTCTTCAGGGTGTAGCCTGATTTCAGACTCCCTGCAGAGTGGGAAAAATCAAAGCTGCCTTAGAGAAAGACAGCATGGCTCCTTTCCGGAGAGTCTGGGACTTGGGTTTCCCATACAGCAAGTCCTCTGCCCACAGGACCCACAGAAGGAAACTACAGGTCACTCCATAGGAAATAGCATCTTTGCAAAAGCTATCTTCAGAAGCCACAGAGTTTCAACAATGGGGAAATTAGCTATTAAACTAGAGGAAGTGACTGGGACCATATGGTTACTAATTCAGAAGCCGCAAGACATATCTGATAATTAAAGAATGGGAACTTGAGGCCAGCCCTACTCCAGAAAAGTCTTGACCCAAAAGAAGCTCCTGCTTTGTAAAGAGTACCTGGCAGCTACAAGAGAAGAAAATGCTGAAGGAGCCATGAGGCTAAGGGTCCAGTGAGAATCAGGGTTAGGATTGGATGGGCAAGGGTGTTGTCTTTATCCCTTGCCAAGCTTCAAGAAATGGATAGTGGAGGACAGAGGAGCAGATACCTGAAATGAAAATTGCCCTGATCACAGAATAACTCAAAGGGAAACTCCCAGTCCCAAAGAGCCTATCAGATGTGATAGTGGATGATTGAAGAGATTTGCTTCAGTCCTTAGTCCTTCAAACAATAGCTTCAAGGTTAAATAACATTTATATATGTCTTGTATATATCAGGTATTGCCCATACCAGGCAGCATGGTGTAATGATTTAATGTATAATCTCTGGAGCAAAATGCCCGTGTCACCTCAAGCAAAATACTTAAGCTCTCTATTCCTGGGTTCCCTCTTTTGTAAATTAGGGACAATAACAGTACCCACCTCACAGGATTCTAGATCTGAACACTGTACAGGCAGGCATGCCTTGGGCATATTGCAAGTTCGATGATTCCAGACCACCACAAAGCAAGTATACAAAG
>NW_017732286.1:119467-121726 GCF_001890085.2 Hipposideros armiger | reverse complement strand
TGGCTGCAGGTAAAAAGTCACATTCACTTAAGCAAAAGGGAGCACTTATAAAGATAGTGCATGGAACCCAAGGATGTCCACACACACACCTCTCTCTCTCTCTCTCTCTCTCTCTCTCTCTCTCTCTCTCTCTCTCCTCTGCTTCTTTACTTCATTCTTCTTTCTGGACGCCATCTTTTTTTGCTCCTCAATCCACATGGCAAATGGACTCCACATCTTACAATTTCACATATTATATGTAGTTGCTCTTAAAAGAGAAATGAACTTCTGCCTCATGTCTAAATTCCCAGAGAAAGGTCTCTCATTGGTTTAGCTTGAGTCAGGTGTCCATCTTTGGACCAATTACCTTTGATTGTGGGGGAGGAGGAAAGCAGTG
Organism: Hipposideros armiger; assembly: GCF_001890085.2. Taxonomy (NCBI): domain Eukaryota; kingdom Metazoa; phylum Chordata; class Mammalia; order Chiroptera; family Hipposideridae; genus Hipposideros; species Hipposideros armiger. The sequence continues at coordinate 121,350 of NW_017732286.1, read as the reverse complement.
TCAAGAATAAGTACAATGAGCATAACCACAAAGACAGGGCAGGAAGCTCCTAGAAAAGAGGGCCCAGGCAGAGAACCCCAGAGATGGAAAAGCTGCCCATATTCATATGCTTATTATTGCTCAGCATGAACACAGGTCTTCAGCCATTTGCCTTTTTAGAAACGAATCACCAATAAAATACTTGGAGGACTCTCATGATGCCCTTGACAGCCAAACAATTTTAGGACTTCATGGGTACCAACCTAGTGACTGCACATTATAATTCTACTGAATCATCATCTCCCGTCTTTTGGGCAAAGATTTCAGGCAAGAAACATTTTATTGTTTACTTGGTATATTTCCTCCCACCTGTCATCATTTTTTCCTTTCACAGAAGTCAAAGAAATCTGAAGATATTTGAAAAGAGACTTAAAACATCTTGATGGCCAAAGAAAAATGGAATGAGAAGATTTCTGAGATTTACCTACCACCTTACTAAAAAATCCTGTAACTACTGTCTATGAAAGCGTCCATCAAGGCTCTTCCTGGGATCAACTGCATAGCCAAGAGTTCAATGTTAGAGATAATAATTCAGTGTGGCTAGTTGTCATTGCATCTATAAAAACAAAACTGATCAATGGTTTCTGAGAAAAAAACTCTAGATTTTTAGTTGTCCACTTCTCTTGTAATTGTTTAAAGACTGCCTTATCCAATTAGGTATGGCAACTTTGTACCATGCAATGAGAAAGTTCTTTGTCTGATGTTGATTTAAATATATCTCGGTGAGAGATCTATCTCTTCATCTGCCCTGGGGATAGGTATATTGAGGTGTACCAATGCTCATGCTTCACGGCTTCATATTACAATCCAAGGTTTTAAATTAGAAGTAATGGATCCCATTTTTAGAACAAAAGTAGTCACCAATAGAAGGGGACTCTTTTGATGAATTCTTTGACAACTCTGGAGCAATAGTTACATTGATTCCTTCACATAAGCTCCCTCAGACACTCTGCTCACCAAAAAACATCACATAGGTTTCAAAACTTTTGCATTAGTATTTGAATACCCCACAAAGAGACTGCCAAGAAATAAGTCCCAGCCTGTTTGGCTGAAAAGACAGACATAATCTGGTGGTAAGTTTCATCCTTGTTAATGAATCCTCCCTTTGACTTTTGGACAGCTTGGTCAAATGAGTTTGGAGACCAAACTTTACAGCCTCCAAAGCAAGCTGTTTGTATGGGAGAGACCCGGCCTTTCTTCCCTAAAACCACCAAAGGCCTTTGTGTAGAGTCCAAGTTTTTACCTTTCATAAATCTTTTCTACTTCACCACTACCAGGGAAGGGTTGTTTTGGGGGAGAGTCAATAAGAACCCCACATATAGGTGTTTTCTTACCCAGACTTACTTATTTGCAAGGGATCCTCCTTGATGGCCATAAAATCCAAGCAAGGAGAATCCCAACCAAGTTACTCCTGTGCCAAGCCCATTAATCCACAGTTTGGGGCAGCAGTGTGTAGCTGGTCTGGGAACAAGAGTGCTCTTTTTTCTGATGATCACAAATTCATCTGAACTCAAAAGATCTTTACTTAAGTCAGGAATTTCTGTTCTTCTAGAAATGTCATTTCATTTGAAGTTACAGTTCTATGGCTCAAAGGAGAGAAACCGGGTCCCTACTGCTAGAGACTAATGGGAGAAAAAAAGGAGGGAACCATAAAAGTGATCTAGGCAAACTTTGAAGGTGAACTTGCACTTCTGCTAACAGACAAAAATAGACCTCTGTGTCCCTGGTACAAGTTCTGGAAGACACTAATATATCCTGTAACTCCTCTGCAGAGTTAAATTACAATAAATTGTCCAGTAAAGATACCTGTATTTATAAAGGAGGTGTCTGTTTAACCTTCAGTG
>NW_017732286.1:108213-113227 GCF_001890085.2 Hipposideros armiger | reverse complement strand
TTATAAAGAAATTTTAGCATTTATTTTTTAATATATTATGGTACAAGAAATTTTATGTAACAAATAATTACAAAACACAAGATCAGATACAAGGTACAAGAAATTTTATGTACCAGTAACAAATTTACAATAGTTATGCATCATAGAAAGCCAAGAATTCTTGCAAGTTCCTTGTAAATTCAACAAAACCGATTATTGTATTCCAGGGTATTATTTTGCATGCGGATATCATTATTGATTTCTAGAGTTACACTTTTATCTCATAGGCATAAATAAAAGAATTAAAACCATTTATATAGATACGGAATTGATACTACCCATGTATAATGAGTATCCTTATTTTTCCCTCACAAATTTGGGCCAAAAAAGTGCACATTATACACGGCAAAATACGGTACATACAATGAATTCAACCCAGGGTTTGTAATCTTAGATCAGATAGCTTTTTCCACTCTCCTATCCTCTGTGAGCCAGGAGTTACTCCCTGGTATTGTCATTTTAAATCAGTGTGAAACCTACTGCCCGCCTATCTCATGGAGAAACTCTACAGTTTTTATAAGATAATCAGTTGAGAGAACACTCCTGCTGATATGTAAATCTTTCTCTCCACTTGCAAAGACTTTCCACTGGAAGTTGACCCTCTGCTTCCAAATTCTGCCTTCAACACACTTCCTATGAAAGCTTCCCTGAATCAGCTGTTCCTCCCTCTCAGTCCACATCCAACCAGTGGCAAGTGCTGAGGCTTCTTTCTTCTGGTGTCCCTCAAATCCATCCTTCCTTTCCTCCTCCCACAACAGGCTCTTATCTCAAAATGCGTGCAGTGGCCTCCTAACTGGTTTCTCTGCCTCCAGTCTCTCTCATTTCTGGCCTCCTATTTTCATGATGTCATCCCCTGGCTCACAGCTTTTAGCAACTGCCTATAAGAATGAAGGTCAGAACTATCACTCTAGCACCCAAGGTCTCCCAACAAGCTGCCATCTTTCTAGCTTTCTGACCTTGATACTTACACAAATGTGTCCTTCACCCACTCCAGCCAGGCTCCGACCCACACGTGTTTGGCTTATTCCTTCACTACACCTCTCTCTTTGTTTGAACCCTGCTCAAAACTGCCCTCAAAAAAAAACAAAAAGGAAAAGAAAAAACTGCCCTCAAGACTCCATTGTCAATCCTTCACTAATCTCTCCCTCCTTTCAGTTAAATTCATGTTGTTCTTGTCTTTTTCACTCTCTTGACACATTATCATACATAACACTGCCATACATTATATTTTAACTTTTACCTCAATATCTCTTGCCTCCCCAACTGGATCATAAACAGTTCCACGGCTGGAAGCATCTTACACTTCTTTATGAAGTTGCTTTCCTGAAGGCTATAATTTCTTGTTGAGGGCATGATGGTCCTTATATGGTTTTGCCTACTCTGCTTTCAGCACCTGTTAGTGTACTCTTAACAGTTTGTAAGGTATCCTCTCACCGTTTATAACAATTTTTGGCACTGCGCATGGACTCAACTCCTGAACAGGACTGCAAGCACTTTGAGGAAAATTCTAAGAGGACTTCGTTTTCTTTTCATTTTCCCCATGGCTAACAAGGTGTTCTCCACACAGGAGTGTCCAGTACACGTGGTCACATAGCCCTGTGGCTGTTGTCATCTGCAATTTTTGCCTCAGGAAAGCCACAAGCTGCTTTTCTCAGCCCTACCTCTCTGGATTGCTGACTTGGCCTGAGTGCCTGATTCCAGGTAAGGTGAATGAATGGTCAGAAACTTGGTGGGGTGGGTAAGTTGTTAGAGGATTCTGGCCCAGAAGCCCTTGGGGCAGAACCTGCTTGGACTTGCTGAACCTGTATGGAGAAAATTCCCAGAGCAGGGTCACCATTAGCAACTGAAGAGGAGCAAAACAGGCAAGGACCTTGAATAGATAAGAGTTTGAATAATAAAGAGTCCAGAACACTATTGAATAAGATTAATCTTTATTTCAACAGGAGGATAAGAGTTGACCAGTTTCTCGATAAATCAAACATTACACTTGTATATTCATAATTCACCACATCCCAAGTGTCTAGCTTACACACTGTGCAGCATACAGTAAATTTACAAATACTTAAAACGAATTTCCATTTATTCTTCCCAGGTGCAGGTCTCACTGTCACACTTTTCTTTTGTGGCCCTAATCAATGCATCACTGGCATGATCATAAGGAAGATAATTTTGATAATGATGGTGGTGATGATGTATGGGACTGTGTTCTGCCTAATGTTATCTATTGCTTCAGCAATGCAGTTAGACCAGAAGAAATAGAAATTTCTGAGATATAGTCTCTACTTAGGTAATGTGTGCAAGTTGTTGATCCTTTAGTGTTTTCACTGTTCTTTTTTTTTTAACTGTTAAAAATATTTTTAAAGGTAAAATTAATTAAGATCTATTTTCTTAGAAAAGAAAAACGCACTTTGAAAATACATGACAACATAAAGTGTGGTTTAGAGATTAACCATCAAGCTGTATTGCAGAGTTGCCAATTGCAGCATAATCTAAAGTAAGGGGAAATTAGAAAATAGTAAGGAAAAAAATCTATTAGTAGGGAAAACATCTAACAAGACATTGGCTAAGTATATCTGACAGCTTAATGTATCCAGTGAAGTTTTTTGGTAGCTATCTGAAAGAGTGTTTATGAAGACAATGTATCAACGTGAAAAGGATCTTTTTTACAATATTTGATGAAAAAAAATCCCGAAACAAATATCTATGAACACCATAATTACAACTTTGTTCAAAACACACGGGGAAAATAAATGAAAAGTAAGATGCTGAAATAATAACCAAAAAGTAAAATACCTATGTAAAAATAAAAAGATAAGTGTTTCTCTCCATGTACTTAGATCTGTGTAAAGCTATGAATGTATAACCTGATAAAGAAATGGAATCATCACTCTCAGAAGCCTAACCCATATTGTTAATATTTTGAGTATGACTAGAGAACTAATTAGCAGTGTTTGGGCAGCAATATTAAGGTGCTGAGTATTATCCATACATTTAAGAAATATAGAAATAAATAAATTATATAAATAATTTATTTTAGTGTCCAATGTTTGCAAGACCAGATGTGGCTTTTCAAGCTGAGCTTGGAAGAGTTTGCAACCTGACAGGACATTCATTGGTTGATGGTGTCATTGAACTCCTCCCTCTACCCAAATAAGTCCCAGATCTGGTTACACCAGCCATTCAAGCCACTGCTCTTCCCCTGTCTTATGTGTCCTGTTGACAGGAGCCAGGCATATATGTACATTCTCTACTATTATCTCTCTGGCTCGGCATTGTCCAGACTAAGTGAAGCCACTTTTCACTGGTCAAGAAAGACCAATGCATAGTTTGGAGCCAAGAAGAGAAAAGAAGGGAGTCAGCCAACGCAAGACAGGCTGCGAAGAGCTGAGGACGCAAATGCTGCTCCACAAGAGAGCTGACCCTATGAGATGAGTTCAACTCACAGCTGCTTAAAAGCAACAAGTTTCCTTTAAAAACACATATTTGCAGATAACCTTAGGTAAGAAGGTGAATTTATTCTCGGGTAGTATCTGCCACAGAATAAATCCTAATTGGACCATATGACTGTAGACATTTCCACCCAGTCATAATAATGACAAGTTGTTAGTATTTCCATAATTACAGTAATAGTAAATAATATTTATGCAATATTTTACAGAATACAAAACAATTGAACTTGTATAATCACACATGACTCTCACAGGAAGTCTGTGAGAATTGGCAAACAATCCTTTCCAGAGCTCCTATTTTACAGATAAGAAAACAAAGGTTCAGATAAGTTTGAGCCTGGCCAAAGGTCATCAACTTGTCATAAAAGAGCCAGAACTCAACATATTAGTGCTTCCAGGCTTTCAAATTATATTTCTCTTATAATTTCTTAACTGATTAACAGTCTTAATTGATTCCTTCTCTGTGAGCATACACAATTCCGTGTGTTCCTTAAAAGAAGAAGAAGGAGGAGGAGGAGGAAGTGAAGAAAGGGAGAGAGAGAGAGAGAGAGAGAGAGAGAGAGAGAGAGAGAGAGAGAGAATATTTTAAAAGTTATTCCTCCTCCACTGACTTATCATTTCACAAACGCTTTGTCATCTAATGCCCATTCAATGCAGAGGCTTCTAAAATTTAAATTGAAGTTTAGTTGTCTCCTCCCTCTCATTAAATAAATGAAACTCAAATGTTTTGGAGGTACTTAAAATGCAATCAAACCCTGATTAATGGAGTACTTGGATGTATTAAAGAACCCTTCTGTGATGTGAATCATCACTAGTAATTACTATGGAACAGGCAGTCCCTAGTTTTTTAAAGAGTTATACTCCTAAAGTTATTTTGTTGGTCATTTGGAACTCAGGATATGTTTTGTTATAGAAAAAAATATATTACAAATGATGACTAAGCAACACAGCCTAACAATCTAACGGCTCCAACCCACCCCTAAATTCTTGGGAGCCCCAAAACCTCAGTCAATCTGTCCCAATCCTCAGGGTGAGTCTGTCTAGACAAGCGGTTCTCAACCTGTGGGTCGCAACCCCTTTGGGAGTTGAACGACCCTTTCACAGGGGTCACTTAAGACCATCGGAAAACAAAAAGATATTTATATTACGATTCATAACAGTAGCAAAATTACAGTTATAGAGTAGCAACAAAAATAATTTTATGGTTCGGGGTCACCACAACATGAGGAACTGTATTAAGGGGTCGCAGCATTAGAAAGGTTGAGAACCGCTGGAGGACTTGTGTGTGGAAGAAGAGTGCAGAAAGCAGGCAGATTTCTTCCACAGTAGCAGCGAGAGGAAGTTCATATAGAATCAAAGTGCTTCTTGAGTCCAAGACTACCTGGTGGGGCAAATTCATGTTTTCTATATCATACATTCTCAAGGAGTGGGAGGAAAAGTAGTTAAGACTCCTCTTGGCTGCAGGTAAAAAGTCACATTCACTTAAGCAAAAGGGAGCACTTATAAAGATAGTGCATGGAACCCAA
>NW_017732286.1:89178-105643 GCF_001890085.2 Hipposideros armiger | reverse complement strand
TGAAAACAAAAGGACAGCAACTTGTCTGTTCCCCTTTCCCCAATTCCCCAGCACTGTTCCCATCCCCCAATTCCCCAATAAAAATCTTTAAAAAAAAGAAAAAAACAATTTGAGAAAAACAGATAATTACTTGGAAAAGAACTAACAAGCATGGCTTGTGGGTCAGTTCAGATCCACCAGGAAGCAGATGCCAAGATGGAATTAGATGAGCTAGAGATTGATTGGAGGATATAAGAATTTTTTTCCCTCAATAAAGGAGAGAAGGAAGAAGAGTAGGCTAGGAAGGTCTTCAATTGCAATGCATGTGTGACACCTGTGAAAAGAGGAAAGATGGAAGGAGGACTGGGTAGGAAGAGCTTCAGACTGCAGTGCAGTTCTGAGAAAGTCCTGACCAAGCTAATGGGTAGCCCCAAGGAAATACTTGACCAATAGAGGTGTCCAAGATGGGCAGGAATGGCCTAGCTTTAGCACCCTGCTGTGCTCAACCATTGCCAGGCTGAGAAGAGCGTGGTCTTCAAAATGAACAGCACAGTAAATTTCACAAGTGCGGCAATACCTCCTACCACTCCACGGTAGATTCTCTATGTAAGGGAGCCATAAGCAGTGAGCCGACAAGGCTTTCACCACAGTCCACACAGACTGAATCACGTAGACTGCCTTCTTCACCCATTTTCAGGGTGCAGTTATTCCAGGGTTCCCATGGACCTCTCCTCTTGAAGAAAAACTTAGAAGAGGGAGCTTAATGAGAAAAACCACAGCCCCTGTTGCTGCAGTTGGTCTTCAGGCCATAGCTGGTATTTATCTTCTCTCTCCTCCGCCACCACTCTAAAGTCTCCACATCCTGTGCTGTCACCTCTGCAGCTGTTGATGGCTTGCTCATCTGTTGGTACAACTCAAGTCTTCATTTCTCAAGGACCCAAGCCCTTGGAATCAGATTGGGGCTGTTGTGTATGTCCATTCATGGCTATAATCAGGGAGGAGAATCCCCAGTGACACCAAGTGGATCACCTGCTCACGCACATGCCTTCCTGCCTACCACCCTTGTGCAATAGCAGCCTTAGTTCCTCCCATTCTCAGGGTCATTGATCCTGGCCAGAAAGGTGATGACTCTTCTCACCTTTGCTCCCTGGACACCAGAGTCTAAAGTGCCTGGGTGGCATTCAATGGTATCCTTGCTATGTTTCCTAGCAAGAGTATACTCCTTTTGGGGATCGAACCTCTAATCCTACATCGCCCAAAGTTGTGAGGATGGGAAATACAGAGTTCCCCAATGGGTCACGGGAAGTGACATTAAATGAGCCCACTCTTGTCTCCGCCCCTTTGTTTTTGGACCCATGCACTCTTTCTATGATGTGACACAACATCATATAAAGATCTCTGATTTGGTGTATACATTGCACCCTAAGGGATAGAATCTCACTCACCCTTGCAGAGTATGGCCTATGAGCTGATGCTTTAGTGGTGCCTTCTATCATTAAATGTCAAATATGACTTATTTTAAAAGCCAATCTTAGGGCAACCGATTAACTCAGTTGGTTAGAGCGTAGTGCTCATAACACCAAGGTTGCCAGTTCAATCCCTACATGGGCCACTGAGCTGCGCCCTCCATAACTAGATTGAAACAACTACTTGACTTGGAGCTGATGGGTCCTAGAAAAACACACTGTTCCCCAGAAAAAAAAAAAAAAGAAAGAAAAAGCAATCTTACTTGATTGTCCAAATTATTTAAAGCCATGAAATTCCACTTCCGTTACAGAAGTGTTCACATATGTTCACCCAGAGACATGTACTGGAATAGTAATAGTTCATAGCAGTAAAAGCTCCAAATGGGAAACACCCAAATACCCTTAAAAAAGAAATACTTGATGTGACATTGTGTAACAAGAGAATATAGAATGAACAAACTACATCTACAAATATAATATAGTGTATCATATATATATATATATATATATAATATTGAGCAAAAAAAGACAAATACTCAGAGTATATACTGCACAATTGCATTTATATAAATTACAAAAACAGGAAAACCAGATCTGTGCTGTTTGAAGTCCAGATAGTGATAACTCTTAGCAGGAGAACAGTGACTAGAGGGAGTGTAGGGAGGGGTGTGCTTCTGGGTACTGGGAATGTTTTGCTTCTTGATCTGGGTACTGGTTCTATGGATGTGTCCAGCCTGTGAAAATTCACCAAATTATACATTCACAATATGTACATTTTTCTGTATTATGTTGTGTTTCAACCAAAAGTTCAAAATGTATATTTAAAGCCACCAAATACACAAGGAAAATTTCTGAGTACAACTTTTTGGATTTTTAAAATATAAATCAGTAGTTCCTAAACTTTGAGAGGCATCATAATCACCCTTTCCCCAACCTACAGCATCTCTGGGGATACAGAATGGCGATTCAGGCATGGTGAGGCAGATAGGTGGGTTTCCACGATCCATAGCAGAATATGGTTAAAGAAACATTCGTGAGTTCCTTTGCCTCCTACATCCTGAGCACTTCAGGGTATGAAAAGTTCCTGTCAACTGCCCAGCATTTACTCCTGGGGATGGCATCAGCTCCTAGTCTCAGTTTCTTTCCAATCCTAGCCAAAGTAGCTTGAGAGCTCGAGTGGGCATCTGATGTTTTAATCTGTCCTGCATATTTTCCCCCATCCTTCTAACAACAGATCACTTCTCTTCCTATTGGGGATCCCTTTCAAGTGGTTTGTAGGAAGTTGACCCCCACCCAAGCCCCCTAACCTTAGGAGTATAACTCTGACTCAGGTTTAGCCAATCAGTCTCTCCAGGTCTTTTACCTGTACTGATTAGCAACTCAACCTCTTTACACTGAAGCTATAAGCAAGGAGGGCACAAGTCTGACCATTGTGGCAGAAATCATGCACTCCACTTGCAAGACACCTGAGTGTAGAATAAAGACAGAGACAAATGTACCATAAGGACAGATAAGAGATAAGAGATAAACCATAAGAGATAAACCCCCAAAGATATTGTTTGAGCTCCTAGATGTAACCATTCCTGAAGCCCACAACTATACAGTAACAGAACTAATAAATTCCTATTATTGTATGTACTGATTTGAGTCCATTTCTGTGACTTAAAATTATACTAGTAACTAGTACCTAGAATTAAAAGTAAATAAATAAATAAATAAATATCTCTTTATCCCCATTCCTTAAGCCCAGAAAAAATGCCATAAAATTACCCATTTCCTACATTTTGAACCCTGCCATGAGCACTTTAGTTCTTCTGTGACACAGATTGATTCCAATGAGGCCTATATGGGTGCTTTAGTTCTTCTGTGACACAGGCTGATTCCAATATTCAAGGAAGTACACTTCAATATAAAAAACAACCCAAACACAGTCACTTTCAGCTCCCCAATTTTATCATCCTTTTACTCTACTCCTCCACTATTTAGAAATACATGCCTAAATAGTAAGAAGAGAAGGAACTTGGGGGATGGCTATACCCCAGTGGCCATTCTACCCTTTGCTCTGTTTTCTTTTGTCTAACAAGATTATTTTTTTCACCATTCGTCCTGTTTGCTATTTCAATGGTAGCTCATTTTCTCCTGCTCTAGAACTAGAGCACTTTTCTCCAGTACTCATCCTTTATATTTACTAGGCCCCTTACCTGGAGTAAAATGGGTCCAAGAGTAAGTCTAATGAGTCAGGTCTTTGTCTGTATCTAGAGACCAAGCTTGGAAAATGGGTGGGAAGCATCCCTACAGCAGCCCATGGTAAAAGAAGCCAATAAAAACCACCTGAGGGCTAAGCTACCCTTAAAGCCAGAGCAGCTTAGTGCTACCTATCCAGCCCACTCCTCTTAGGAGTCTCTCTAGATGGAAAGAGACCTTAATACCACTAACCAGGCTCCTGTCATCTTGTTATCATTTTGAAAGCCTCATGGGACTGCCTGCCTGTTTAGAAAAATGAAGACCTACCTCTTGGCCTTCTCCTCAGCACTCTGAGAGTATTTGGGGTTAGGCAGCAGAACTAGGCTCAAGGAGCTATGGAATCCTTGTGGTCCAGGGCTACCCTTTCAAAGCATGAGTACATTAGAAGTATTTAAGAGGCCAATCACATTAAAGTAAATGTTTCAGATATCTACAGCTGCAAAACAAGCCACCCCAAGCCTAGTGGTATAAACTGATAAAAATAATTTGTTATTATTATCTCTCATGGTCCTGGGGGTTGACTGAGCTCAGCTAAGCAGTTGCCTTTCAAGCTATCTCATGTTGGTGTCAAATGGTGCCTGGGGCTGGACTCATCTCAAAGGCTGTCTCACTCACAGGCCTGGTGACTGATGCTGGCTGTTGTCTGAGACCTTAGCTGAGACTGTCGACTGGAACACCTACAAGTGGCCTCTCCATGTGGCCTGGGTTTCTTCATACTGTGGTAGCTGGGTTCCAAGAAAAGTATCCTGAAGGAGCCAGGCAGAAGCTGTACCACCATGTATGACCCAGCCTCTGAAATCACACAGGATCACTTCCACCGCATTCTGTTGGCAGAAAGGTCACCGAAGCCCACCAGGTTCACTGGGAAGGTTATAGATTCCACTTCTCAATCAGAGAAAAGCAAGGTCACATGGTAAGATGAGCATGTGGGGTGAGAAGTATTGTTACAGCCATCTTCGGAAAATATCATCTGCCACAGCAAGTTTCTTTTAATAATGCTGACTAAATGCTGGCTGAATGAATACAAGGCATCTTTAGTATCTGAATATTAATCATCAGGAGCTCCCCTAAAACACTGTGAGATATAGGAAAGCAAAAGTCACCATATAATGAAAATATACTTTAATATGCACTCAAGTATCTCTTCCCATTTAAGACAGTATCTCTGTTGGAAATTGTAATATCCAAAATGAAAATGGTAATCTTGCAATAGATAAAAGATTTCATTAGGTCAATTATTGTTAGAGGATGTTTGGAATCTCATGTAACTGGTAGGGCAGTTAACAAATGAAGAAAAAAATTAATAAGAATGATCATGTGTTAGAAAAAAATTAATAAGAATGATCTTATTCCATAAGAATAAGGAATTGTTTGAAACATCTAAAGATTAAGAAAAGCATTTAAAAAAAAAACAGTTGAAACCCTTTGAGTATTTCTGCATGTTAACTGAAGGGTGTTTTGTGTGTTGTTCATTTTTGTTGGAAAAATTATGTGCTCTCCAAAAAACAGAATATTTAATTCAGTCTTTGTACATTTCAAGGACTAACCCAGTTTCTATGATAACCTAAATTTTGTTACATATAAGGTAAAATTATTTTTACAATTTTTAGTTTTAATTTTCAGATATAGTCCAAGTCAAACTTCTTCCTATGAAAATTTGATCTTTTGCCTAGATTTACTTCAGTGGCTTTTTTTCTACTACTTTTGATAAAAGGCCCTCCTATAATTTGCACAAGCTTTCATTCTTCCCTAGAGAGTTAAGTATGAGCAAATCAATTAAAATGACTTTAGCAATCATATTTTCAAAACTTTTTTTTTTAAGATTTTATTGGGGAATTGGGGGAGGGGCATAGCGCTGGGGAATCGGGGGAAGGGGAACAGACAAGTTGCTGTCCTTTTCTTCTTCAATCTAGTTGTGGAGGATGTTACTTCACTGGCCCATGTTGGTATTATCATTGTGCTCTTCCCGGGTGAGGCAGATCAGTCGCCGGCCTCTGGATGGCTGCTCATGGCGGCTTTTGGCAGCTCACACCGGCTGTGGGCCGCTCACGCTGGCTGCCGGCTACACACGGTAGCTTATGGCAGCCCACTGCAGCAGGGGCTGCAGCCCACGCTGTCGCCGGCGACTCAAGGCAGCCCAGCTCCAGGTTGAGCTGTTGTTCACCATCTTAGCTGTAGAGGGCAGTGTCACTGGCCCTCATGTGGGATCCAAACCGGGGCCCTGCTTGCTGCTCAGAGCTGGTGTCCCAAGCCAACTCTTAACCAATGCGCCACTTGGCCGGCCCTTCACAAATTTCTTAACCTACTATGTCAAGTGAAATTAAACCTGAGATCTTTACAAGAGTATTTCTTTTTTGCCTTAGTTGTTAGGGCAACATGCATCTGCTACATACTCTGTCATAAAACATGTATTGAGCACCTGCTTTGCACAAGGCAGTGTGCTAAGTACAATGGGAATTGTAAAGATGAACAGACTGTGATGAAAGTATTAATACATGTGTTTTCATTCAAGGTCATTGAATGACCACCTCTACCACCACCAGCACCACCACCACCACCAGCAACAGCCACATAGATCTAACAGCATACAACACATTTACTATGAAAACTGGATTTAAATAAAAACTTTATCCTAAAATTATTTGGAAAACAGTATCTCCCATGCATTTAATTCACTTGTACTTCTTGGTATGTATCACCTATTACTAAAAAATAATACGCCAATATGCTGAAATTTTCAGAATGGTTTTCCAGCATTTTGACCTGTTAAAAGGAAATTTTAAGTGTGAAGGAGTCATAGAAATTACCCTAACTCCTTCATTTTTTAGATGAGGAAGATGAAACTCAGAGGTGCAGTGACTTGTCCATGGTCACAGGAGTACTCAATGGCAGATCAAAATAAGAACTCAATCTTCTTGATTTACTACCCAGGGTCTTCCTCTCTCCTACAGCAGGAATCCAGCTGTAAAAGGACTAAGTAAACACTATCATTCCACCTTGAAAAAAAAATTGTCACACTTCTAAGGCAAATAGAAACTCTCTGAAGAAAAGGATAAAGTACAAATCTTCTCCTAGAAGTCCTTTGTTAGCTCAATTTGTGGCTGGTTATGTAAATGAGGAGGCCATGCAAGAGAATGGGGTCATGAGATTCTTGGGGATTAAGCATGATAATGCTGTGTGCCCTGGAAAGAAAACGATACTTTGCACTTGTATAATACCTTTCATCCATCCAACAACAATAAATAAGACTTTGTACTTTCAGCCAAATATTGCAAAGTACTTAACAAATGTTTAACTCACGGATCCTCAGAACAACCAAAAAAGGCAAACTTTTGAAAGGAAGAAAGAAAGCACTCTCATCTTCATGATTCAATGGGGAATCTAAGGTCAGAAGAAATGAGTCTACATCTAGCTGAGAGACACCACTGGCAGGACTCGTGACATGCAGAGACAGTTCTGTGCTGGAACACTGTCTAAGGTGACCTAGACACAGGTTTTTGAAAGGGCAGAGGTGGACCAGAAAAGACTCTGCTCCTTCTTCCAGCCCAGTGAATCTATGAAGCTTTCTAAAGGGATTTTGTTCTGAGTCTATAAAAGTTCTTTGAAGTCTCTTCAAAGATTTTTGGCATATCCCCTAAAATAATTTTTAAAATCATGTATCCCTTCACAAAATTTTAGTTGATGTCTAAAATATTTCATATGTTTAAATAATTGCGAAGGTTGCAATTTCAAGCATATTATTAATATAGGTATTTTAAAATAAACTATAGCAACACTCTTTTTAAAATATCCAATTGAATCTAAAATCCAAGTAATTTGATGCCCATCATTACCCATTTAAAAAATATATAAATACCTCCACAACTAGACTGAAGAACAAAAACAGCAATTTGTCTACCTGTCTGTTCCCCTTCCCCGGTTTCCCAACGCTGCTCCCCTCCCCCAATTCCCCAATAAAATCTTAAAAAAAAAAAAAAAAATATATATATATATATATATATATATATATATATATATATAAAATTTCTTCTTTAAGAGACAGGAATTTTGCATCATTCTCTTTTCTCCTTAAGCTCAGATTTTGATCCCACTTCTCCTACTTTTATCCTAATATACTATATTCTTATGCTCAAAGATCTTCATATTCATTGTTATACTTCTCTACAATAAAAACATTTGTCAATTAAATTTTGTAATTTCCTGTATTTTTGTTAGGCTGAGCTGTAGTCACAAGTAGACACAAGCATGTAAATGGCTCAACACAATCAAAGTCTATTTCTTTCTCACATAATAATCCTGGGTGAGGTGCTTTCCTCCACACAGTGATTGGGGGACCCAATCTCCTTTTAGTATATGGACCTGACATCCTCTAGAACAAAGATCTAGCTTGCAGGCCTATTCTGTGTCCTGAGAGCTAAGAATAAATTTGTATAATTTTTAAAAGGCTACTTTAAAAAAATAAAAAAGCGGAATATGCAGCAGAGGCTATGTGAGGCCTGCAAAACCTAAAATAGTTATTGTCTGGCCCTTTATCGAAGTTTGCCAACCCTTCTCCTATAGCCTCATTCTTGACTGTATGTAGCTGGTAGAAGGAAAAAAAGCGCATGGAAGAAATTTTATGGGGAAAGACCTGGAAGTGACCCACATCACTTCCACTCACATTCTGTTGCCAGACTGATTACATGGCTATACCCTAAGGCAAGGGAGATGAGGAAATGGCCGCCAGCTGTGCACCCCAAGAAGGGGAGAACAGATTTTGGGAGGCAGCTAATAGATTCTACCATGGTGAGGCTCTAAAGTACAAAAAGAATTTTATCGCTATAATTATTATTAGTGTAAAATTTATCAAAATAACCCACATATGTGACAAATTAAGATAAACAGTAGACATAAGAAGTAAAATTTTATTAGAGGTGTAGCTCTTAATAAGATGAATGAGACTGTTGTCTTTTTTTTTCAGTTACTTCATGTGTCCCAAGTTAGAGCATCAATTTTATTCCTATTGTTAACACCAAGGAAACTTCACAAAAATAAGAAGACTGGAATGGAAGCTTTTTGAAAAAGCAATTTTAACAAAATGATTTGAACTTATTCATAATTTTGTAACAAATAATTTTATAATACAGAATGAAAAATTTGCTTTAACAATTCATCAGCTGACAATTCAATTAAAGACTCCTTGAATTATGTAAAGTTTTTCTTTCTTTTTTTAGAAACAACCTGGCTTGCAAAATAATTTGGTACCCAGTTATAAAAATAAAAAGCATTCACTTCTATTCAGATTTATGAAATGATTACCTCTGTTCTCTTTCAATTAGAGTTGCCTTGTTTACGCTGAAAATAAAAATATTAGTTTTCATATACTCTTGCTCATAATTAGTTTTCAAAAATGCTTTTATTTTAACACATTTTCAGTAATATTTTTGTCAGAAGTTCAGAGCTGCTGTTTTAGCTCATTCAACTTATAGGAAATGCCTTCCGTACAGACTAATTGGAAAAGGCAGTCCTCATTGTCAAGTCAATCAACTAATTAGACTTGAATTCTGTTGCAAAAGTCTGAATTCATTTATCAGTTCAAATAAATTAAAATGCAAATTGAGGAATAGTATGAAACCATGGAGAAAATATGGATTACATCTTGTAAAGTAAATTACTAAAAGCTGTACATCAGGATGTAGAGCTAATTAATGTATATACTTTAAAATGTATAAACAATTTAAAAATGCTATTTCTCATTACCTAATTTGTAATAATCCAAGGAAATGTGGCTGAAATTTTAAGTTACTTATGAAGCAAGGAATGACAGAAGCCCTGGTATTTCTTTGGTAAATGTGCATGCGTGCAGAAAATGGGGAAAGGATGGGGGGAAGAATTCAATAAAAATCTGACATTAAAAAATCAGAAAATAATCTATTAAAGTTTTTAAAACCTATTAACTTTCCATTTGTTTAGTGAAAAAGTATGAACTGCTAACAACTAGTATGGCAGCTAGCATATAATTATATTTTGTGTTAATAAGAGTAAGAAAATATGCTTTTTAAATTAGTTAATTTTTTTATTTACATATAGTTGATGTACAATATTATTATTATTATATTAGTTTCAGGTATACAATTAGTGACTTGAAATTTTTACACCTTACAATATGATCACCCCACTAATTGCAGAAATAATCTGTCACCATGCAAACTTAACACAATATTAGTAATTATATTCCCTTTCCCCTTTTTCACCCATCCCTCCATCTCTCTCCCCTCTGGCAACCACCCTTTTGGTCTCTGTTTCTATGAGTCTGGTTTTGTTTTGTTTTGTTTGTTCATTTTAAAAGAATAAATAAGATGAGAATTGGCTATCACTGGAAAAATATTCTATGATATAATTTTATATATGTAAGTTTTAATTACTCTATTCAGTGATACCCATATTATGTAAAGAAAGTATGTGAAATTTTTATCCATGAGTGTTTTTTATTGTAGTAGAGAATGTCGTCACCTCAGAAAACATTTTAGTTAAATTTAAAAGAATTCGCACATCACCCAAGTTGCACCAGTTTAGAGGGCATCATTCAGAGGTATTCTAGTAAAGGTGTGTGACACTCGGAAAGAAATGTGAGAATCTGATGTGTGCGCCATTTTGTTGTGCTACTCGACCCTGCATCAACATCAGAAACCTGCACTGCTTCCACTACCCCTAGATGGTTCTTTCCAACTTACGGTACCTCCTGGGGCTGAATTTTGAGAATAACTGAAAACAAATGGCAAACGCCAATGTTCAGCATTTGAAGTGTTCTTTGTTTTGCTGTCATGGGTCTCTCCCTTGAGAGTTATCCATTCTTTGACAATAATTGGGACAAGAGATGCTGAGTCACTCCACCTCTGCACTTTATAACATATCTGACTCCAGAGGCTTCCAACACAGGCACACATACCCCAGATCTAAAGCCACACTTCCCCTTTAATGGAAAGACCTGCCTGGCAATTTCGCTTAATCATTAAAGGAGGCCCTCCCAGAATCAATGCTTCAAATCATTCCTTTGTTAGCTTCTTCCCCTATTCCCCAGAGGCTCTCAAGATCCTGGAGATAATATCCAAGGTAAGTTTCAGGACTGGTAAAAAGAAGAGAGGTTATTTCGAAATGGAAGGTGAAAATAAAGAATTTGTATTAAACTTGAAGCTAGTTTTCAGAACATACAGTTTGAAAATCTGGAAATTGATTCACTAAAAAAAAAAAAAAAAGAAATTCATGTGCATACATGTTGCTTGGAATGTTGCTTAACTCAGATTGAAGGTTGCTCTTCTGGGAGATTTCTGTAGATCATGCCTTTGGTTAGACAAACTAAACATTTAGGTGAGACCACTCATCTGTGTTTTCTAGTCCAGCTTACAGCCAGTCTTCCTGGTGTGAGCCTTTGATATTCCAAGCTCTTGGGCCCTTTCAATTCTTATGTTCTATGATTTGAAAATGCTATGTTAAGTTTGAATGTTTTTCTGAAGGTCAGGGAGAACCAATGATATTTTTAACAACAAGGCTATGGGGCGAAGCAGTGTTTCTGGAAGATGAATGTGGCAATATTGTGTAAGGTGGGCTGTGAGGGAAAGAAAGTTGGGAGACCCATGAGGAATTTATTATACTTGACCCTAAGGGAGGTTACAAGGGCTTGGACCAAAGTGGTAGGAGGAAACCAGGATGACATATCTTCCTTCTTTTTATTTCCTCCTTATTTCTCTCTAGAACTCTAATTTTAGAATCTACACCTCAGGAAAGATGACCCTATTCCTGGCCTAGGGGTATATCCTAATCAGTCTAAACCTATCAAGACAATCCTCTTCTCCTCTCAAGTGATTGATTTAGAAATGGGCAAATGGCCCTGCCAGGGGCTCAGCTGATTGTGAGTGCAAGCTCTGGGAGGCGGGGTCACCAGTTCAATTCCTGCATGGGCCGGTGAGCTGCACCGGGAGCTGAGCTGCCGCTGAGCTGCCAAGGAGTGGCAGAGTGGCTCGGCTGGTGAGAGCACATGCTCCTAACAAGAAGGTTGCCAGTTGGTCTCCCACGTGAGATGGCGGGCTACATCCATCCACAACTAGAGCTAGGTGTGGCACCTTGAGCCGAGCTGCCCTGGGCTGCTGATGGGCAGCCGGATGGCAACTGGAATTGGAGCTGAGCTGGCTGTGCCCTCCACAGCTAGGTTTGAGGGACGGCAACTTGGCTGTTCCCCTTCCCTGGTTCCCCAACACTGATCCCCTTCCCCAATTCTCCAATAAAATCTTTAAAATTATAATAAATAAATAAATAAATAAATAAATAAATAAATAAATAAATAAATAAAATGGGCATATGGCCCAGTTTTGGTCAATGAGATGTGAGAAGAAGGGACTTCTAGGAAAGATTTCTTCATTCTTACTACAATAGATATACATGAGGAGATGCCCCCTGTTTTATCTACACATTGGGGTGTCCGGTTGTGACGCCTAGACCTCTGCCATCATCTTGTAGCCAGAAGTATAGCTGGCCGGAAGGTGGGTAACTAGAAAGACAGGAACAAGCAGCGTCCTTGATCATGTTGTTCAGTCTCCCAATTTTTTAAAAAAGTTTTTGTTAAAATATAGCTAACATACAATATTATCTTAGTTTCAGGTATACCCAGTCTCCCAATGTTTGAGCTTGTATCACCAGGAGAATAATGGCACTGAAGAAAGAAGTGAGGAAGGCCAGAGGGAAAGAAGGATTTGGAAGAAGATGATGAAACTCTTGGTGCTATAAAATGTTGAATGTGAAGATAGTGGTGATTCTACCTGGAGATTGCCAACACCTAATTAGAGTCATGGAAGTAAAGCTCAGGGGTGCTATCAGGCCCCAAATGTCAATATAGAAGTCATTTGCCAACTCTGGTATCTGCAAAGGAAGGGGTAAGAAGGAGCACTGCCTCTGCCCCAAGGTCCCACAGCTAACTCCTCTACGAGAATCTAACATCGGAAGAAAAAATCATGAATGACCACCTGCTTACAGAAAGCAGAGAGAGATACTTCTGCCAACCTATTCTTAAGATAAAGATCTATTTATATTCCAAAACAGGATTTCTATCCCCCAAATTTCATAAGAGCATTTCTAGACAATTTAAGGATTTCAACATCTCTGGTTTTAATTTTGAAGTTTACATGCAATTTCTGACTATAGTTTTTTTACAATGATTTCTTCAAATTTTTTGATATCTACTTTTTTTTTTTTTTTAAAGATTTGTATTGGGAAATTGGGGGAAGGGGAACAGACAACTTGCTGTCCTTTTGTTCTTCAGTCTAGTTATGGAGGACGTTGCTTCACTGGCCCAAGTTGGCACCATCATTGCGCTCTTCCCGGGCGAGGCAGATCAGTCACCAGCTTCTGGATGGCCGCTCATGGTTGCTGCTGGCCGCTCATGCTGGCTGCTGGCCGCTCACACTGGCTGCTGGCTACACACAGTAGCCCATGGAAACCCACTGCAGCAATGGCTGCAGCCTACGCGGTTGCCAGCGACTCATGGCAGCCCAGCTCCAGGTTGAGCTGTTGTTCACCATCTTAGCTGTGGAGGGCAGTGTCACTGGCCCTCATATGTGGGATCCGAACCGGGGCCCTCTGGCATCCAAAGCCAGCTCTTAACCAAAGCGCCACTTGCCTGGCCGGGTATCTACTACTTATGAAAGACTTTTTCAGATGTAAATTTAAAAAACCACAACTTTTTGCATAGACATTCAAAATTTTACATCAATTGATGCTGTATTTAAAGAACCTAATACCACTGGCAAATGTAATGCTGCATTTCTTGAGATAATGAAATGGATTTCTAATTCATTCCGGTTCTTTCATGTCAGCCATTTCAAAATTATGTTGCAGCTCTAATTCACGGAACTCTTACGATTTGTTATCATGGTTGCTGTTCAGCTAGCTTGGATGCCACTAAGAGGGCACTTCCACAAATAGACAGAAGTGTCCAATATAGGAAAAGACAGAAATTTAGGCCCATCACCTAGAACTGTGAGGCCCCCAGCCAGCCTTTCCTCATCTGGCAGCTGTGCGGGGTTCTGTTCATCATGGGCAGGGGCATGTTCTACAGCAGCTGTTGAAGATAATCAAGTACCTCCTTGGCCACGTTCAGTGCATCACAGGAAGCAGAGAGTGACAGATGCTCTTCAGGGACCAAGCCTGTACCACTAGATCCCGTCCTCTGGAGCCTTCCCTCTCATCTCACCTGCAGTCTGAGGTCCCTGCCCTGCCACCCTAAAAGTTTAAGAGATCAATATCTCTTTATATACCAGTTGCTGGTGACATGCTGGTTGGGAATTTCTGATCCCATGTACCTAGCTCTATCTCCACTATTAAAGGCGGGTTTACAGATTTTCCATGAAGCTAATAAAGTTTAAGCTTTAGGACCACCACTTTCATGGGAACTTTCCAAGGCCCTGGGTTGGCTCTGTTAATATGTTCATAAGGCCATATGCTTTTTTGTAAAATTTCCAAGAGTAGTAGTATATTTTAATCTCAGTTAGTTAAGATCACTGCAGCTTTCCTCGCTGACCTCTCCATCATCACGGTTCTCTTCAAGTCAGGTAGCCATGGGTTGGCCATGGGCATTTGGGGGGACTAGGAAACGAGGGAATTGAGTTCAGGATAGATATATTTGTTTGAGTTTAGTGAGGTATATTTATGTGCTTCATAGTTTCCACATTAGAAAAGTGGTGACAACACTGTCTACCTTTCATAGTTGTGAGCATGAAATGAGATGACAGCATGGAACCAGCATATTAACTATGTCAAGCTAAAAAAGTATCTTCACTTCCTGAAATTCTAGCCTCTTTTTTCTATACTATTCAGCTTTTCCAGATATATTGACTCCTAGAAAGATAGTAAACGTATTGGGGAATTGATATAGCTTAGTTGGAGTGACCATGGCACAGTACAGATGAGTCAGATAAATGTCATTATGCACGTTGGGGTGGCTGTATTGTATCCTTCTGGAACTGACAGGAACTTCCTCTGAGAAGTCTCCCCAGGCTAGTCCTGCCCCAGCTGTGATCACTCCTTCCCTCTGTAGCCACAGCAACCTTTCATTTCTTCTTTAAGTTTTTTCGTTTTAGTTTTGAATCTTTTTGAAAAGAAGTGACTTGCCTGATGCTCAACATATTAAAGGGAAAGAGATGCAAAGGGCAAAAGAACACTGTAAAACTTTGTGACAATAAACCTTCGAGCATTCTTTCTACCAAATCACTGAACTTCATATAATGTGTAATTTGAGAAAAGCTATGCTAATAAAAATGAAAGTTTATATGAATAGGGTAAATGTTTAATCCTTAAAAGACATGTACTGCTGAAATTTTTGAGGAGTGAAAGCATCAAAAAAATCAAAGAAAAAAGAAGATGCTACTACAACTCAAAAGGAAAACATAATAAGACACAGTGTAATGCAAAAAATAAAATAAAGGGAAAGAGAAAATGTTTTTATACCATTAGGTACTTTCACACTTTTTAGTCACAGTTACAGTAGCTACTAATGATGCTATATGCCAGGCTCATGTTTTAACTCATTTAATCTTTAAAACAATCTTATGAGGAAGGTACTATTTCTTATCATCCCTATTTTGCAGACAAGGAAACCGAGGCACAGGAGGTTGAATAATGTGCCCAGATCACACAGCTAGGTATTGGCAGTGTCTTAAGGAAACTGGTGTAGTGGAGAGATGTGGGCTTTGGAATCAGACAAATGCAGACAGGATTTATTGCCTTGCCCCAGATCTGTCCCTCCTGTGTTCCTCAACTCAGAGGCTGGCACCACCACCAACTCAGGTGGTGAAGCTTGCAACCAGGAAGATGCCTGACTCCTCTTTTTCCCCTGCCATTTTCTAAATGCTAAGTACGTATGGGGACTACACTAAAGCCTTTACAGGGACTCTCTTAATTCTTATGATGACCTTATGAGGTGGGTACTATATTATCCCCATTTAGATCCAATTTTTACTCCCATTTTACAAATGAGAAAACTGACACTGAGAAAGATTAGAATGTCTTGTACAGGGACATAAGCAGTTCACTACCCAACAGCTCTGCCCCATGTCATAAGCAGTTCGATATCCAACAGCTCTGCTGTTAAAAGGCAGCAGAGCGAGGATTCCCTGTGGTTCTCGAGTCTCCCTCCTGACCATTACTGCACAACCATACCTTGAAAGCCTATTGATACCACCTCCTAAATACCTCAGCCTTGGCCATGGCTCAGGCCACCATCATTTCTCCCCAGTGGCAGTCTCTCAACCAGCATTGCCCTTTGCAACCCAGTCTCCATCTCACAGTGAGAATGATTTTCCTAAAGTGCCCATGTGAACACATCACTCTCCTGCTAAATCTTATCAGGTTTTACAATGTGTGGCCTTTGGGGCCTCAGTTAACCCTCCGGGATCTGCTCTGGACACACCCCACAGCAGCCCAGTTACCCTGAAAGCATCTCAGCACCTCAACGTCAGGCCTTGACCCAAGCAGTTCATTTGCTTGGATTTCCCTTCTCTCTACTATCCCATGTCTTCTCCCTGCATCTGGCTATCTTGTACTCGTCCTTGATGTCTCAGCATGAAGGTCATTTTTTTTAGCAGCCTTCCCCTGTCCTCTGAGTTGGGCTGATGCTACTCCAGAAAGCAACCACAGCACATGGTGCCTTATCTGGTTACTTTTTTTCTTTTTTTTTAGCTGAGCCATCCTGCCACCTGTTGGCAGCTCAGCTCAGGGCGGGACTCGAACTGCTGTTGCTCAGAGCTCGC
>NW_017732286.1:68318-88786 GCF_001890085.2 Hipposideros armiger | reverse complement strand
GGCAGCCCAGCTCCAGGTTGAGCTGTTGTTCAGCATCTTAGCTGTGGGGGGCAGTGTCACTGGCCCTCATATGTGGGATCTGAACCGGGGCCCTCTGGAGTCCCAAGCCAGTTCTTAACCATCGAGCCACTCAGCCGGCCCTGGTTACTTTTTAAAAACCCTCCACTGACCTAAGGAGAGAGGCCTGTGTGCTTCACCATCACATCCTAAAGACCTAGCACTGTACCTGGCCCATTAGAGTCACACAGTAAATGCTGAATAAATGAATGAATCATAGCTCCGCTATTAAGAGTTTAAGTAGTTACTGTCATTCACAGATCCTCAGTTTTGAAATCTGTAAAATGGGGATGTAAAACTGTATAAAAAAATGCAGGCTGAGCCCATACACTGGCCTCTCTTTCTTGCTCCAAATCCCAAGAAAAGACAAACAAAATTTTTTAAAAATTAAGTTGGAATAATAACCAGGAGGCTTAAATGAGTATATATATATATATATATATATATATATATATATATATATATATATATATATATAAAACGTTACTAGTGCCTCTGGAAATATTACACAAAACTGTTAAGAATGATTAACTCTGCAAAGGAGAATCATAAGGCTAGGGGCCAAAGACAGAGGGAATCTAACTTTAGTATCCTTGGACATGTATAGACTATTCAAAAGAACAAGCAAATAAAAAAAGAAAAATGTGCCTGGCATACATTAGGCATTCAACAAATGTGAGCTTCCTTCATAGGTGACAAGCCCAGTACAGCTGGTTAGCACCGACACCAAGACTGGAACACAGGACTCCAAGTGGTTGCAATTTCTCTACTGGGCAGGGAGAGTTCTAGACAAAATGCTCAGGTAAGTAGCACCCTTAGCTGACCTGGGTTCGTCATCTGCATACCTGTGTTGAAGGTGATTTGCTAGGGTGATGATCTTTGTCATGTAATTGTATATACTTGTATTATAGAATGGACAAGTTTGCCTCTGTTATATAACTGCAAGAATAAACACATTTTCTCTTAGCACATCTGAAATGTGCCCTACATTAAAAAATGAACACTGCACAAACCATCTACAAGTTTCGTAGACATTGTCTGTCTGGGCATGGCATGCTGGCTCAATGCAAGGAGCCTGAGATTTTGAGAAAATTCTAAAAATCCTGCTTTTTAATATACTTTAAATTTTTTTTTTTTTTAGATTTTTTTATTGGGGAATTGGGGGAGGGGAACAGCGTTGGGAAATCGGGGGAGGGAAAAAGACAAGTTGCTGTGCTTTTGTTCTTCAGTCTAGTTGTGGAGGACGTCGCTTCACTGGCTCATGTTGGTATTATCATTGCGCTCTTCCTGAGTGAGACAGGTCAGTTGCCGGTCACTGGACAGCCACTCACGGAGGCTCTTGGCAGCTCACGCTGGCTGCCGGCCGCTCACAGTAGCTTATGGCAGCCCACTGCAGCTCCACTGCAGCCTATGCCATCGCCAGTGACTCTCAGCAGCCCAGCTCCAGGGCAAGCTGTTGTTCACCATTTTAGCTGTAGAGGGCGCAGCATCACTGGCCCTCATGTGGGATCCGAACCAAGGTCCTACTGCTCAGAGCCAGTGTCCCAAGACAGCTCTTAACCAACGTGCCAGTAGGCCGGCCCCCACTTTAATTTTTAATAGCTTTGCAACCTCAGATAAGTTGCTCCATCTTTCAGAGACTCACCTTTTTTTTTATATGCAAAATGAATCCAACGGTAACTGCAGAATTGTTAGGAAAGATTAAATGAGACCATGTATGTGAAGCATCCAGCAAATAGTAACCACTAAGTAATAACAATTACTATGATTCTTTGATTTTCAAAAGCAGCTTTTCTTGATTTTAATCTTATAAACCAAAAAAAGTACTATTAGACACATTCTGATTGACTAATAAAATAACAAGCAAGATTAGTTATCCTTTGACTATGGAGGCCAAAAATCAGTTTAAGGAGCTTTAGATTTGACTATGCTTACCAGGCTGGCCATGGCATTTCTGAGGTTGCAAGGGCTGTTGATTCTGTTTTGTTGTGAGACTGGCCACATGCCATACACTCCAGGCCCACTCAGCTTACTGCCAGAGTTGTCCCCCACCCCCGCGAAATTAGCTCTGCCAGAAGGGTGTCAGTGATAGAAATCCTCACATAAAATTAGAGTTTAAAATGTGAAAGGTGGTAACATTCACTATGGACCTAAATCCCTGCTGGTCTTGTTTCTCATCTTGTTACTGCCCACCTCCCATCCCTAAGCCCCAATCTATCCCCACACCTCACTCTACAGAAAGAAAGTAGAATATAAAGCTTCCTATCGAAGTCGATATTGAATGGAAAGGTTTTCTCCTTACAGAGATTTTAGTCACTGAACAATTTCTCTCTGCGGGTGCCAGTATGTGAGCTGACAGGAGTAGATTTAGGGACTTGTGTTTGGAAGCCTGTGGTGCTGTGAAGAATTGTGTCACAAAGTGGGAGCCTGGATGTCAGAGCTCATCTGGGGCACACATGTTGTTTACATCTCTCACCACATAAAAGGTGATGAACAACTCAAGAGGGTTTTGCCAACAAATAGAAACATTTACCACACGGCAGTTATAATAGCCCAAATATTAAAAACCAGTTAAAAATTAATGAATACATTTACAAAAAACTGTCGTAAATTAGCTGGTCTCATCAGAAGTCTTTGATTTGAGATTCTAGCACAGAAAATCTAATTTTTCAGAATATATCATTACATTAAGAATATATATATATATTTTAAAAATACCTATTAAAGATGGCTGACTGAACAAATGCAATTACTCCTCGCTCAAATCTCCATTGAGATAGAAATAAAGGGATTTTTAAAAATTAAAAGAAGGAAATTATAGCCGCAACATTTTGGAGGCTGAAAAATAGGACAATTGGTATCTGACTTAGCAAATTGAGAAAGCTAAATCCTAAACTGGCAGAGAGGAAAACCAAGAAGCAACTCAATTCTTAGGATATGCCACCCCAAAAGCACCCCTCTTGAATGCAGTTGAGCCAACTGCCTTTCTGCAAAAAAGCATAAGACTTGAGGCTTTCTTCTGCAAAGGATAAGGGTTTCCAAGCCAGAATTAGAGGCATGGGGGATGATTAAGATTGGGAATCCTTTACTGAAAGCAGAGAGATTGGAAAAAAGGTTTGTATAATGGATTGTGATTCCCCAGTCTACATTCAACTTCCAGGACACTGGCAGCCAGTATTCTCTAGGCAGGAGAATAGATATTTCCTTCCTGAAAAATTTAAACAGACCAATAAAAAAGACCTAAAGACAATCAGATTTCCCCCCATATAAATGTCTCAGGCTGGTCACCCTAGAGTAAAGGCTGAACTCAACAAGCTTCATTCATCACACAGCATTTTCCATCAGCTTTAAAATATGAGTGAAGGGCAAGGATCATCAGCCATCTGAAGAAAGTGTCTACCAGAGAATATAAAGACAAAACACACAAAGATTAAAAAAAAAATCAACTAGAGAGGAAACAGAGAGTATGCAGGGAAATAAAAGCTTCCCTCCAAAAGCTATTATTAATAGCTTCAGAGAAGTAAAATGACATTATAAGACTAGGATGTTATAAAAAAGAGAACAAAGAACTTATAGAAATTTAAAATATGGTAATAGAATTTAAAAACTTAACAGAAGGCTTAAGGTGATGATAAAATTGAGGAACTCTTTGAAAATAAAACCAAAAAGACAAAGAAAACAGGATAATAAGAAAAAAGAGATTAGACAGAAGATCAGTCTAGAAGGTGTAATATTCTAATAAATAGGAGTTCCAGAAAGAGAGAACAGAAATAATAATGGTGAGGAACTCATAACAAATCAGTGATTCAAGGAGATTTCCAGAACCCAGGGGCACAGCCTGCCAGGTTGATAGGGCCCAAGAAATACCTGGTATAATGGATTAAAACAAACCAACACAAAGCACATCATTGTAAAATTTCAGAACCCTGGAGACAGGAGAAAATCCAAGAAACCTTCAGAGCGAAAAAGCAGGTGTCATATTCAGGAGTCTGAATATTGGAGGTTGTATGAGACGACCATTTATTCATCCATACAAGTGACAGATACTGGTTTGGTTTCTAAAAAATAAAGTGAAACAGTAGTACGTAGAACTCTAGGGAACACTTTGGGGAGAAATCCTAATTCCAAAACATACATCTGTAGGACAGAAAGCTGAAAGCAAATGCTCAATGTTGTGGAGTTGGGTTGAGAAATAGATTATAGTAGGGATTTCTACTTAATCCTTGGATATCAACAAAACCACAATCATAGTAGCTAACCTGGGCCAGGGATCTCAGTAAGCATTTCTAACACAGTAGCTTGTGCTCCTTGTGACAATCCAAATAGGCAGACATAATTACCACAATTTTACAGATCAAGTTATGCTAACTAAGTAATTTACCCAAAGGTCACAATCCTTGGTTAAGAGGGGAAGCTAGAATCCAAACACTAAAATCCATTCTTTTAGCTGCTATGCCATGCAGCCTTGGGAAATAACGTTCAGTCAAAATTTTTGTAAAGCTCAATATTTCTGCCAACACTGACTTCTTAGAGAGAGCAAAAATGTATGCATCAGAACTCTAGTTTATATCTTTATAATGATTTTAATAAAATAAAATTCTAGTTCATGATTTTTTGGAAAAGAGTATTTTGGTTAGCTGGCAGAACTTCTAGGAAATCTTAAAGAAAAGGAAAGCCTCAAAGATGAGGGTCCAAGAAAGAGTAGCAATATTTCAGTTTTAGCTGGCCTTCCACTCAATTGCTCAGTGGTATTTATTCCCAAACTACAAGAGAATTTTGCACAAGGCTTTTATAAGTTGGCCTGGCAGCCATTTTTATGTACACAAGCCCTCCCATACTGAATTTTCCATATTAATGTGCTTCCATTGTTCTCAGTTGGGCCTGCAGTAACTTTAGCCCTCTTCCAGATGTTTCCTGACATCAGCATCCAAGATGTGCTGGCCAGCTGTCTTTAAAATTGCAGGAACTCTGTGTTGTGTGCATTAGTTATGCAAATGGAAAAGCAAGGACAAGGAGCCAATGTAGAGGATAAAAAAGAACCAGGGGAGGGATTGGAGCAGGGCTTTACTGGCACAAGCAGTATAGGTAGAAAGCCAAGAAAACAAGCTGTCTTTGATCAAAACCCCCAGCAGCCTTCACCACCACTGCCCACGCAGAGGGGTCAGTGTCCTCAGTTCCCAGGTCAGGCCTGGGTTTCTGAAAGCTTCCTCACTTTGTTTTGGTGGCTTCACACAAATACACTGAATACCCACAGATCTATCAACCCTGTAACCAGTTTCTCCTTTGCTCTACTTTGTCAAAGGAAAAATATCTGCATAGACCAGAGAACAATTCCCCAAAGTGTAGTCCTCGGTAAATTAATAGATGTTTCATGAAAAAAAAAAGTCAGGCAGTTAAATGGGTTTTAAAAAACCTAGGTTAAACAAAGTTAAGCAATTCCCTTTCCCAAAGCACTCTCAGGGCCTCTGACATGTCCATGTACACTGAATATCGGACAGAACCATTTCTCAGAGGATTGAGTCCACTTGAGAAAACGCTGGACAAGAGGCAATGTGGCTTCTCAGCTCCAATCACCCTCTCAGATGCCAAACTAACACATTACTGAACTCACAATTGCCTCTTTTACCTGTTCAGGCTCCAGCTTCCCTTTCCTGGTAATGGCAGTACTGTCACCATTCTCCTAAACTAGAATGATAGAATTATGGCAGTCGCCCTCCGTGGTGTTTCCTCTGTCCTCATCTCCACCCCGCCCCATGTACCACCCTGCAGTAAAGGGCTACTACTTTGTCATCGTAGCGCCTCCACAGGTACAGATCACCAACTTCAGACCTGCATCCCAACTGATGACTGGTCATTACTGTTTGGTTCACTAAAGAACACTGTACCTGGGCTCGTCAAGGACAGTTCAAATCTCCCTTATCCCAAAGGCATCCTTTTCTCAACTCTCGGTTACTCTCAACAACACAGAATCACTACGTTCTCAACCCCTCTGTGTGGGGGTGTTTTTTTGTCTTATTTGTTTTTACTTTTTGTGGTTGTTGTTCGTTGGTCCATTTTTGGTTTGTTTTATTTTTAATTATAGTAAAATATACATAACACAAAATTTACCATCTTAACCATTTTTAAGGGTACAGTTCAGTAGTGGTAAGTACATTCACATTGTTGTACAACCAATGTCCAGAACTCTTTTCATGTTGCAAAACTGAAGCTCTGTGCTCATCAAACAGCTCCCCATTTCACTCTCCCCCCGGCCCCTTCTAGTTTCTACAATCACAATTATGCTTTCCCTCTATGAATCTGAGTACTTTAAGTACCTCACATAAGTGGGATCATACAGCATTTGTCTTTTTGTAACTAGCTTATTTCGCTTAGCATAATTTTCTTAGGGTTAATTTGTTATAGAATGTGCCAGATTTCCTTCTTTTTTAAGGCTGAATAATACTCCATTGTACATATATACCACATTTTGTTTATCCATTCATCTGTCCATGGTTACCCGGGTTGCTTTCACCTTTTTGCTATTGTGAGTAATGCTACAACAAATGTGTGTACAAATATCTCTTTGAGACACCACTTTCAATTCTTGTGGATATATACCCGAAAATAGAATTGTTGGATTATATAATAAATCTATTTTTAATAGATTTTAATCTAGGATATGTTACTTAACATCTGTGCTTTGGTTTCCTCATTTGTAAAATTAATTCAATTATATTATCTATCTTGTAGGGCTATTGTGAAGATTAGATGAATTAATAATGCCTGCAGAGTGCTTATAAGACATTATCATTATCTCCTTTTAACAAAGAAAGATGAGCATAAAGAAGTTAAGTAACATGCCCAAGTTCACATATCTAGTAAAAAGGAGAGCCAGGATATAAACCCAGGTTCACAGCTGAAATCTGCTCTCTTAATTACTGTGCCAAAGTGATTTCACTCCTCAGTTGAGTGAAACTATTACTGATTAACTCCACCCAAGTTGATTATGTATTGATTTAATTATATAAACACAGTTTTGGAGCAAGATGGGGGAGGGGAAAGGAGGGAGCCTTACTTGAAAGAAAAATAACAGATTTAGTGAGGTGATCACTTTGTAAGTTATATAAATGTTTAATCACTGTGTTGTACACCTGAAACTAATATTGTATGTAAATTGTAATTTAAAAATAAAAAATATTTAGAGTATATAGCTAAAATAAGTTTAAAAATATTATAAAGGTGTGCCCAGTAGGTACCGTATTTCCCCATACATAAGATGCACCCTTTTTCGAAAAATTTGGGGTCTAAAAACTGGGTACATCTTATACAGTGGTTGTAGATTTTTTTACTTGCATTTCCCACAAGTGACGAAGAGTTGTATGAGTTTTATGATGAATAAAACTTAGATTCAATAACTTTATGTAATACATTTTTTTCAAATTTTGGGCCCCAAAATTAAGGTGCGTCTTATACATGCGAGCGTCTTATACATGGGGAAATACGGTAGTTAATAAAAATACTATTGTTATGACTTTTGTTCTCATTCTAAATAAATATTCATTTTTCATATGTAAAGAATAGAAAAAGAACAATGAGAATCTTGATATGATGGTCAAAGTATATAAAATCAGTAGTAAAATCATAACAAATAATTCTACTAGTATTATTAGTACCATGACTTGTCAAAAGTGATATAAACCAAGGCCGGCCGAGTGGCTCATTGGTTAAGAGTTGGCTGGGAAGCGTGAGCTTTGAGCAGCAGGGCCTCTGGTTCGGTACCCACATGGGCCAGTGACGCAGCGTCCTTTACAGCTAAGATGGTGAACAACAGCTCAACCTGGAGCTGGGCTGCTGTGAGTCGCCGGCGACGGTGTGGGCTGCAGTGGGGCTGCAGTGAGCTGTGGTGAGCCTCCGTGAGCAGCCGTCCAATGGCCAGCGACCAATCTGCCTCAGCTGGGAAGAGTGCAATGATCACAATACCAACATGGGCCAGTGAAGCGACGTCCTCCACAACTAGACTGAAAAACAAAAGGACAGCAACTGGTCTGTTCCCCTTCCCCGATTCCCAATGCTGTTCCCTCCCCCAATTCCCCAATAAAATCTTAAAAAAAAAAGTGATATAAACCAAGTTGATTCACCTCTGTTTTATTTTTGAGTTGCCAAGTGTCAGCAACCTCTAGAATGTGCATCTGTGAGTAGGAATGAAGGTGTGAGAGTACATTTGTGTGTGCTGGGAAGTGGGTGTGGCATTACTGCGCCCTAACTCCGCTCACCTCATCAGCCATTTGACATTCACTATGAAGTTATTTCTCTCTCCCTTTTCTTCTTAGGGGTTTATATGAAGACCATTTTTGTAAGAAATACATGTCTAAAATGAAAGGAGAAGGATGTCTAATCATAATCAATAATATTTTACAACTAAATCACAGCATTAAGCTCAGTACTTACGTTTTTTTCTGACAATGCTTCTAAAAACCATAGAAATAGCTAACAGGTTTTCTGGAAACTCTGTTTATCTCATGGGGAAGTAACACAAAAAGATTAAGTGATTTGTTCAGTGAGACTGACTAATACTCTACACTCTAGAGTCTAGAGGCATTCATGAAGATGAGCTCTGGTGGTGGGTCATTCTGAATGAAAGTGGTTAGGTCAACCAGATGCTTCACTGAGTGCCACAAAAGGCTGTGCAGTTACACCCAAGAGAACTAAAGATGCATTTATTTTGTGATACAGTGGCACTGGAACTTATTTTATAGAGAAAAATTTACCTTAGCATAGGAAATCTGACCACTAGCTCCATCCTTTGTAGACTTCTCCCCTCAACCTTCACTAGCTGGGCTTCCATCCAGATCACTCCACTGACCCTGCTTCTGCCCAAGTCACCAAAGGCTAACCCCACTACTAGTTTTCATCTCACCTACCCTCTCAGTAGCATCAGTTGACCCAGTCTCTCTTGAAATATTTTCTTCTCCTGGCTTCTATGGTCCCACATTTTCTTGGTTTTCCACCTACCACTCAGGCTGCTTCTTCTGTCTTCTTTGACAGCTTCCCTTCCATCCATCTAAGTCTTAAAGACAGAGGGCCCCAGGCCCCACAGGGATTTCATCCAGTTCCTAACTCACAGCTCTCCAGTCCTCTTGCTGTTTACATGCCATGTATTTTCTCATCTTGGGTAGTTTGCACTGGCTTTGCCTGGAACACGATTCTCCCAGATATCCACAGTGCTAATGCCTCACTTCTTTGAAATCTTTATAAAGTTCACCTTCTCGTTGAGGCTCCCTGACTTTCCTACTTAAAAGCCCCACCCCTCACAATTCTAACCACCCTCCCTTCCCTTTTCTTTTTTATAAAACATGCACCTTCTAAGGTACTATATAATTCACTGCTCTAGCACCAGTATATCATACATCCACTAATACATATTAGACACTCCACATATATTTTTGGATAAATGTTTCAATCTCCATGCCAACAACTGTCACATTGTATCTCCAGCTCTACTCTTTCTCTTGAGCTTCAGAACAATATGTTAAATGACTACGTGGCATCTGCATTTGAGTGATGAAAAGGAATCTCGAAATTAACATGTCAAAAATGAACTTTTGGGGCTTACCTAGTGGCGCGATGGTTAAGAGCTGGCTTGGGACACCAGAGGGCCCCGGTTCGGATCCCACATATGAGGGCCAGTGACACTGCCCTCTACAGCTAAGATGNCAGCTCTGCCCTAATCTTTACTATTTTCTTCCTTCTGCTAGCTTTGGGTTTGTTTTTCTTCTTTTTCTAGTTCCTTAAGTTGTTGGTTTGAGATATTTCCTGTTTTTTAATGTAAGCATTTATAACTACAAATTATTCTGTTAGCACTGCTTTTACTGTGTCTCATAAGTTTGGTATGTTGTGTTTTTGTTTTCATTCATCTCTATTTTCTAGTTTCTTGTGTGATTTCTCCTTTGATCCACGAGTTGTTTAAGAGTGTGTTGTTAAATTTTCACAGATTTGTAAGTTTTCCAAATTCTTAGATAGCTTTGGCCATTATTTTTTTAAATATTCTCTCTGACCCTTTCTCTCTTCTCCTTCAGGGACTCCCACAATGCATATGTTGGTCCATTGATGGTGTCCCACTGGTCCCTTAGGTTTTGTTCACTTTTCTTTTTCCTTTCTGTCCTTCAGACACTGTAATTTCCATTGTCCTATCTTAAAGTCACTGATTCTTGCTTCTACCTGCTTAAGTCTCCCTTTGAATCCCTCTAGTGAATTTTTTTCATTTTAGTCATTGTGCTTTTCAACTGCAGAATTTCTTTTTTGTTGTTTCTTTTTAAATTTTCTCTTTATTGATATTTCCATGCTATTTATACATTATTTTCTTGACTTTCTCCACATCTTCCTTTAGTTTCTGAGTGTCTTTAAGGTAGTCATTTAAAAGTCTTTATCTAGTAAATCCACCATCAGGTCTTTTTCAGGGACAGTTTCTGCTTGTTTACGTTTTTCCTTTGAATGGGCCATACTTTCCAGTTTCTTTGTATGCCCTGTGATTTTTCTTTTTGTTGTTGAAAGCTGTATATTTGAATCTGATAATGTGGAAACTCTGAAAGTCAGCTTCTCCCCTTTCCTCAAGGTTTGCTATTTTTTGTTTTGTTTTTGGATTTTGTTGTGGGCTGTCTCTGTGTCAAAGATCAGCCTGAGGTGTAAACTTAAGGTCTTTTCAGGTCTTTTCTGAGCATGTGCTTTACCCTGGGCATGTGCAGTGACTTTCTAAGTCCCTATTACATGGACATGTTAAATGTCCTAGTTTTCAATGTCTGGCTCCCAGAGGGCGGGGGGAAAGAAAATTAAAGGGTGAAGGAAGATGCTGGCCCTTTAAGTTACCTAGAAGTCATTTCAGCACGGGGCGTGGGGGCTTGCAACAATGAGGGGGCTTACAATAAAGGCTGCCCACTTCTTTGTCTGTGCCTTTGTAATCAGAAATGGTAATCAGAGATCAGAGCACACTTCCAGCACACGGTGTGCAAGCTGCTGTAGGAACACATGCTCAGCTGCCTGCCACAAAGCTGAGGGGTGGGAAATGGGGAGCTGCTACTGTGTAAAGAGCTCAAATTGACCAAAATTAACTGCAATTTACAATCCAACCCTTTCCCCTGGAATTTGTAAGCCTTCCATAGACGTGAGAGTTCTCAAATAGTTACAGGTAGAGTCTGCCAGTGCAATTGTTGTCTAGGTGGGGAAATAGATTTCTGATGCCTCCTACACCCCTATTCTCCCAGAGTCCTCTCTGGGGCCCTTGATTAAAAAAAAAAAAAGTTTGATTGTGGAAATTTAAAAACCTAATCAAAAGTAAAGAGATGATATAATGAATCCCTATGTACCATCATACAGTTTTAACAATCACAAACTCTTCTGCTCCCTCATCTAGAATTTCTGTCTATAGTTTCTTTCCTTCCTCTTCTCTGCCTTTCTCCCCATGGTAGGCTTCAAATAATGTGATTACCTGTCTTCTTCCAACGCCAAGAACCAATGTGATTCTTCCAGATACATGACTAAATAAAAAAACTCTCCTTTCTATCCTGCTAACTTGAATAATTTTTATACCCTCCACTCCTGCCCCCCCGAAAACTTTAAAAAAAAAAAAAAGGAAAAAGAGGGGGCGGCCAGGTGGCTCGGTTGGTTAGAATGGGTACTCTGAGCAACAACGTTGCTGGTTCACATGGGTCAGTGAGGTTTGATTCCCACATAGGCCAGTGAGCTATGCCCTCTGCAACTAGATTAAAGACAACGACTAGAACTGAGCTGCAGCTGAGCTGCTGGTGGGCAGCCTAATGGCTCAGTTGGTTAGAGCGTGTACTCTTAACAAGGTTGCCAGTTCAATTCCCACATGGGATGGTGGGTGGGGGCGTAGCTCCTGCAACTAGATTGAAAATGGTGACTGGCACTATTAACCCTTTCCAATGGTTTGAGAATCTATTGAAAGCTATAGACCATTATCCCAGAAAAATAAAAGGCAAAAACACAATTTTGTATGCAATTTCAGGAGATTCATGGATAACTTGAAGCTTTCCAAAGATCCCAGGATAAGAATCCCAGTTTTAGTTTACTCTAAAAGGTAAACCCCGTTTCTAGGCCTTACCTCGCCCTTCTTGCCATGGTTCTCTTTCACAGAGACATAGAGCTATAAGGCTGGGAAAGCATCAGTTCCAACTCCCCCCCTTTTTTATTGTGCTATTGAGTCAATTAAACATAAAGAACAATTAAACATAAAGAACTCCCCAAATCCCAAAGAGTGAGCAACAGAACTAGAATCTCCATCAATATTTTTCATATCAAACACATTCTATCTTTGTTACAATATTTTCCTGCACCTTTGAAATGAATTAATGCCAACCTCAAAACAATAAAACCCACTCTAAAAATAAATACACCCTATTCATCCAGCATTGGATTTTCATAAAATGTGAGGAAGAAAAATATTAACAGATTTAGAAGCTAGAGTCGAATTAATTGAAAACTTAATTCAAAATAACTTTCTAACAAGTATATTTTAACTCAAAGTTGTCCATGCTTCTTTGTCAGGGTTCAATTTATGAATGGCTCTGCCATTTGCACATTTGTGGGGAATCTTTGGGATGGATCCGTCAACTAACACCTATTCACCTTGCATAGAAGTTTGGGTTGAGTCCCCTGGGGGTGTTCCCTGTAGCATTCTCCCAAGGACCTCAACTGTTGCCGAAAGTCAGAATCACCTATAGAGTTTTTAAAATTAAGAATATAGATGGGCTGGAGTGACCGGTTACTTCAGTTGGTTAGAGCACAGTGCTGATAACACCAAGGTTGCCAGTTCAATCCCTGCATGGGCCACTGTGAGCTGTGCCCTCCTTAAAGAGTCAACTATGTGCCATTGTAGCACGAAAGCAATGTATAACCAATGACCATTGCTGTTCCCCAATAAAAATCTTTAAAAAATAAAAATAAAAATGAGCTTTTGATATACATCTTTAACTTGAACTCAGTTTTAACATCTCAGTAATGGCACCACTACCATGCTCCAAGCTGCTCAGGCCAAAAACCTGGGATTCATGGGTTATTCCTTCCTTCTTGATGCTCTGTATCTGATCTATCAGCAAGTCACTTTAGTCCTTCTTCTACAACATATTAACAAATTTCTACTCCTCCCCTAGTCAACTGCTACCACTATGTTTCAGCCACTACTGTCTCTTGCTAGGAGTACTGACATGATCCCCTAACTGGTATCCCTGTTTCTAATCATTACCACCAACAATATAGCTATTTTTAAAAGTATGAAGCAGATTATTTAAGCAGGTCCCTTGTTTAAAAAGCTGCATTATAAACTCCAAAACCTAACCATGGTCTAGGAGGTCTTTCACAAAATGCCCCTCCAGCTCTGTTCCTTTCAACAGACTAAGACCATTCCGACTGCACAGCCAAGACATTTGCTGTTCTCCATGACTGGAAAGCTCTTCTCTCAGATCTTCAAAAGGCTCAGTCAGACCTGATCAGCCAGCCAGGTCTCAGCTCACGGTCACTTCTTGGAGAGGCCTTCTCAGACCACCCCATCTAAAGAGGCTCCCCAGTTACTCTCCAATACATTGGTTTGCTTTATTTCCCTCACAACATGTAGCACTCTCTGAAATCCTATTATTTATGTTCATGTATTTATTATTGCTTCCTTATTGTCTGCCTTCCGAACCAATGTGAGCTTCATAAGATCAAAGACTACAGAGGTTTTGCTCATCATTGTATTCTCAGAGCTTAACACAGTGTCTGATACACAACAGGTGCTCAGTTTGTATTCCTTGGTTAAATAAATGCTGAATGAAGTTGAAGACATGGAAAGAAAGAAAATGGAAGGGAAGGAAAGGCCAGAAAAAGAAGAAAATGAAGGCAGAATTTTATTTTATAGTTTTAAATTTTAAATTATTGGAAACTTTGATAAGGAAAAGAAAAGAGGAAAAGGAGTAAGTGAAACAGAAAATTATCATTTCCCAAAATCAGATTTTTTCTAAATATGGCTCTCTTCATGTTCAGTCCTTGATTTTTGCCATTTAACCAACATTCTCCTGAATTCTCCTAAATTCACATTTCCTGTGTTGTGATATGATATGATCCAACTTTTGGACCATTCAGGGCATTTTCAGTTGCTGACAAAAGCTTGTATCAAGAGGAAAAGCAAATGTGGCCAGCACATTTAGGATTGTGTACCCCCCACTTCATATTCTTGAACCTTATAAATAAGAAAAATTTAAAAAGTAGACATTAGTTAGTCTGAGGCCAACCCCAAAGCTAATCCCTATGGTATAGTAACAGCCCTAGGTTTACTGACCGTATTCACTACTCTAAACCATAACTGAAATGGAAAAATAATTTACTAATAGAAATGAACCAGATTACTACTAAAAAGGATAGGAACTATTTGGGAACCAAATACACTCCAGGACAGTACAAAAGATACCTCGTTTAATCCTCAAAATAACTCTAAGAGGTAATAAGAGGTATATATTATTATGTTATTGCTGAAGTGGAAACTGAGGCTCAATTAAGTTACATTTGTTCAAGGTTATGCTGTAAATAGGGGAGAGAGGTGTCTGATGTCCAGAGCTACATTTTTCCTTCCACCCACACTGCCTCCCAAACAGACATCCACATTTTTCATATCCTGTAAATGAGAGTGACTACCCTGGTGAGCAGAGTATGTGGGTGGAGAGGAAAGGTAATACTGTGAAGTGAGAATGGGGTCTAAACTTCTAATTTGGGGTTGGGTTGGAGGTGGGAGAGTTGAAGTTCAGAATATATTTTTCCACGTACTCAGTATTAGTTTTAAAATATAGCTGGGGGAGGGGGGCAGGGAGTGGGGAGGTGGATTGGGGGAGGGGTGTTGTCACTTTGTGAGGGGTAAAAAGTATAACTATTGCACTGTTTTGTACACCTGAAACTAATTAAAAACCGGAAAAAATAAAAAATAAATAAAATATAGCTCAATTTCAAATATCTGAAATAAAAAAAATCTTTTTATACATAAACCATTAGAAATTCAGGATTGTCTATGCTAGTTCTAAATAATAAAACAAACAAAAACCTAACTCTCTCCTATAATGTTGTACATGTCAAATTTTTAAAAAACAGATCAGGCATTTAATTAGTTTCTTCATAACAAATTTAGAACATCAGTTTGTGAGGATAAGCCCTGTTTGTGAGAGCAAACAGAGCAGAGGGAAGCCCTGGAGCTGAGGAACAGCTTTGATTTTTGGCAGAATTTGTGAGTTCACGGCTTTCTGGTCAACCTTGCCCTGCTCTACAATCTCGTATTTCTCTTTCTCTGCACTGAAGATCTCACCCTCCTGGTGCCTGGGCTTACACAGCTTCTTCTTGAAGTACGCATCAGTGAGATGTTTGGGGATTTTCACACCACTGATATCAATTTTGGTGGAGGTGGCGATGACAGGTTTCTGGTGTGTTCTACGCAGAGGAACTCGATTGAGGGACAGAGGTCCAGTCACAAGCAGCAAGCCACTGCTCAGCTGCTTCAGGAAAGCCACCCTCTTGCCTCTATGGTGCCCAGTGAGGATGATGAGAATCGTCCTGTGGGTGATGCTGATCCTAGGTTTTCTCATGTGCTGACTGAAGGGTTTCTTGCTGTAGCTTAACAGCTTTCCAGGCACATCGTCAGTAAGATAGTATCTAGGCATTTTGCGAAGTTTAACCACTCAGGTGTCACTATTCTTGTCACCACCACTGGTTTTGTGACAATAGCAAGAATCTTCTCTCTCTTTTTTTTTTTCCAATCCTGGGTTTGGCTGAATACTTCCTCTTGTACATGGCCTTTTGGGAACACATAGCCGATTGGGAATACCTGCTGATTCTTCTGACCAGGACAGGGGTTGGGCTGCAGTGGGGTCACCCTTTCTGAGGTGTTTTGGCCTGGAGGGCACCCTTCTTAACCTTGTTACCAGCATCAGCCTACTTGGCTTCAGGATTCTTCTCCTTAACATCCAGCTTCTCAGTTTTTTCATCTTGCAAGATGGGAAAGATGTATGTTGAATGCTTACATCAATTTATTTTACTTCTCTGAAGCAGTTGTCCATTTCATAAAATGGAGATAATAGCCCCTCACAGATGTATCTCACATGGGAGTTGGGATATGGATAAGTACAAGTGGTATGTATGAATAAAATGCTCTACAATATTAATTGTTCTCCCTATTACTTACAGTAATCACAAAAAGTTAAAATAACAATAACAAAGAGTAGTGAGGATCCTAGAGGCTACAACATATTTAACTAGAGAAAATGTTTTATTTTGCCTTGTTTGGGGTAGGGGTGAGTTGGGGAGCTTCACCAACATTTATAACATTGTCTTCCTAGGAATACTGGTCCCAAGTTTGCTCACAAAGAAAATGTTGACAAACTTTGAGCACAAAATCTCTTTATCTAGTGAGGGCTTTTTGTGTTGAATTCAGAAACTGCTGTTCTGATGCTCTGAAGACTCTGACCCCTTAAGCTAAAATCTAATCATAGCTGTCTAAGGAGCAAAAGGACAGATTAAAAACAATCCTAAGAAATTCGAAACTACTCTAAATATACTGTGATTAAGAGATAGCCCAAAGGAAAATAAAAATGTTCTTATTTGGTGGAACTATTGGGTTGTCGGAAAAGTCATGATGCATTTTGCAACAAAAACCAGAAGAAATACATCATGACTTTTCCGACAACCCAATAGCTTATGACCCAGCAATTCCACTCTTAGGTATCTATCCAGAGAAATCCAAAATGCTAATTCAAAAAAAATATATGCACCCCTATGTTTATTGCAGTGCTATTTACAATAGTCAAGACATGGAAACAACCGAAATGCCCATCAGTAGACAAATGCACTAAGAAACTGTGGTACATTTACACAACGGAGTATTACTTAGCTATAAATAAGAATGAAATCGTACCATTTGCAATGATATGGATGGAACTAGAGAACATTATGCTAAGTGAAATAAGTCAGTCAGAGAAAGACAAATACCATTTGATCTCACTTATATGTGGAATCTAAAGAACAGAATAAATGAGCAAACTAACCAGAAATAGTATCAGAGATATAGAGAAAAAACTGAGGGTTGCTAGATGGGGGTGGGGATGAAAGAGAAGGTGAGGGGATTAGAAGCACAAATTGATAACTACAAGATTGCCATGGGGATACAAAAGACAGTTGGGGGAATATAATAAAAAAATGTAAAGATTTTGTAGGGTATCTGATGGACACTTGTCTTATTAGGGAGACTACTTCATGGATGGTGTAGATGCCTACCACTGCACTGTACATCTGAGGCTGAAGCTGAATAATACTAAATGTCAACTATAATTTTTTATACATATATATTTGTATATATATGTATAAAAAATTATAGTTGACATTGTAGCAGCTATATATGATGTCAGAGGGGCAGTAGACTGCAGGAGGGGGATTATCACTTTGTGAGGGGTATAAATGTCTAACTATTACTTTGTTTTGTACACTTGAAACTAATTTAAAAAATTGAA
Organism: Hipposideros armiger; assembly: GCF_001890085.2. Taxonomy (NCBI): domain Eukaryota; kingdom Metazoa; phylum Chordata; class Mammalia; order Chiroptera; family Hipposideridae; genus Hipposideros; species Hipposideros armiger. The sequence continues at coordinate 71,216 of NW_017732286.1, read as the reverse complement.
AAGAATGTTCTTATTTGGTATCAGGGAAAAGTGATATTCTATGTATTTGTACTTTTACATTTTCTCTTGGAACCATTTGCTCATTGGTGGTTGAGACCTGGTTTCTCAAAGTAAACAGACAAAAAAAGTCATATTTTACTTTTTAAATTCATTTTCTAAATTTCTTGGGCCAGCCGAGTGGTGTGCTGGTTAAGAGCTGGATTGGGATGCCAGCTCTGAGCAGCAGGGCCCAGTTTGGATCCCACATGAGGGTTAGTAACAATGCCCTCTACAGCTAAGATGGTGAACAACAGCTCAACCTGGAGCTAGGCTGCCGTAAGTCCCCGGTGACGACATAGGCTGCAGCCCCTGCTGCAGTGGGCTGCCATACATAAGCTACCGTGTGTGGCTGGCAGTCAGCATGAGCAGTCTCACAGCCGGTGTGAGCTGCCAAGAGCCTCTGTGAGTGGCTGTTCAGAGGCCGGCAACCTATCTGCCTCACCCTGGAAGAGTGCAATGATAATACCAACATGGGCCAGTGAAGCAACGTCCTCCACATCTAGACTGAAGAACAAAAGGACAGCAACTTGTCTGTTCCCCTTCCCCCGATTTCTCAGTGTTGTTCTCCTCCCCTAATTCCCCAATAAAATCTTTAAAAAAAAATACATTTATTTTCTTTTTTTAATTTTTATTTATTTCTTGTTTATGTTTTTAAAAGATTTTATTGGGGAATTGGGGTAGGGGCACAGCGTTGCTGTCCTTTTGTTCTTCAGTCTAGTTGCGGAGGACATCGCTTCACTGGCCCATGTTGGTATTATCATTGAGCTCTTCCCGGGTGAGGCAGATTGGTTGCTGGCCATTGGACAGCTGCTCACAGCAGCTCACCAAAGCTCACGACCGCTGCTGGCCAACCCTACTGTAGCCTATGCCGTTGCCAGCGACTCACGATAACCCAGCTCTAGGTCAAGCTGTTGTTCACCATCTTAGCTGTAGAGGGCACAGCGTCACTGGTCCTCATGTGGGATCCAAATCAGGGTCCCTGCTGCTCACAGCTGGCGTCCCAAGCCAACTCTTAACCAATGCACCGCTCGGCCAGCCTAATTTCTAAATTTCTTAATAGCCATACTATTCTATAAGTGAACAAATGGCTACTTGAGTGGTTCTGCATGTGCAGTTTAGGAAAAGTTTACAAGAGTTAACTAACAGGTTTAGAAAATACAATTTTTTTCATAAAGAAAGCTCAATATAGAGATCATTAGAAAAAAAACAAAAAACTATAAGAACTACATTCACAAGGACAAAAAATTAACTTCACTCTTTTCAAAAATGTGTCCCTAACAATCATTGTTGACCATCAATCATTTATTGATTACTTATCAGGCAAGTAGCCTTGTCTTGTTAACCCATCTCCTAGACTGAACTGCTTTGCAATTCTATGGTGCTTCTTTCCTTTGAAAGCAGTTTCACTTCTATTATCTCACTTTATAAGCTTTGAAGCCTAGACTATGGAATAGAATTTTAGATTGTCTTTAGCCCTAAAAGCAATTAAGAACAAAAAAAGATTATGAATTTATTGTTTACAAAGACTTTACAAGGACAATTCTTTTGATTGTGCAGATTGATAAAAGATGGCAGCCTCCTGAGTAATCATTACTTTCTGTCCCTGGTGGGTGAGGTGAGCCATCAGGAAAGACACTCATTATCAGGAAGAACAAAGTTTAGTTGTTCTGTTAAGCTTCTTCAAGGTGCTGGATCCAGTCCGGAGGGCAAAAGGATTTGTATCCCAGATAAGTGAGACTTCAGGTATCTGCCCTCTGGTGTCCAAGAGGCGAAGGACAGGCTGACAATTCCCACAACCAATTTGTAAATGTGTAATATGTTGAAAGACTTTAATTCCCTGATTAGGTGTGGGGTGGGGGTAGTGAAGTAGAATGTGCTCAGTTTGAGGTAAAGACACAAAAATTCATACATTTGGAAGGTCTCAAGTGGAGGTTTAGAAAAAGACTGTAGTAGCTATATTTAGACATTTTGTAAGCACTTATGTTTCTCTCCAAGATTTTATATCACTGTTAATAAAACAAGTAACATTATAATCCTCATTTTAGAAAGAACAGAAATTGTCATATTATCAAGGCTGTCCTTATACTGAAAAATAAGTGAACAGGGGAAATTATATAAAACTCCATCCCTTAAAATGCTTATTCAAGAAAACTGGATCATCAACTCAAATATATCATAAAATTGCTTTCTCTTTTACCTTAGTGTACCTGTATTAATACTACTAACTTACCAGGCCCTAGAGATTTGTTTTAAGTCTGTGAATACCAGTAAATTAATGGGCCTTCCATAGTAACGTCACACTTTTTTTTACTTTTTATTTATTTATTTTTTTGCACAATCATAACAAAAAACTTGAATTTAAGATCTCAGGGAAGTGGAATTTTTCTCTCAGGAAAGCAGACCAAAAAAAGGGAGTTGAGGAAGAAAAGGAAGCAGATGTGGAAAGTGGGAGTTCTTACTAACCACTTACTCGGCTACAGGGTGCCATGAGCCACTTACCTCTGCTCTCAGGACAAGCTCAATGGCTCTCAGGGACATTTTCTCAGGATTTTCTTGCTTTATCGTCTGGGGCCCTTTATTTTCAAATATTTTCCATTTTGAAAATTCTGGTAAACATACATAAAATTTATTATCTTAACCATTTCAAGTGTACAGTTCAGTGGTAATAAGTACATTCATATTGTGCAACCATCACCACCATGCATCTCCCCAACTCTTTTCATGTTGCAAAACTGAAACTCTGTCTTCACTATACAGTACCTTCCCATTCCTCCTTATCTCCTAGGCTCTGGCAACCGCCATTCTCTGTCTCCACTATTTTTCTATTCTCTGTTTCATCTCTGCCCTAATTTTTTTTTT
>NW_017732286.1:45321-62919 GCF_001890085.2 Hipposideros armiger | reverse complement strand
TCTTAACCAACTGAGCCACTCGGCCGGCCCCTCAGAGCTCGCATTCTTAAGCCTACTCTTAAACAACTGAGCCACTCGGCTGGCCCCATTATCTAATCCTTAATATAGCATTAACTTCTTGGGTCAGTTGGGATAGGATTTTAGGTAATATATAATATTTATTTTTAAATATATTCTATTGTATTTAAGTTAATTTATATTATAAAAGTAATACATATACTTTGTAGACTTTTTTTTAATGTATAGAGTACAAAATGAAATCCCAGAGGAAACCCTGTTAATAATTTCTTATGTTATCTTTCTGGAAATTTACTATCCACATCTAGCATGTATATGTCACACATTGATATTTATTTATCTCTGGTAGGCTCAGGACTCACAGATCTTGGAGATTAGCATGAAGGCATGTTTCCTTTACTTCCATCCTGCCCACGGGGTAACAGGAAGTCTTTTACCAGGTTCCTTTCCCCAAAACCCTAAGAACTCCTGGGAACATTTTCCTGTCCTATAGCACCATAGTGGTCATTGCATGTGGCATCAGAGGATGAACCTCTGCAAATGCCCTCCTGCCATGGCAGGACTGGGCTGTCACAGTAGGTTGCTATTATTCTCCCTTGTACTGATGTGTCGTATATGTGTACCCAACCTCTTTTCTTAATTTCATGCCAGATTCGTGAAACCAGACTATAACTTTTAACATTTTATTGGTAGTTCAGAGGTAACAGAAGGAAAATATGACACCGAAGACAACTTATAAGTCTTACCAAATGTGGCCTCAATCAGTATGTTCAAACCCAGATCATGGAACCTCTGTGCCTAACTCCCTGCTAGCCCCAGCAAGGCAGGGGCCACTTCTACCCTTTATATGTGGGCCTTGAACCTGTTTATCCTAACTGGAATCCAAGCTCCCAAATTCCCTTGGGCCATGAGAGAAAGGCATGTGTCTTAATTTCAATCAAAGCCCACCATGGCTGTGCATCTCCAAATGGCAATGGGAACGTACACTCCCTTCAGGGGACGCCTTACCCTTTCACTCAGGGGAGTGTGGTTTTGACCCAAAAGGTAGTCAGAACTCAAGACATTCTCCACAGCCTGGATTCTTCAGTTTTGGAACAAAACCATGTGTGGCAGGTAGGGTCTCCTGTAGCCACTATGGGTCACACCTAGTCAAACCCAGGCCAGTTCCTTGAGGCCCAAGGTGAGGATCTGGCCTGTACACCTTTCCTGGAATCCTCAGACTTGCTCTGATTTCCTGTGAACAATCCCTTAAATAACAGCATGCATCACACTCCCCCAAGAACAAGTGAAATTTTGCTGGGATAATGTGGCCTAATCCTATACTTAACAAAGACACATTACTCTAAGGCAGGGGTCAGCAAACTGCTGCTCGCGAGCCACACGCGGCTCTTTGGGTACGTACATGCGGCTCTGAAGTAAAATTGTAAATGAAAATAAAACTATCATAGTTTCATTTATAAAATTTTCAAAGGATACTATTCACATAATGGTGATTTCATTTGTTTATAGGTCTTGCAAAACTTCAAGGGACAAGATTGGCTCTTCCGTCTCAAAAGTTTGCCAGCCCCTGCTCTAAGGGAATCATTACCTGAAAAAACGTAGTAAGTCTTCTAACCATAGTGACCATTCACATGTTACCAGGCAGAGTAAGTTTGATCCTCAACTGAAAAAATCTCCATCTCAGAAATGGAGAAATGATTTGACTCAGAATTACATGGGAGTGGGAATGGCGACAGAGAGGAAAGTGGGTGGGGTTTTGATGAAACAAAATTGGCCAGGAGTTGATTGTTATTGAAATTAAGTGATGGGCATATGAGGGTCCATTATACTATTCTATCTACTTTTGTGTATGTTTGCAACTTTCTATAGTTAAGAACAACTGCATTTCTGCAGAGGGTTTCCCTTGTGACGTTTCATCACTGGAAGATCCCTCCGTGCTTTTCGAGCAGCCCTGCAGATGAATTCAGCCTCCACCTCCGCAAATGAGCTTCTTCCCTCCTTCCATAGATGATCCGAGATTTTAGGGCCAATATTTACTCAGTGCTCACATTCTGGCTTCTGAGTTCTTTACCACAAACACTCTCTTCGAGGGAACTTCTCATAAGCAGCCCGAGGATGGTGACACCTGAGGGTCTTGTTCTCCTTTCACTATGTTTAGGAATATGTGCCATCTTGCTCAGTATACAGACCGAGGATTCAGGCACAGCATTTCTAAGTGGTAAAAGAAACTCTACCTGTGTTATTTTATGACTTTTTAAAAAGATTTTACTGGTATGACTTGAATGGAAAGGAGTCTATTGAGGGTGCTTGAAGAATGACTGTCTGGCAACCAGGAAAGGATAACATCTCTGGTCTTAGTAAAGTTTATGGCAGAGCACTTGGTCTGGAATGTGGCCTTCAGTTTTATAAACTGAGAAACTTAAATGTGAGCACACATAGACACAATGGGATCCTAAGGGCTGATGAATGCCAATAATTAACTTGCAATGGGAAACAAAACTATAAGTAGACCCCACATCCATGTTTGCTGGTTAGCACAGTTCTGTTTATGGAAAACTTTTTATGCAAAGCCAAATTATAATCAGAAGGGTATTTGGTGACAGCAAGCTCTAGAACAGTGAGTTTTCAACAGGGAGAGTTAGCATCCCCTGAGAAAAGGGGGTTGGGGAGAGGGGAGCTTTTAGGGGAATTTTTAACATGTCATTAGAAAACGCATACCCAATGTTATAATCCAGTAATATATTTCAGGGGTAAAATTTAAACCCTATTGCTTCTATAATGAAAATTATAATAAGCAAAGTCACACAGTATCTTCTTGGCTGGTAACACTCAGCTTGGGAGGTGGGGGGAGGCACAAATCAGACTCTCTGGAGGTTCTAAGACTATTTTTCAAAATAAGGTGAGAAGACATTACTCACTGAGGCACTAAGCAAATCCATGAGGTAACTCACATTTGCAGGATGCAAATGAAATTTTCTGTTCTCAATTTTTTTCTCACTAAACCATTTTGTGATGAATATAACCATATTTAGCGTATCATTAGTCACTAACTGTGGGAATTGATATAGAAATGTATCTAGGAGGGGCCAGCTGAGTGGCTTGTTGGTTAAGAGTTGGCTTGGGAGCACAAGCTCTGAGCAGCAGGGCCGCTGGTTCAGTACCCACATGGGCCAGTGACGCTGCGCCTTCTACAGCTAAGATGGTGAACAACAGCTCAACTTGGAGCTGGGCTGCCGTGAGTCGCCGGTGTCGGTGTAGGCTGCAGCGGGGCTGCAATGGGCTGTGGTAAGCTACCATGAGTGGCCGGCAGCCAGCATGAGTGGCCCGCAGCCAGTGTGAGCTGCCAAGAGCCACCATGAGCAGCCATCCAGAGGCCAGCGACTGATTACCTCACCCGGGAAGAGCACAATGATAGTACCAACATGGGCCAGTGAAGCGACGTCCTCCACAACTAGACTGAAGAACAAAAGGACAGCAACTTGTCTGTTCCCCTCCCCCAATTTCCCAATAAAAATCTTTTAAAAAAATAGAAAAAAAAGAAATGAATCTAGGTCATTTATAAAGTATTATGTACTTAATAGTATAGTATATAGTATAGTACTATAAGGCAGTACTCCAGTTTTGGACTAAATTCTGCAGCTGACCAAACCGTTGTATGGTTATAGCAGACATTTGATGGTCTCAGCATTGCTTTTTCTCCCCTCCTTCTTCCCCAAACACCTATGTTCATTTGGGGATTGCTATGGTCCCTGGGAAGATGACTCCACTCTTGTTCTAACACATTCTAACCTCCAGAACACAGCAATTGGTCTGTAACCTACACCAGTCCAATCAGTGTGAATCTGAAAACTTTTCTGAATAATGATACTGGGACAAAGATGGGATCACTTTCAGGTGATGTTAGCAGCCATCTTTGGAGGAAGCTGGAGGAAGCCAACAGCAAGACAGGTGAGAGAAACAGAAGGATAAGTGGTGATCACTGGGGCCATCACTGGGCCACTGGATCGAGTTTGCCTGAGACCAACACTGTCTCTGGACTGGACAATTATTTGTACCAATGAATTCTTTTATTTTTTAGCTGAGCCATCCTGCCACCTGTTGGTAGCAGAGTGGCAGCTCAGCTCGGGCTGTGAATCGAACCAGCAACCCTGTTGCTCAGAGCTGACACTCTTGAGCAGACTCTTAACCAACTGAGCCACTTGGCCGGCCCTATGTACCAATTAATTTTTTTTTTTACTGTTCCAGTCATTTTTAGTTGTAGTTGAAAGCACTAGTGGGTGGACCAGGGCACTGCTGAATAGAAATTGTTTCAATTTCTTGTTCTCCAACAGGCTCAAAAATCAGTCAGTGAAGCAAGTAACAAAGGAAAAAACCCAGTAGCTGTCATGTTCTTAACATTTGCTGTAGAGCAAAATCATGTGGAGAGCTTTTACAAATCTCAGGCCAATTAAATGAGGATCTATGAAGGTGAGACTCAGAAAACAGAATTTTTAAAAACTCCCCAAAGGCAGCCTAGGCTGAGAACCATTGGTCTCAGTAAATATTTGGTTCTGTCCCTTCCTGCAGATTAAACGTCCTAAACATCTTCCAACTAAAGGAAAACAAAGGTTGACACATATCTTGTCCTGTGAGGTTAATGCAAAGCATACCAGTGTGACAGAAAAGCAAAATGTGGAGCCTTGTTTTACCTTTAAAAGGTATTCAAATGCTGTACTCTACTCCATTTTATATTCCTCTCTCCCTCTCTCCCTTTCGCCCTTCAGCATTTGATAGGAGCTTACCATGTACCAGTTACAGTGACAGACACCAAGTATACATATGAAAATAAGAAAAACACATTCCTACATTCCAGAAAAAATAGGTAATCAAGGTATTCATTACAACAAAACTTTTTGAATCTGTGATAAGGGAAACATGGGGCACGATGTAAACAGAAGAGGGGCTCCTGGCCTCCTGAAGGGAAGGATTTTAGGCTGACCACAGAGAAATGCATGTTTCTTGGTAGTTACCTTGGTAGATGATGGAAGAGGGTCCAGACAGTGGAAGTGAAAGAACTGAAGAATATACCATGGGAAGAGAAGAGTGCTAGAGAGATGAGGGTGGAGACATAGGCAGAAGCCAGGACTTTATTCCCAAAGCAATGCAAGTCAATGGAGGGGTTTTAAGAAGTCACAGGATGTGATTTCTCTTTTTCAAAGATAATTCTGGCTGCTGTGAGGAAATGCATGGGGGGGGGGCTGAAGAAGGAGTCAGGGAGACCAGTTCATTGGAGGCAGATACAGTAACCAGGCAAGAGCATGGAGGCCACAGGGATGGAGAGGAGTGGACCATTTATAATGATGTTTAAGAAGGTGGAATTGATAGGATTTGGTAATTGACAGGTGAGTGAGCAGGAGAGAGAGAAGCCAAGAGTGACACACATGTCTCTGGTTTGAGCAACTATGTGGATGGCAATGCCATTTCTTCAATAAAGAACACTGGAAGAAAAGCAACTTTGTAGGAGATGAGTTGAATTTTGTTCATTTGAGTTTGGAGTACCTGTTAGACTTCTAAATGCAGAGAGTCAATAGGTAGTTACATGTGTCTTAAATTCAGGAGAGTAATATGGGCTAGAGATCTATAATTGATAGTCATCAGAAAATTAATGATAATTAAAGCCAAGAGAATGAACCAAATTACCTGGTATAATTCTGCAGAGAGAAATGGCTTAGGACAAAGCTCTGAGGAAAATCTACAACTAAGAGTAGAGTAGAGGACAGAGTCTTGCAAAGAAGAATAAGAATGCATTACCAGAGATTTAGGAGGCAAAAGAGGAGAGTGTTTCACACACACAAAAACAGGGGGTGGGAAGGTATATTTTTTAGAAAGAGAGTGATGAACCTGCCAAATGCCGCTGAAAGATCTGGTAAGACGAGGACTGGAAATGTACAAGGTCTGACAATTAAGTCCGTGAACTCATCCTAGAAAAAGTGCTACATATCTTATTTTTTTATTTTATTATTATTAGTTTTAAAGATTTTATTGGGGAATCGGGGAAGGGGAACAGACAAGTTGCTGTCCTTTTGTTCTTCATTCTAGTTGTGGAGGACGTCGCTTCACTGGCCCATGCTGGTATTATCATTGTCCTCTTCCCAGCTGAGGCAGTCGGTCACTGGCCATTGGATGGCCGCTCACGGTGGCTCAAGGCAGCTCTCGCCGGCTGCCAGCCACTCACGTTGGCTGCCAGCCACCCACGGTAGCTTACGGCAGCCCACTGCAGCCCCACTGCAGCCATTGCCAGCGACTCACGGCAGCCCAGCTCCAGATCGAGCTGTTGTTCACCGTCTCAGCTGTAGAGGGTGCAGCATCAGTGGTCATGTGGGATCTGAACTGAGAGCACTGCGGCTCAGAGCTTGTGCTCCCAGGCCAACTCTTAACCAACTGAGCCACTCAGCCAGCCCGCTACATATCTTATTGCTCAATATCACTATGGTCACCTTCGAAGTTCTCCCTTTGGGAAGCTATGCACTGATGCCAGTGCCTAGTACACCGTTCAAAGCAATTTTGGAACTCTTTTTTCTGAAATGGCCATCAGAGCTGTTGTATTACCCTTGATGTGCTGAATGTCATCAAAATGTCTTCCTTTCAATATTTCCTTTATCTCTAGATAAAGAAAGAAGTCATTGGGGGCCATATTAGATATCAAGTAAGTCAGGAGGGTGTTCCAATACAGTTATTTGTTTACTGGCTAAAAACTCCCTCACGGACAGTGCCGTGTGAGCTGGTGCATTATTGTGATGCAAGAGCCATGAATTGTTGGCAAAAAGTTCACGCTGTCTAACTTTTTCACGCTGCCTTTTCAGCGCTTCCAAATAGTAAACTTGGTTAAGTGTTTGTCCAGTTTATAATGAATAATCCCTCTGATATAAAAAAAATGTTAGCAAGAAGATAAAACAAATAAAAAAAAGAATAAAAAAATGTTAGCAACAGCATTGCAACAAGTTTGTGAACTTAATTGTCAGACTTAATTGTACATTGGATTAAGCAATATGGAATGTTGTGGAAATGTTACCTGGGGTGGCTTGGGAAGGAAAGGTGAACTTTTTCAGAAGTCACTGAAATGGAGAAGAGAGTGTGTGGTAACTTAAGAGGGATATGGGTCAAGGGATATTAAGATGAGATAGACTGGAAAATGCTTTTTTCTTTTTTTAATGGAAAGATATCAGGAAGATGGATAAGTAGAAGACAAAAAGATTCAGGATTCTGAAATGTGAGGGATGCCTCTTCTACTGGATTGGAGAGAAAGAGGAGTATCAGTGCAGAGAACAGTGAGGATTGTAGGTTCACTGACCAGAAGTGGAGCAAATTCCTACTATTTGTTCTGTGAAGGGAGCTGTCATTGAGAGAGAATGAGAGGGGGTGGTGGGTGGGTCAGAGGTTTAAGGGGAATGGAGAAATAGTTGTTGAAATAGTTGTTGAAAATGGGAGACAGCTGAGTAGGGAAACAGTAGCCTAGTTAGGAAGTGTTAAAGGCTCACATGAGATCGTTGAGCATTAATGTATAAGCTTGATAATCTGTGTGATTCTGTATATTCTCCTGTAGGTCTCAACAGCCCATGAACTAGCAAGAAAAAAGATGGACAGTTGAATTCATACATGGTGGGCAATATAGGTACAATGGAAGGTGAAACGGAAAGGATTTAGAATACTGGCAGTGATGGGTTGTTTGAAGTGATGCATTGTGAATACAAGCTGGATAAGGAGGGAACTATGGATAGGCAGAGGCTAAGAATAAGGTCAGATAATTGAAGGTCCATTTGAAGCTCAGGAACTGGATTGTTGGAAGTAACTGACCAGCGAGCTGGATCAATTTCAGAGGATGAAATGTCTGAAGTTATGATTTCAGAAATAGAACAGTTCAGTTGGGGACAATGTCAAGAGTATACCAGTGGAAGGAAGTGGCTGAAGAGGGAAGACCTTGGGAAATGAGATCAAGGAAAGGAGAAACCTAGGTGTTGGATGGATTATCCACATACCCAATGTCCGAGAGCGTGGTGGCCCTGGTGTAAGGTGCCTGTGACTCTGGGAGCTGGAAGAAGATACGTGGAGCCGAAGGCAGAGTTAGACATGATTTATTCGCTAGCTCTCTAGGTACCGCCCGCCTTGTACAGTGGCCAGGCTTTATACTGTGCGGGGACAATTAGTGGCCATAGCCATAGTGCTTACATAAGAGTACACAAACAGTGACATCAGCAGGATGGACAGAACCCGGGCAACACTCCATCTTTTGTACCTGGTGGATCGCTATGGCAGTTCCGCCAGATGGCCAGGTGAGGGAGCCTGACCGACTCCATTTTCCCTACACCCCATTTGATGGAAGAACCTAGGGGGAAAGAACAGTTGGAAGCTAAAGGCCCTGCTTAATCTGCTGCTGCCCATTCCTCTGATCATTTCTGTTCCCACTTTCCTCCAGCCACACCAACCTCCTCACACTTCCTCACACATACCAACCTCATTCTCACCTCCGGTCATTTGCATATACTTTTCCTTCTGTCTTGAATACTCTTCTTCCAAATATTCCACAGCTCACTTCCTCACTTCATTCAGGTTTTTGCTCCAACATCACCTTGTCAGTTTTCTCTGGCCAGTCTACCTAAAATGGCCCCTCCGAACTCTGACCCTTCACTTGAACCCCTAATCTATTTTCTTTTTTTCTTCAGAACATTTAGCACAACCTAAAGTTATAGTACATGTTTATTTTCTTTATTATCCATCACACCACTAGGATGTAAGCTCAATGAGGGCAGCGATTCTTTCTTGTTCCCACTGTATTCTCAGCACCTAAAACAGACCCTGGAACATAGTAAGTGCTCAGTGAATGCTTTTTAGATGACTAGGTGGATGGATGGACAGATGGGCAGACAGCAAAGAGGAAGAATCCAGAAAGTACATGAAAGGCTGCTATTAATGATAAAGGGGGCACAGCTGAACAGCACAAATTCTAATGATTGAGTGCTTTGAAACAAGGATGAAAGGGGAAAGTTTGAAAGGCACCATGGGTAAATGATACTGACACACCCCCCTCCCCAAATTCCTGAAATACCCAAGGCTCCAGAGAACACTGACCTCCACTAGAAAAGGTAAAGGGAAGTGGGTCCTGGGGGGACAGCCGTATCTAGGGCTGCAGGGACAGTGGGTCATTCTGCCCACATAAGCAGCAGCCACCAGCCATACCACAGCTCAGGCTCTAAAAGCACAGCCTCCAATTTTCCACTTTTGTGCCTTTTGTTCATCTCCTGCATAGACTGCCCACCTCGCTCATCTATCTGCTCAAATCCTGCCCTTCTCTCAACAACTCGGAAACGTTTTTCTGACCACTCGAGGCAGAAGTGCTTTTTCCCTAAAGTTCCACAGAGCATACTGTATACGAATATACTATTCACTCGCTCTTATTTACTAGTTCATTTGTTCATTAATTTCTTTAACTCTTATGTGCCAGGTACTATTCTTGGCACTGTTTCATTTGATAATTACTGTTTTATGTTTTTATCTTATTTCTGCAAGCAAACTGTAATATATTAATTAAAAGATTACAGTGAAACCACAAGATTATTGTAACTTCTAAAGAAATAGTTTAGAGACATGATAGAGGGGACACAGGATGCAAATAAAAAAAACAGAACAGCATTAAAAGGAAAATGCTAATTAAGGTTGTTTTGAATCTTCATCTCTCTAATCAACTATGAGATATTATGAGTCTGTTGCATTTAACCTATGTTCTAAAATAATGCCTTTTACTTTTTATTTTATTTTTTATTAGTTTCAGTTGTACAAAGCAATGTAATAGTTAGACATTTACACCCCTCACAAAGTGATAACCCCCCCATCTACTACCCCTCTGATACTATACATAGCTGTTACAATACCATTGACTATATCCCCTATGCTGTACTCCACATCCCATGGCAATATATATACATATATACATATATATATATTTGACATTCAATATTATCCTTCTTCAGCTTCAGGTGTACAGTGCAGTGGTCAGGCATCTACAGTCTATGAAGTGATCCCCCTGATAAGTCCAGTGCCCATGTGGCACCCTACATAATCTTAACAACCTTATTAATAATGCCGCATTTTTAGTTGCTTAACAATTTGCAGAGCTATTTTACAAAAATCCTATGAAATAAAGTATGCAATTTTATAAAATGAATCTAATTGTATTACTAGTCTCTGTAACATTTAGGATTATTTAGACCCTTACTTAAGCAGAGAGTAAATTTATTGGGCACGTATTAGGTACTCTACAGAATCAAAGGGCAGCTCTGAGATCAGGTCGGAAAAGGGCAAGAAAAGAACATCTTTGTGAGGCCATGGACAGGTCATCAAGCATCTTGCAAGGCTGCCACAACCATTCTCTCTGATTCGTCAGGTTTCCAAGTCCCGAGAGAGACTTACAGGCTCAGCATTAATAGTGGAAGGCACGGTCTCTTGTCTGACAGTCCTACCAAACTCTATCCAATCGGGAAGAGGTTATCCCCAAAGGTAAACGGGGTGCAATTACCAAAACAGCAAAAATGACCAAGGAAAAACGTGCCTTCCTCACACCCCTAGAGAGAACTGCTCACTCCCTATCCATGTAGCTCTCCCTACACTTAATCACATTCTTATTAAATCGACAGTTTTCCTTCCCATTTCCTCCACTAGCTTATGAGCCCCGGCAGCAGAGGCTCAGCAGGTGCTGCATCTGGAAAATAGTGTCCCAGAGATGCCTCGGTGCACTCTCAAAATTAGTTCAGAGATACTCTGAGGAGTGAACTTAAGCAAAAGGAATGTCTTTTTCTCTATTCCACTACACAGTTATCAATTTTTAATAATTTTACCTAATATGAAAAATATACAAAATGAACATAGGAAGACATAAATACTCCTTAGTTGCTTTCCTATCTTCTCTAAATCTATAAAATGCCCACTGAACATCCCTAATTTTAGTACGAAATCTTTCAAATTAAAGTAAAAAGCTTATAATACTAATATAATTTTCTTTGCAGCTGATTTCAGCTAAGAATCTCTTCCACAGTTTAGCTGACTAGCTCCTAACATGGTATAACTTTTGAGTAAGACTAGAAATAAAACAGCTCACTGGAGAATAATAATAACTGGCTAAAAAGAAATCACTCCCAGAATTTTCTAACTTGTATCTGGGAAGATAATTCTAGAAAACCATCATTGTAGAAAATACATTATTAAATCTGTCAGAGGTTCTCTTATAAACAAAATAAAATGCAATAGATAAATTCTACAATAAGACCAGGAATGAGACTCGAATATTGTAAAAAGTAAGGGAGTATCCACACCATGGAATATTATTCAGCCATAAAAAGGTATGAAGTACTGACACATGCTACATCATGAACCTTGAAAACATTATGCTAAGTGAATGAAGCCAGACACTATATAATTTAAAAAATTATAGATATTTTTTGTATCTATATAATCTATCTATCTATCGATCGATCGATCTATCGATCTAAAAAGCCATACATTATATAATTCTACTGATATGAAACATCTAGAAGAGGCAAATCCACAGAAAGTAGCCTAGTGGTTGTCAGAGGCTGGAGGGAAGGGATGGAGAGTGACTGCTAATGGATACGGGTTTCTTTTTGGAGTGATGAAAATGTTCTGTAATCAGATATTGGTGATGGTTGCACAACTTTGTGAACATACTAAAACCCACTAAATTGTACACTTTGAAAGGGTGCATTTTCTGTTATGTGAATTATTTCTCAAAAATAAAAATGTTTTTAAAGGGAGGGAGGAGGCTTGATGAGGGGTTTGGCATGAAAATAAATTGCTCTAAGGGCCTAAGAAAGGCATGGAATTTGGTATTTATTTGTAGACAAAGGTTGGAAGAAAAAAAGCATAGAAAAAATACCCAATAATTACATCCTTAGAGTCTAAACATTAAAAAAAAAGTTTTAATTACATTGCTCATATTGTGAGACCAATCATTTTCACCTTTTAGGTGCCAAAAAAAATCTCCTGCAGTCTTTCTTAGTTCTCCTCGTCTATGAATTCTGCAACAGTCTCAGCTGCAAATCAAGCAATTTTATTACGCTGCAGCACTTAAACTCACTTGAGCTTTGTAAGAACTTTTTATTTATTTGGAATAAGAGCATGGTTTGCAGACCATGCCAGGAAATCATATCATCACCATCTCTACTTGCCCCAAAGAAACCCAAAGACTTCCCTCGATTTTCTTTTCCTCATTCTCTGAATGTTAATCTGTGTGTTTTTAGTCTTTGAGTTAACTGAGAAGCCTTTTCATTCTGTGAACTAAGCACATTCCTTCAAAACCACAGGCATCCACTTCTCATTGGATTTGTGACAATCACAACACTGGCATGCAGGTAAAAAAAGAACTCGATTTGCTTTTCCCATCACACCTCTGGTTACCTCAGGGAACCCCACTTCAATGGAAAAGGAGTAGGGATCATTTCTGGCACCCTAACCATGTCCAAGTATTCCATAGTATTCTAGAGTGATCGATTCTTTCCTCTGCACATTGCTACAGCTGAAGCCATTGAATCACAGGAAGGTGAAATTCCAAGGAAAAGTGCTTCCAACAGACAGTAGTTCAGAGGAGCGTCCCTTCTTCCGAACGGCCCCCTTAGGAGACTCTCTTCTGCAGCCTGATGAGTTTAGGGTTAAACTATTTTCAAGGATGGAATAGCGTGAGAGCATTCTAAACTGAGGTTAGGACTTTATCCTTTGTTCGACACACAACATGGATTACTCTAAGAACTTAATAAATATTTAACAAAACTGATTCAGTACCACTGTAAAAAAGCTAGAAAAGGTTTTAAATTTTGCTTTGTTTTTCCCTGTCAACACAATACATACACAAATGGGTGTATAGCTCAATATAAGAGAGTAAGGACTAAGAGAAATGAAGAATATGAGAGGTAAAAGACCTCACATGGTTTGAGAAAGGGCAAAAATCACTTTCTCTGTGTTGCCTTTTTAGCTTGTTGGGCAGACTGTTCTACAGTTACGATAACTGCAAGAGGAAAATGAAAGTTGTAGTCTTTGTAACTAAAAAGCATCAATTTTGGCTCAAGTACAGTAAAATAGCATGGCCTCCAACTCTGATGGCCACATAATTAGTCATAGTCCTAACGATAACAAAAATAATTTATACTGTAGTTATAAAAAACCTCTCATCTAATTAATAGTTGCTTGGGTTTAAAATGGTAACAACCGGAGTAGAACCCTCGTTTAGGTACATTAATGCAGGTATTTGTATTCCTCACTCTCCTTTTCACTTTAAGCCCACTAAGGAAATAGAATTACTGTTCCCATATTTCCCCATTATGGTAAGCAGACTCTTATGGACTTGTAGCTATCAAGCATATTAAGTCATTTGAGTTCCTGGGCAAAGAGGAGTGGAGCTATATAAACATAAGGCAAGGAGCCGTTACTATTCAGGGATCAAATCATTAACTATATAGGTCATTGCCATAAAGCATATCATTGATTCCTCATCTCCATAAGATACTGCTTTGCAAAGCTGAGAAATAACAGGCTTATTCCGCTTTTATAATTATAAAATCATCCCTTTCAAAGTTTGTCAAGCTCACTGAACTAATCTGTCAATGGTGGAGTTGGGCTCGTTTTGCTTTTTTAAAAAAGTGTTTAAGTTTGAACATTAACAGTCATGGTGGTTCCAAAAGTGAACATATTTAAATAAGAGGCAATGCCTTATGATACCCTTGTCACCAAAATATTTTCTACCATTTGAGAAAGGAAAAGAAATGAGAGTAACCTATGATTATGGAAACTGTGAAAGGGTAAGCTAAGGAGGGACTTAATCAAACACATATTTTAAAAAATAAGTACAGAGACGAGGGAGTAAATTATAGCAGGAAGATTTTAATACAGCCGCTGAAAGAACTTCCTGACCATAAGGGCTGTGAAAAACTACAAAGTATGTGTTTTCCTTTGGAGATTAAGAATACAGGATAGGGCCGGCCGAGTGGCACATTGGTTAGGAGTTGGCTTGGAACGCCAACTCTGAGCAGCAGGGCCCCGGTTCGGATCCCACATGAGGGCCAGTGACACTGCGCCCTCTACAGCTAAGATGGTGAACAATAGCTCGACCTGGAGCTGGACTGCCGTGAGTCGCCAGCGACAGCATAGGCTGCAGTGGGGCTGCAGTGGGCTGCCATAAAAAAAAAAATGCAGGATAATGCTCTGGTTAGATGTATTACCTAGAAAAAGGGAGCTGGCTTAGGTATTGTCTTGAGATTCCCATTCTTCTTTCACTAGCATGGAGGAAAAAAGGACAGAAAAGAGAAACTCTAGGTCACGCCTCTACGTGGAACCCTCAGCCTGTCCACCTGACACCTTTGGGGACTGACTGTTGTTTTTTTTAAAGATTTTATTGGGGAATTGGGGAAAGGGAACGTTGGGAAATCAGGGAAGGGAAACAGACAAGTTTCTGTTCTTTTGTTCTTCAGTCTAGTTGTGGAGGACGTTGCTTCACTGGCCCATGTTGGTATTATCATAGCGCTCTTCCCAGGTGAGGCAGTCGCTCGCCGGCCATTGGACGGCTGCTCATGGTGGCTCACGGCAGCTCACGCTGGCTGCCAGCCACTCACGGTAGTTTACGGCAGCCTACTACAGCTCCACTGCAGCCTACACCATCGCCGGCGACTCACGGCAGCCCAGCTTCAGGTCGAGATGTTGTTCACCATCTTAGCTGTAGAGGGCGCAGCGTTACTGGCTTTAATGTGGGATCTGAACCGGGGCCTTGCTGCTCAGAGCTGGCGTCCCAAGCCAACTCTTAACCAACGTGCCACTCGGCCGGCCCTAAAAGCTATTTTTAAAAAAATATTATGAGTCATCAAACTATTATAGAAATTAAGAATGAAAAGAAATGGCCATAATCCTACCACCCAGAAACCACCAGGTAACATTTTCTGTTTCTTAAACAGAATATCTTGGATGTAATTCAAGGTTACAAAATAATGAGATCCTCAGTCTAACATGAGTATTTTCTAAAGTATGGTACTATGCTAAACATTCTAGATATATGGTCTCATTTAGTCCACACAAGCCAATGAGGTAGATGTTATTATTCCTATTTTGGAGATGAAGAAAACAAGATTTTGGGAATTTATCAAGGACCCATAAGAAGCCAGAGCCTAAATTCATACCCTGTTGTCCAGCTCCAAAGACTGACCTCTTAGCTTTCTCATAGGGTTGTATCCTAAAAGACCACATCCTCTTACGAATTTTAAGAGCTCCCACACAAGCACCCTTTATACACACACTTAATGAGTTTTCGCTTTCCTTACTGTCAGGTTCTTATTTTTCAGTTTTCCAAGAAGGTATATTTTCTTCTTATCATTTCCCTACCACCTTTCCAATTTGCTGTTTTAAGTTTGCCTAAGCTTGGAAACATCAACACGAAACAAGCTCAGCGAAACCTTGTGAAGCCCAAAGGAGACGTCCAATGGCTGATGTATAGACTTTGTGACACATACATTATTTCCTACTTACAACTCTGTTCTGAGAGCTGAGATGTTACTGTTCTGGGTTTGAGACATGAAAGATGTGACGTTTAAGTCTAAACATGCATCAGCCAATCTGGAAAAATCAGCACACTCATTCATAATCCAATGTTTTAATAAGAATTTAGATAAGTTATACATGGAAAGGTACATTACCCCGAGTCAAGAAACTTGGTCATACAGGAGAGTAGAACAGTGACTGCAAATGCAGAAAAAATGTTCATATACAGCTACAAAAAAAAAAAATCCAGTGTGCCATAAAACAAACAAGACAGAGGAATTCATAAGGGTATGGGATGTTTAACCCTCCGTCGGGCGCAATTGATCTCAGATTCACTGCACACAAATTTTCAAATACCTAACTATTATCTTAAGTATCATGACTCATCGCCTCTGTATCTTCCCCCTCCTACCATATTGCCAGTCATGTCTGACTTAGTACAGTAAAAACATATTTCATAGCGGCATCTTTGTGTGCAATGAATCTGTGAAATCAGTTGCACCCAACAGAGGGTTAAACAAGAAAAGGAAAAGGCTGCACTAAAAGGTGAGCCCCAGGTTCAAAACGAAGTTAGGAGACTGTTCCCAATCACTCTGGCCCAAAAAGGTGAAGGCAGAACACCAGAAAGAAAAATGGAGTATAGAAAAAGGTGGCCAGGGGGGTTTGATACAAATGAAAAAAGACCACATGCTTTCTTGTTTTGATTGGGGAAAGGACAGTGGATATGAGGTGGAAGGAAGGGTGCCCTGAGGAGACACAGGGCTATTATTACAGACTTGGCTGGGGTCAGCCCCGCTTATCTTCTACCAAATGTGGACAAATAAGAAGCCTCACAGAGCTATTTTTATCATCTAAGTTTGGCAGGCATGTTACTTTTAAATCCTATGACACATGCTACTATTTCATGTAATAAATAGTTTCCTTTTGTTTGTGAGGTTATTAATATGAAAGATTCATTAATTATCACTATAGTTAAAAAATATCTGATTATAGTTTGCTAATATCTGATATAATTATTTTGCAACTGCAGGACATGTACCTATGGGAAAAAGAGTGATTCAGATGTCTGCAGGGGCCCAATGGGCGGCAATTTCAACTGTGGTTTTCTTTCACTGGCCTCTTCTCTGCTAGGCTTGCTGGTGAGAGAAAGAAGAAACATGATGTCCCTGTGACCTGAAAATCTCTAATTCTTAGGAGGCAAAGTGTTGAGAGAGCCTAGGGTGCAACTTAGAGTCTGATGCCTCTAGAGGCCTTCCTGGGTTGCTCCATGGGATGAGACTCTCAGAATAAGGCCGTAGACAAATATTTAAGACTGTAGCCCCATTTCCACCCTTCCATATGATTTTTCCCCTTAAGTCTCCTTTTTTCCTTAAGTCCGCCTGTGTCCCTGCACTCTCTCAAGCTGATTTGACACATCAGCATCTGGGCTTTTCAGGCCAATAATTTATACAAGTAGTTACCTACTAAAAAACAAAACAAAAATCAAGTTGTGAGGAAGAAGAGATATTTGTTTGGAATGTGGTAAACATGGTTTTCCCTTTGCTCTCTTTACACTTTATTCAAACAAAACTACAGAAGTGACACTAATTTATATCCAAATAATTACAAATTGATTATATTACTCCTGCATGCATTGTTTATAAATTTAAATGACAGCATGTCTCTTAAATGCTTTGAGTGCTAGGGAAAAAAGTTGTCCTTGATAAAATGTAATATATGATCACACAAATCTGAATACTAAATATTCAAGCTAATTAGTCACAACTCAAATTTAAGCAACATGGCAAGTACTCATTAGCTTCACATGCCAAGAAAAATGGATGAACTGCCTAAACAGTATAGCATTTTAAAAAAATTGGTATTCCAACTATTCTGTGGCTATTAACATCGATGGGTTGCTTTTAAAGGTCAAAAACATTGAACTGTCTAAAGACATTCTGAATACCGTATTTGCCGGCGTATAAGACGATTTTTTGGCCCTGAAAAATATGCCTCCAAGTGGGGGGTCGTCTTATA
>NW_017732286.1:42273-43393 GCF_001890085.2 Hipposideros armiger | reverse complement strand
AGCAACGTCCTCCACAACTAGACTGAAGAACAAAACGACAGCAACTTGTCTGTTCCCCTTCCCCCAATTCCCCAGCGCTGTTCCCATCCCCCAATTGCCCAATTTAAAAAAAAAAGTAAACTTTAAAACCTTTGGAAAGAAAAAAAGAAATGATTATATATGCAACCTTAGAGTGAGCAAGGATTCTTAAACATGTAACAAAAGACACAAACCATAATGAAAACAATGACAAATTTACTACATTAAAATTATTAAACTTTCTTCAAAGGATACCTTAAGATGGTAGGGAAAAAAGCCACAAACTGAGAAAAGATATTTTGTAACACATATAACCAAAAAAAGATTAGTATCCAGAATGTATGAAGAACTGCTTTGATTTATAAGGGAAAAAAACACAAAACCAAGAGGATGATGTGCAGAAAACCTAAGTGAGCACTTCACAAAAAAAAGTAACACAAACAGATAAACAGGCAAACATGCTCAATGTTATTAGGAATCAAGAAAATGGCCAATAAACCCATCAGACACTGCTTTCCACATACCAGACTACCAAGAGCTAAAAACCTACCCACATGGGATGGGAATGGGAACACTCATCCACTGCTGGTGAGAGTGATAAGAGAATCATTTTGGAAAACAATACATATTACCAGCAATTCTACTCCTAGGTGTATGCCTTAAACTCTTACTCACATACATATTTTCATAATAGTATTTATTTCTAAGACTCAAAAGTTAGAAACATCTCAAATATTCTTTAACATAATGGATAAACTGAGGATATTCATACAATGAAATTCTTACTAAATGGCAGCAAGAAAAAATGCACTACAACAACATAGATTGTCATGAATAAATCTAAAATGAAAATGTTCAATCAAAAAAGTAAGTTGCAAATTACATGAAAATCTAAAAAATAGAGTTTACTTAAAAAAATACATGAAAAAAACCCCACCGAAAACCAAAAAACAAAAAAAAAAGCTACAGAAAAGATTAAAAGAAAATTTAGGATAGTGGTTACCTCCAGCAGGATAGCAGGGAGTTATAACTGGGGGATGGCAATTCAAACTTACTGGTTTTCTATTTCTATTTTTTTTTTTTTTTTTTTTTTTTTTTTTTT
>NW_017732286.1:4643-42088 GCF_001890085.2 Hipposideros armiger | reverse complement strand
CTCAGCTCGGGCTGGACTCGACCCGCTGTTGCTCAGAGCTCAAACTCTTGAGCGAGCTCTTAACCAACTGAGCCACTCGGCCCGCCCTTGGTTTTCTATTTCTTAAGCTTGGCAATGGGTACTTGTTTTATTATTATTCTTTAAGCTGAATATCTAAAATCTTTTGTTTGTATATTCCAAAATTTTAAAAATAAGTACTACTGACATATTATTAAAAGAAAAAAAAACCACACTAGAAACAATGACCAACTTGGAAGTGATGGTAGGTAACCCTAGCACTGGAGTGTGCTTGCTAAAGAGCATTCTCCTTTAAAAGTAACCAGGACCTCCTTGAAGTAATAGCTGATTCCAAGTCTGGGACAGGAATTGTACAAGATGAACTTGAAACATCTTGTTATACAAGAAAGCAAGATTCTTATCTAAGACTATTGGAGTCATGTCAAAAGAACAAGAAGCCAAATTGAAGACTTCCAAGTGAGTAACAAATCTAAACCTAAGATTTTAGGATTAATTTAATACCACAACACAGAATATTCTGACTAATAACTTTTTCCAATTAATTCTAGGTGATTTGGGCATCCAAAAGAACCCAAAATGTTGATCAAGGTTGAAATTCAATGTCTCAGAATAACTTGGAAACAATAGATGAACCAGTCTCCAAACCTAAAATAGGTATTTGTAAGGTAAAGTATCTCTTTAAGATCATTTATCTAGTACAGAAGATTATAGATAGGCAAATGGTAAGAAATATTATGATTGAAAATACTACTTATTCAATTATGCATTGTTTATACTTCTTTTTCTTGTATATCTGCACTGACAGATAGGGACCAGATGTATCTAGGTGTGTAATTAAGCCATGAATTTTTTGTTGAAGGACTTAAGGTCACTCAATCTATCCTCCAATTTTTAGACAACATGATACCTAAATTAATAAGCTTTACAGATAATATCTATACCAATCTTTAAAATTTCTGCTAGACGAAGATTATATAATATCCTAACAAACACCTAGTAAGTATAATTAGGCCTAATTTTTTCCTCAGAAAGAAATCCGTATTACAGGATAAAGAACAGTAGTTCTACGAAGTTCTTGACATGGACTTATTTTTTATTGGGGAAGAAATTCTGTCCTTCTCCCTGTAAAAATAACAACAGCAACTTTAAATGAATCAGCCCTAAAGGTAACACTCTCCTCCATCAATCTCAGATGCATTCAATTTACTTATGCTATTAAAAAGGCATTAATTATGCTGGCATTTATGAAGTATAGGAAATGGTTCTATTAGAAACTAAACTATCATGTTTAATTTTAATTTCCCATAAGCAACTGCACAATAATTAGATGATAACTATTCATTTACTACCAGTCTCCATGAGACAAATCAGTTATTCAAAAATGAAAGTACTAGTTTCCTAGCATTTTATATGGTCTTCATCTAAGTCTTCCTCCCATAAGCAGAAGAATCCACTGCAGTTAAGATTACTTGCAATAATTTTAACTAATAATCTCAGGAAATCAATTAGTTCTGAGTAGCCTTTTTAGTCCTTAAATGCATTTCACCAGGAGGCAATATTCATTCAATATACTCTCAACTTTAAACTGTATTAATCCTTGTGGTAACACAGCTATTCAAACTCATTTCACTGGATAAATGCACTCACTCTCTTGAGTTCAATTTTAGAAAATTCAACTGCTTAACTTCTAAAAATATCTTCATATTGAAATAACTTCAAGCAAATCAATAAAGCCAAAACAAGGAATTCTAATGGCTACTGGACCCCAAGCGCCAGAAGATATCCCCACATGAGAGGTAAACATGTGTAAGATCAATTATTGCTGAACCTCGTGAACGTGACCACCCATCTCCTCCACCTGGTTATTGTGAGAGGACTGAAACATAAAGGCTTAACTAACCAGTGATCTCCTCCTGCCCATGAACTCTACTGCACTTGCTGCTAATGTCATCT
The DNA here is from genome assembly GCF_001890085.2 of Hipposideros armiger. NCBI lineage: Eukaryota > Metazoa > Chordata > Mammalia > Chiroptera > Hipposideridae > Hipposideros > Hipposideros armiger. Next base: position 40,117 of record NW_017732286.1, on the reverse strand, counting down.
CCAAGAGCACAAACTTGGTCCTGTTCTTTACTGTTATCCACATCACATAACAGGTATACAGGAAATATTTGATAAATAATTTAAGAAGGTGCTTACCACCACTAGCCCCACACCACACCTTTTTATATTAGCAGTGAATGCCTATTATGTGCCAGGCATTGTGTTGGGGACACGGTAGTGAACAAGACATAGTAGCTGCCCTCACGGAGCCTATAATCTGGTTTATACCATATCCTGTGTTAATATCTATTCAAGCACTCATCACACTAGATTATAATTGCTAAACTCCTCTAACTGAATTTCTGTAACCTATTTGGATCACCATTCAAATCGGGAAGAATCTACTATAACAGTGATTTGCAAACTTATTGCACATTAGAATCACCTGGGTAAATGGGAAGCTTTTAAAAATCATGGCCAGGCCAAACCCCATACCAGTAAATCAGACTCTCTGGGAGTGGGACAAAAATTTTTTCCATCTCTCAGGTCATTCTAATGCACAGTCAAGTTTGGCTAGTGGACTATACCACATATTCAGTACGTTCATTCCCATATCCATGTGGGCCTTACCAGCTTATACTGTCTCCTCTGTCAAGAGTATTTACCCTGGTTTTCTCTACTTGTCTAACCCTCTGAAATTTCACCTCCTTTTGTTAAAGCTTTTCTGGATCATTCCTGTGTACACAGAACTGAACTACCACAGCTACAGCTTTTTAAAAATACTCAGTTGTACCTTGATTTATACAATTGTATTATTTCCCCCCCTCCAGAACCATATGTTATAACTGTATTTAATTACTAGTTATTGTGAGAACATCTAACACTCCTAACCAGATAATATCTTTTCCAGCTGAGAAAGGGTCTTATACTTCTTTTGTTTCCCAAAGCATTTAGCACAGCTCTAATCAGCAAATGGATGGCATTCAATAAATCTCTCTTAATTTATCTGTCACTGCTTGATACAGGGCTACTGGCAAGTCTGAAAACTCCATTTTGGTTAACTATATGGCTTTAAAAACAACTGATTCACACAAATATTGTTTAAAAAGAAGCCAGATAGGGGCCGGCTGAGTGGCTCAAGCTGGGTAAGAGCTTGCTTGGGAGCACCAGCTCTGAGCAGCAGGGCTGTGGTTCGGATCCCATACTGAGGGCCAGTGATGCTCGCCCTCTACAGCTAAGATGATGAACAACAGCTCGACCTGGAGCTGGGCTGCTGTGAATCACCGGCGACGGCGTAGGCTGCAGCAGGGCGAGCAGTGGGCTGCTGTGAGCTACGTGAGTGGCTGGCAGCCAGCGTGAGCAGCTGGTAGCCGGTGTGAGCTACCAGGAGCCACTGTGAGCAGCCGACCAATGACCGGCAACCGATTGTCTCACCCGAGAAGGGCACAATGATCATACCAACATGGGCCAGTGACGTCCTCCACAACTAGACTGAAGAACAAAACAGCAATTTGTCTACCTGTCTGTTCCCCTTCCCTGATTCCCCAACGCTGCTCCCCTCCCCACAAATCTCCAATAAAAAAATCTTTAAAAAAAAAAGTGTGCGCTCTGAGCAACAGCGGTTCGATGTCTGGCCCGAGCTGAGCTGCCAACAGGTGGCAGGATGGCTCAGCTAAAAACAAACAAACAAAAAATAAATAAATTAAAAGAAGCCAGACAAAAACATATTTACTGAATCATTCCATATATAGAAAGTTAAAGAGCAGCAAAAGTAATCTATGTATTTGACGGCAGGAAAAGGAGGAAGAGGAAATAATTGGCAGGAGACAAGGAGGATGCTTCTGGGGTGCGGGTCATGGGTAAGTGTTGGTTTCATGGGTGTTTTCACCATGTGATAATTCACTGAGCTGTACATTGACCTGTGCACTTTTCTATATGAGTGTTTATTTAAGTAGAAAAGTTTCTTTAAAAGCTAAGCAACACTTAAGCATCTCCTTTTCCAAAATAACTTATTTCTTACAAATTTTGCAAATTAAACTGATTTGAACACATTAAAAACATAAGAAAATGAGCTATCTGTGAAACGGTCTGAAAATAAACATTAAAAAACTAGTTTCAAACCAGAATTTGTTTAAGGTGGTAAAGAATACAGTAAGACTGAGGACATAAACCTAAAATAAATCCTATATTCTATTTCAGGTTAAAAAAAAAAGTCATACCTGTACATCTAGTCGCCATTCAAGGCTGTGGTAACTGGGAAGGTCTGGTGCCAATTCACTCAGAATAGTTCTGATCTCCTTTCTGTTGTCCAGATAAAGCTGAAGCAGCAACTTGTTCAATTCTTCAGAGAATCCCAGAACAAAAACAGAGTCTTGGAAATCCAGTTCAGAAATCTAAAAGTGAATCAAGTTTAACAAAACATCAACATTTACCTTTGTCTATTAAATGCTAAAGTACTTCATAGACACCAGAGAATATGACATCCCTAATTCTCTTCTGTCTAGTAAAAGAAACAACACTCCTTAAAGGCAACCCTTGCCCATTATTCCAAAATCTGAGTTTCTGATACATAAAAACACTTTATTAAAGTATAAAATGTAAATAATTGTTAAAATGCCCAGTTTTCACTCCTATTCTCTCCATCAAGGCAGATATGGCTAATACGCAAAAAAGTGCATCACTTAATTTTCCCTCCTCTTAGGATACTATTGTGGTATATGGTTCAATAACCTGCAGAATTAGAGGCAATTAGAATTTATACTAACATGAGGTATTCAAGCCAGCAAGTCATGTTATAATCATATTGTTTAGGCATGGCTTCACCAAATCAATTATAAACCATTAACAACACTACTGAAATAAGCAGGAACCTGCCAGGACTATGATGTAGAGTATACATGACCTTCTTAAGGTCCGGGTAATACAAGAAAGACCACAGAAGCCCTTACCATGAGCTTTGAGCTTTCAGTGAGGAGGTACGTTAATCCTTCCACACCATGCTGGACAGTGTCACTACTCACATTGAGTTTTCCTGAGAAAAAGGAAAAAAGAGCAAATAAATTATTGTGTGATATTTATCCTTTTATTCAAACTCTTATTTAAGACTAAATATTATCCATTATTTCCTGTGCTCAGAGACATTGCAATTAAAAATGAGTTGGTAACAGCCTCCTGTTCTTTCTCCACTCCCAGCCAAATGCCTTCGGTATTTCCCGCCATGTAACCTTCTTTACAAAGTGCTGACCCCTGGAGACTAGTACCATGCGCACAGCCCTGATTTTGAGTGCGCAGCTCCTCCAAGCTTGGCTAAAGAGGAACTCAAAAAGGAACTGACAATCTCAGAAACCGCCCCTCGTCCAGCTGGAAAAAACCCACTTCATCAAAAGCAGATGTCTGAACAAATAATAAACACCTGCATAATACTTAGGGCTCATCGACTATTCCGCACACTTTTGGTGCATTTAAGCTTTATTAGTATCTCTGGCAGATGGTATTATGTCTACTTTAAACATGAAAAAGGCGATTTAACAGAAGCTTTAAAATAAAAGCTTTTTATCTCACAGCTACTTACAGGACAGGTAGGATCTGCGCTTTGACTGAAGGGCCCTCTGGTTTTATTCTATGACAACGGGAACAGGACCCTCGGAGTCGCAATAACGCCTTTCGCTCCAGGACGACAGAGAATGGCCAGCACTTCCCCCACGCAGCCCGAAGAGCCACGTCCCTCCCCTACTTACTGGCAGCGCCATCGTAGATCTTGGGGTTCGAACCTCGCCTCAGGAACTCCACCGCAATCCGCCCAAACTCGGCGACCACTGCAATGAAAGCCAGGAGACCATGAGCGCCGGGCGCGCCCCCTGATCCCCTCCCCGTACCAGTGAACACCACCCTCCGCTGCCGCGTCCCCTAACCCGCGCTGTCCACTTGCGGCAGGAAGGCCAGGTGCTCCCTATGCTCCTCGGACAAGTCCAGCAGCATCTTCGCTGAAAGGCGGACTTCAGGCGTCCGCGCAGACTCCGCTCTCACCACTTCCGGGGCCCTTGTCCAAACGCGAAGAAGCTCCGGAGCCTCAGCATTTCGAGCTTTTGGTTCCGGCCTACGGGAGTCCTACACTCAAACGCCTCCTGCGGTGCACGCTGGAAGCAGAAGATTCTTCGTTCGCAAATATCTTGCAAAAATGTAGCCTGCTGGGTGCACTGTGCTAAGCATTATGGGAGAGACGAAAATATGTTTGAAATCTGACACGCCCCCTGGTGGAGTGTACATTAATAACATACGTAAATAGCTAACTTTTGTTAAGGAACTGTTGTTACATTTATTAACTCATTTAGAGTTCACAAGAACTCTATGAGGTAGGTACCATTATTGTTCCTATTAGAGATAAGGAAGATGAGAGGTCGAGCAACTGAAACTAACTTTTATAGAGCTATTACTTTGCACAGAGTTTTTGTATATGTTATATTATTTCACTTAATATGTTTATTAGCCATGACCTTCTTCTTACAGATGAAGAATTAGAGCTTCAAAATTACGCAATAAGCCAGTGATAGAGCTGTAAAGAGACGATCAGGTTCCAAGTCCATCATTCTACACAGCAGGCAAAAAGCTGAAGGTTTGTAACAAGTTCTATGAGTGATTATAAATTAGGATAAAGATGATGATGCCTGCAATGGCGGTTGCTTACGGAGTTCAAAACAATGTCTTTATTTATTTNAAAAAAAAAAAAGAAAATAAATGTTTAAAAAAATGTATATGGAAATGCAAAGAACTGAGAATAGCCAAAACCACTTGAAAATAACAAAGTTGGAATATTCATAATACCTAATTTCAAGACCTGCTATAAAGCTACAGAATTAAGACAGTATGGTATTATTATAAGGATAAGTAAGTAGGTCAATGGAACAGAATAGAGTGTCTGGAAATAGATCTGTACATATACTGTAAATTCAGTTTTGTTTTGTTTTTCCTACTCTGTCGCTGGCGACTCACGATAGCCCAGCTCCAGGTCAAGCTGTTGTTCAGCATCTTAGCTGTAGAGGGCAGTGTCACTGGCCCTCATATGTGGGATCCAAACCAGGGACCTCTGGCATCCCAAGCCAGCTCTTAACCAACGTGCCACTTGGCCGGTCCCACAATGTCTTTATTTTTATACGTTGAGTGAGGCGTGAGAATTTGTTTCTTTTCCCAGCTGTCTCTTACCTACTACTATGGTTCAAATATGAGACTATAGAATTGCTAATTGATAGGAATATGACTCTCTAAATCTCACCCTTTTTGAGTAGAGGTGGTCAGGAGAGAGACCTAGAGAGAAAGAGAGACACTTCTTATCTATCTTATATCTAGGGATAAGACAACTCTTTCTATACTATGAGTCTCCTAGGCGGAAATGAAAGTGCAAGTTTTTCAGCTCTGCTTTCTGTGTCTACCTTTTCCCTCACATCTTACTGAAATTGAAATCGTTTGTTTCCTTCACTAGGGCAGGTCCTTGAACTTGTTACAGTAGTTAGGTCTTGAAGCAGCATTTAGAGAGAGTGCAATTTTTACTTCAACTGTAAGTGGCAGATAAGCAAAAATGGCATCATTTCCTCAAGAAGCTTTTATTCATACATTACTAAGAAAATGTCCATTATTTAAGAATAATTTTCAGAAAAGATAAAATGACTATTTTACAAATATATAATGAACACACATCAAGATTGTAGTGAAATCATGAATTAATGAGAGAATCAATCAGGTTACAGTAAGAAGCAGTTTCAACTGTTTCAAAGGAGATATTCAAGAACCGTACATATAGAGGTGGACTTACAATGGTGTTACATCCTGATAAACCCATTGTAAGTTGGACACTTGCATTTCATACACCTAAACTACTGAACTTCATAACTTAGCCTAGCCTACTTTTAACATGCTCAGAACACTTACATTAGCCTACAGTTGGGTAAAATCATCTAACACAAAGCCCATTTTATAATAAAGTGTTGAGTATCTCATATAATTTATTGAATACAGTACTGAAAGTGAAAACAGAATGGTTGTATGGGTATTCACCATCAACATACATAGCTGAAAGCACACTGGGTCTGAAGAATGTTTGAAACATTGAACTAAAACAACAACCAAAAAACAACCCACTGGCAAAACAGTGCGATGTAGAGTATTGGTTTTTTTACCCTCATGATCTCGTGGCTTACTAGGAGCTACACAGCATCACCAGAAAGTAATCATACTGCATATCACTAGCCCAGGAGAAGATCAAAATTCAAAATTCAAAGTACTTTTTTTTATGGAATGCATATCACTTTCACACCATTGTAAAGTCGAAAAATCATTAAATTGAACCATTGTATTGGGTTGTCGGAAAAGTCATGATGCATTTTTGCAATGAAAACCATAGAAAAAATACGTCATGACTTTTCCAACAACCCAATATATAGGGGACTGTCTGTAGGGAATAAGAAGTGCTGAAATGAATTTACAAATAGATACAATATTATAGCAATATGATATAGCCTTTCTTCCCTGTGATGAGGTGAGGGCAGGGGGCATGAAGGTAGGGTTTAGGGAGTAGTAGAATGGGATTGCCCAAGAAGGGGGTCAAAAAGCTAAGTGATAGCTGGGGGAAAAGAGCTTGGGAGTTAAAACCCCCTAGGCTAATTTATAGAATGATTTTTTGCTACCAAATGTGATGTAGTTGTTTAGAGGAAATTACCTGAATGAAAAATCAAGTCTAGATTCCAGATCTGGCTCTGACACTACCTGTAGAGCCAACAAGTTGTTTTTATGTTATAAACTTAGCCTCTTTGTAAAATGAGTATTTTAATGATGATTGTCCTTTTGTGCCATGTAGTGCTGTTATGTAGCTCAGATAAACTAATAAATTCACATTAAGACATTGTCTTTAGTGATCAAATGAAACAATAAATTAGCAATTGTTTATTGCTAATAATTGGTTGTTTAGCAATCAATTAAACAATTGAAAGATTTGTAAACTGAAGATTTACATTTTATAGGAGATTTTGTATGAACAAATCATTGAGAATTCCATGTGCACGATCATCCTAAAATTCATTCATTTAATTCAGCAAATATTTATAGAGCAATTACTCAAAGGTTCAAATATATGCTATGCCTTGGTAATTTGGAGATGAATAAAACTATGTACTTGGCCTCTTAAAGATGACAGTAAAGTGAGGGAAATAATCAAATAATTTCAGTACAGTGTGATGACTGGTAATGCTTGAGGAATAAACAAAATGACACGGAAACAGATAAGGTGGGTGGCAATTAACTTTGATTTCAATAACACTGGGCTTAGAATACATGTCCCAGCATATCCTATGCATGCTAATAACAATGCTTTAAATTGTATGCTAGTATAATTATGTAAGATCTTAATGTTACTCCATTTTATGTCTTAAGTAAGCTATTTTTTTTTAATTGGGGAATTTGGGGAGGGGGACAGTGTTGGGGAATCGGGAAGGGGGACCAGCCAAGTTCTTGTTCTTTAATCTTAGTTTGTGGAGGGTGCCAGTAGCCATCTGGCTGCCCATCGGCCTCTAAGCTCAAGGTGCTGTGTTACAATCTTAGTTAGGGTGGGCATAGCCACCATCCCATGCAGGAGTCAAACCAGCAGCCTTGTTGTTAAGAGCGCACACTCTATCCACTGAGCCATCCAGGTGGCAGCTTAGCTCAAGGTGCCGAGTTCAGTCTTAGTTGCTGGCGGGCGTAGCCCACCATCAAACAGGCAGTCTTGTTAGGAGCACGTGCTCTCACCAGCTGAGCCATCCTGCCACCTGTTGGCAGCTCAGCAGCAGCTCAGCTCAGGTACAGCATTCACTGGCCCATGTGGGAATCGAACCGGCAGCCCTGTTGCTCAGAGCTCGCGCTCTTAAGCTAACTCTTAACCAACTGAGCCAGTCGGCTGGCCCCAGTAAGCTATTTCCTTAAACTATCTTACTTCTGGGCTAAAGTAAAAAAAGAATAGATATTCAGTGTTTTCTCAGTTGATTCTGTCAGAGAACATGGCTTCATATCAATTAGCTTCTCACGTTCCTCATCTTTTTATCTTTCTCTACCTTATCCACCTTTCCCTCCTATTTCCCCATATTCCTTTCTCCTTCTTAGGCATTTCAGCCCCTGAATCTTTGCACCAGGCATTTCCTTGGTTGTATTTCAGTGAAACATAGACTATTATTATCCCCTGCAAGGAGTCACAATTCAATTTAGTCAAGGGGACAACAGCATGGTGACACCCATCATTCACATGAACTGCCCTCTCATGAGTCTAAAGCTGGCAGTAAATGCATAAATTAGCCTCCTGAGATTTTTTTCATTATTTTAGTTCACTTATTGCATGCAAAAAGGGTACAGATAAAATACTTTTTGTTGAATGTCCTCAAACTGAACACACCTATTATTAACCCAGATGAAGAAATAGAATGTTGTAAGTACCCCAGAACCTCTGCTGTGCCCTCTTCCAGTCACTATCTCCTTTTATTGTCTCTACATTGAACTAACACCTATGTACGTGCTGCCTTACAACACCTCTTTACATCATCTTTGTATTTTCTTTTGTATTAACCTTCTATGTGCTCCAATCCCATAATATCTAAGTGGGAACTTAAAAGTATTTTTTAAATGAGCTTTAAGCTTTAAGTGCCTCTGACTATTGTAACAGAATCTATCTTAAAAATCTTCCTATCAAATAGAATAAAAAATATAAAATATTTAGGAAAAAATTTAACAAAAGATTTGTAAGACATCTACACTAAAACCTAAAAAACATTGATGAGAGAAATTAAGGAAGACGAACTAATGGAAACATATAGCATAGATAAATATATCATGGGTTGTAAGGTTCAAATATTATTAAGATGTCAGTTGTGCCCAATCAAAATCTCAGCAGGCTTTTTCATAGAGAATGACAAGTTCATTTAACAATGTCTATGGAGGGGCGGGTCTGGTTGCTCAGTTGGTTAGAGCACGTGCTCTGAGCAACAGGGTTGCTTGTTCGATTCCCACATGGGCCAGTAAGCTGTGCCCTCTGCAACTAAATTGAGGGCAACGACTTGAGCTGAGCTGCTGGTGGGCCGCCGGATGGCTCAGCTGGTTAGAATGCGTGCTCTTAACAACAAGGTTGCTGATTTGGTTCCTGCATGGGATGGTGGGCTGAGCCCCCTGCAACTATTGGCTTGTTGGAAAAGTCATGATGTATTTTTTCTATGTTTTTCATTCATGACTTTTCCGACAACCCAATATATTGAAAACAGCAACTTGGAGCTGAGCTGCGCCCTTCACATCTAAGATTGAAGAACAACAACTTGACTTGGAGCTGATGGGTCCTGGAAAAAAAAACATTGTTTCCCTGTAAAGTTTAAAAAAAAAAAAAAGAAAATAAATGTTTAAAAAAATGTATATGGAAATGCAAAGAACTGAGAATAGCCAAAACCACTTGAAAATAACAAAGTTGGAATATTCATAATACCTAATTTCAAGACCTGCTATAAAGCTACAGAATTAAGACAGTATGGTATTATTATAAGGATAAGTAAGTAGGTCAATGGAACAGAATAGAGTGTCTGGAAATAGATCTGTACATATACTGTAAATTCAGTTTTGTTTTGTTTTTCCTACTCTGTCGCTGGCGACTCACGATAGCCCAGCTCCAGGTCAAGCTGTTGTTCAGCATCTTAGCTGTGGAGGGCAGTGTCACTGGCCCTCATATGTGGGATCCGAACCGGGGCCCTCTGGCGTCCCAAGCCAGCTCTTAACCATCGCGCCACTCAGCCGGTACCTGTAAATTCATTTTTGACAAAAGTGCCAAGGTAATTCAATGGGGGAAAGGAAAGTCTGTTCAACAACTAATACTAGAACAATTTGATAAACTGTTAAAATGGGGGAAAAAAAAGAATCCTGACCTTCACCTCACATCACACAAACAAAAATAACTTGACATGGATTATAGACCTAACATAAAAACTAAAATTATGAAACATCTGGGAAAAAACATATGAAAATATCTGCATGACTTTGGGGTAGAGAGAGAGTTCTTAGGAAACAGCATGACCCATGAAAGAAAAACGTGATAAATTGTACTTCATCAAAGTTAAAAACTTTTATTCATCAAAGACACCATATGACAATGAAAAAGTGAGCCACAGACAGGTAAAAAAATTAGCAATACATATATCTGATGAAGAATTTGTATTATGAGTATATAAAAATCTTCAATAAACCATTAATTAAAAGATAAACTTGAAATGACACTTTAGAAAAGAAGATAAACAAATGGCCAATAAGCACATGAAAAACATTCAATATTAGTAGACATCAGGGAAATGCACATTCAAAACACAATGAGATGTCATTTCTTTTCTTTTTTTTTCTTTTATCTAGAGATGTCATTTCAATCCCACTACAGTACCTAAAAATCAGAAACACCGTTGACATCAAATTTTGGCAAGTACATGAAGAAACCAGAACATTGGACATTGTTGGTGGAAGTGGAAAATCATAAAACCACTTTGCAGAACTGTTAGGCAGAGCTGTTTGTTGTAATGCTAAATGTACATTTACCCTACCATGTTTCCCTGAAAATAAGACCGGGTCCTACGTTAATTTTTGCTTCAACAATCTACATGTATTTACTTATTTATGTACAAAAATCTACATTTATTCAAACTGTCATGTCTGGCTGATGATCTTGACTGGGGCTTATGTTTGGGGTAGGGCTTATATAATGAGCACCCTGAAAAATCTTGCTAGGGCTTATTTTCCAGTAAGGTCTTATTTTTGGGGAAACACGGTATTATCCAACAATTCCACTCCTAGGCATTTCCCTAAAAGTGATGAAAACATATGTCCAGAAAAAGACCTTTCCAATAATACCCCAAACTGGAGGCAACCCTAATGTCCATATAGTTGAATAGATAAATTATGATGCACCCGTACAATGGCACACTACTCAGTAGTAAAAAAGATTGTATTATTGATACATGCAACAATGTAAATGAATCTTCAAAATATTAAAGTGAGAAAAATAACCCAGGCACAAAACTGAACAACTATATGATTTCTTTGATTGGGAAATTTTATCCATGGAGATAGAAATCAAAATAGCATGGTTGCCTGTAGGACATTGGGATAGACTTAGATAAACGTTTAAAGAAGCTTTCTGGGGTAATGGAAGTATTCTACATCTTGATTGGGATATTGGATACACAGATGCATATATTAGTCAAAGTCATTGAATCTTACAGTTAAGATCTGTGCAACTGACTGTATGTAAACTTTACCTCAATTTTAAAATATTAATAGAAAGCAATCTGTTAGCAGATGTTCGAAAGATGCTTGAGACCAGTACTGGACCTGGGTGGTATTTGTAACTCTCCTAAGGACTTTCCCTATATAGTATTAAACATTTTTTTTCTTACTATATACTACATTCATATGGTTTATAAAACAAAAGGATTCAAACAAACCTAGGGAAAAAGGAACAGTAATAGTTCTCATTTCTGTCTTTGTTTCTCATCCACCCTGTTTCCCTACCCTGTACCAACTGCTATTCTCAGTTTCTTATGAATTCTTCTTCAAACTCTTTATGCAAAAATAAATGCCCTAAATTTTCACTTAGGGTGATAGAGTTCAAGAAAATATGGTAGTTAACATTAAATATCCTGTTGATAGTCATGTAGCATTAGAACTGTTATTAGAAATTATAGCATTAGAACTGTTATTAAACTGGTAATGTTAGAACTGGAGGTTCTATTTGATAAGGTCTTCACCCACACTGGGATTGTCATGACTTTTCAAAGCACAGGTTCTGGAGGATTTTTATGTGCTCTCAGTCTTCCGTGGGTAGTCAGGTTAGAAATGCTCTTTTTGGCTAGGACTCTTGCGATTTCTAACTGCTGAAGCCATCGTTTCTCTTTAAAAGCACTGTAAGAAAACAAGACTTAATTTATAAAGAAGTCCAATCTTGTCCCATTTATAGTTGAAATGATGGAACTCTTCAGGTTGATTTTGTAGCTGTGGCTAGTTCCTTGTGAAGCTGTGGGAATGGTATTTCCCCAAGGCAGTACAAACTAGAAGCTTAGAACCCACACCTAGAAACAGAAAGCCACTCAACCCTTTGGGTTGAGACTTTTTCTATCTGTTCCATCTAGGCATCCCTATACATAACATATTCCCTGACCTATTCTCGCTTCTCCTTCTTCTCCCCCACCACAAAGACACGTTATTTTTCATTGGTAAGATACTAAATATTTTCACAGATTTTAACTGAAATGCAATGAAACAATGTGTTATGATAGCTACAAGGATAGCGAAGTCACTGTGTGTTTACTTGTAAATTTGAATGTGACTACTCCTACTTTGTAGAATGCAAATGTGATTTACTACAGAGGGGTTTTATATTAGACTCCCTTGAATATTGGAATTTTGCAACAATCTATCCTTTGTCCCCCTCTCTTTTTTTCTGCACCCTCATCCTGGAGGGCACAACTCAGTGGCCCATGTGGGGATCGAACTGGCCACCTTGGTGTTATGAGCCCTATGCTCTAACCAACTGAGCTAACCTCTACTTGGCTTCTTTTCCTTACCACCACCCCTTTGGTCTGACAAAAATCTGTAAATTTAAAGGGTTTTCACTCACTGTACCAGGAGCAACTTTGCACAAAAGTACCTTAGTGTTTCAAACGTTTAAACTAGATCCAAGTTTGCCTGATTCACCTTTAAAGTTCTGGATCAACTCCTTGCTTTACCTCAATGGCTCTGGCTCCTTGGGCCCTCTAAATGGAATTAAACCATCAGTGATGTTCATAAAATCAAGTCCTAAGCCTTAAGGAAATCACTGGGGCACTTTTAGCTGTTCCCCGTATCCCGCCTGACTTGACTTAAAGTCCTCGGTCTCCCTTTCTGACTGGTGTATACCTGGGCTCCTCCCAGGCTCAGCGCTAATCCCAATTCTCTCCCTGGCTTTTGAACTCTGGCTTTCCTGCATTCATTCAGAAACTATTTGTTGAGCACTCACTATGTGCCAAGCACTATTCTACATGCCCAAGAAACAAAAAAGTGAATAAAACACACAGGGTCCCTGCCCTCATGGAACTTATGTTCTAGTGAGGAGGCAAACACACACACAGAGGGCTACTGTATTGTAATATCAGACTGTGATAGCACAATGAATAAAAACAAAGCAGAGCTGGAGGGAGGGTGTAAAGGCTGGCACCTCCCGGGTCAGTTTCTTCTTTAATGGCCCCTGCCTCATTGCCAGGACCAGACAGTGCTCGGTGAGGGTGCGAGAGTGGCCTAAGTAGGCATTTTTGTCCCCGAGTCATCATTTCCTGGGCTCCTGGCACCTACCCAGGAGAGTAGTTACTATCACCCTGACAGGCAAGTGCATACTCATCAGCAGTGCTCCTTGCTCCAGAATTATTTTGCCTCCACTTGTTGGACATTTGCTCGGCCTCTCTGAACACTGGGACCTGCTGCACATCTGGAGGCTCCTGAGCAGACCTGGGAACTCCTGTCACTTCCCGTGTCTCTCTAGAGGCGGGAGCAGAGCACTATGGGCCGTGCTGCTGGAGCAGTGGCCGAGAGTCTCCGTGCTCTCAGAACCCCACCCTTACCTTGACTAGCTCAAAAGACAAGAGCTCTCCTTGCATCCACCCTGTCCTTCATTCCTTATCGTATGCAATCTACCACCAAGGCCTCTCAGTTTCTTTCTTACATTTGTCTCCAGCCCATCCACTTCTCTCCATTACCCAAATCCCTCCTGTAGGGCAGTCTGCCACCACCTCTCCTCTGGACCCCTGCAGGTGCCATCTGGATTTGCAGAATCCTAGTTCTACACTGTAGCCAAAATGGTGTTTAAAAACCCTGAAGCTAATCAGGTCAAACCCTTCAAAGCTCCCTTGTTGTTTTTAGACTAAATCTGCCCAATCCTTCATAGGGACCCCTGCCTACCTCTCCACGTTTGTCTCATACTTCTCTCTCTTCGCTCAAGCACATCTTTCTATTTAACAGATGTTCCATGAGCTCCAACCACAAGGCGTTTGCACAGCCATTTCCTCTACCTGGAGCACTCCTCTCCACTCTTCCTTCACCCCGTTAACCCCTACTTCAGAATTCAGCTCAAGCATTTTCGTAGGGAGGTCAGAGCCCCTGGGAGACTGCCATAGACCCTCTCCCTCCAAGTGCCTCTCTTTCACAGCACTTTCCTCAGTTAGCCCGGGTGATGATGCCCATCACACCCTACTGGACAGTTGGCTTCACAAGTGCAGGACTGTATCTGTGTAGGGAGACCAACTGTCCTGGTTTGCCCAGGACTGATGGATTTCTCAGGAAATAAGACTTTCAGTGCTAAAACAAGGGAAGTCACCCAACCACTATATTTCCAGCTCAGTAAATATCTATTGAATGAATAACCATTAATAACCATTCAGTGGGCCATCAGCCTAACCACCTAACTGAATCTCAGTGTTTCTTTTCAGCATAGGCATTCCCAGCTCAGGGAGGAAAGAGAAGTATCACTATACCCACCTCTCTCTGGCTTCTCTGCATTCATTAACAACTATTTACTGACCACTTACTATATGCCAGACACTGTGCTAGAGATACAAAGCAAACAAAAGAATCAAGATTCTCGCCCACCTGGATGGGTCATGGAATTCAATGTCCCTCAGCTGCAGGTGAGGTGTCATTGTAGGCAAGCTCATCTGGGAGGCTGGACCCTCAGAATTCAGCCATCCCTCTGACCTGTGCATGAGGCTGAAGGCCGGCTGATGCCTCCCTTTGAAGCTCTTGTGGGCTCTCTCTCTCATCCAAAGCACAACTGAGGAGAGGGTGGGATGTAACTCATCTCCTGCACATGGTGCTCAGGAATGCACGAGAACAGGGCTCTGTGTAATGTCTGTACTTTCCCAGGGCCATGTGCTCACCTACGCAAAATGTCCAGGCTTGACAGTAAAGGGAGATCCCAGAGCCTTAGCCTGTGCTACCTCTGTGCCCTGGCACCTAATGGGGAGGCTGGGGAGGGACAGGGAAAAGGCAGTTTATATCCATGAGGAACCAAAGAAAGGAAATATCTGTTCCGCATCCATTACAAGGTATTCTTGAGAGTGTTCCAGCAACTGAATCGCACCAGACTTCCTCCTGGTTGGGGCAGGGGGTACTCCTGACAGCCTATTCTCAGGGAAGGGTGACTCATAACACAGTGCCACACAAAATGACGCTGAGAGTCTTTGTCAGGCTCTCTCCTTCACTCACGACTATGGTTCCCCGTGAGCCTCGCCCCTCCCAGCTATAGATATGTAATTAACGCCGAAGCAGCCTCTCTTCCTCTATAAATGGGTATAACTTGGTACAGTCTTTTAGGAAGGTGACTTAGCAGTATGTATATGTCCTTTGAACAAGCAATTTCACTTCATGGAAGTATCCTATAGAAATGCTTCCACAAATGAATAAGTATTATATATAAAAGAATCTATTGCACCACTGTTATCATGGTGAAAAACTAGAAACAACTTGACAGTAAATCAAGTGGTCAGGAACATCTGATGGCTCCTTTACTGACCCTGGTCCAGTTTCCCCGGGTTACCATCATGACGGTTTACATTAGGTTCCCCCTGGCTCCTGGCTATGATACTAGCTCGGTGAGAGTGGGTCCGGCCATCGAGATAGTGCATGTCCACTCCTCTAATTTGTGTCTTTTTGGCACAAGAGCTGTACTGGTCTTTTAGTAGTAAGAGCTCAGATCATCTGACTGCCTGGCTTGACTGGTGGTTCCAGGCACAGGAACCAGACAAAAGAGCTGCAGGGGTATGAAGAGTGCAGGTTCCCTGCAGAGGGACGTGGGACAGATCCTGGGAAAGCTGACACGGAAAGGGGAGAAAACAGATGGGAAGAAAGTGGAAAGTTCAAATAGAGGGGAGGTAGAAACAATAAAGTTGGAAAGAGAATTTGCTAGCTGTACCGTTGCCAGAGGAAGTGCAAACTCAGATGGACCACCGTTGCGTCTGTGAGCCTCCCTGAGGCACTGACCTCTTTCTCTAACACGTGTTCCCAGCTTTTCCTCCTCAACCTTGCGATTGCTTCCCTCTGATAACGCTAATCTTTATAAAATATGCCTACACAAACAGCATGCTGGTACCTCTTTGGAAAACTGTTTGGAGGCGTTTATTCAAACTATACACAGTAGACACTGGCAGCCTTTCTCATCTCAAACCACACACACACCCACCTTATATACAGATATTTTTTCACATTTCCATCCTGCCTAGCCCTGCACCGGGCCATCATAAGTACTTATTGGGTGCCTGAAAAATCAGCTCATTTTTAACATACATCTGTTGATAAAACTAATCAGTATTTCCTTTCTTATATTTACAGCCTGATTTTAAGGACTATAAAATTTTTTCAATTAATCATTATCTAGTTTTTTTCTAGAATTTTAGATTATCTCTTGTTCTACGTTCTAGTCAGAGATACCTGACAAATTACAGAGATTGAAGCTATTAGGCAGTTTCTTCATTTACTGTCAATCTCATTATCCTGAAGTGTGCTAGTGTTAGAGCCCAAATTACTCTCACTGCTAGTTGGCAACAACCTAACTGAACTAAAGTAGAGCTGAACTAAAGACCAACACAGAAAGGCCACTAAACAATTTAGCCTTGTTTTTCTTTCCTTCTCGTAAATTGAGTAAGGAAAAATAGCCACTTATAAATCTATATTTCTACTGTAATATTGGCATGCAATAATACCTCATAAGTAGTGGATGGGACCTGAGATCTGATCAGAAGTGTTTTTTCAGTGAAATCTGATGACCAATATATAAAATTTTATCTTATGAACTGAATGTACCTGAAAAGTCCACTTCAGATACAGTTGTTTATGTCTTTAAATGTGATAGTGCATTACTTTTTTTTTTCTCCCCCACTACCACAAATTATGCAGTCGAGTTTCCCACATTTGGGGAAATCGCAGGGGTCAGCACATCCTGAGTGCAATGGATAAGCCTCGCCCTGGGAAGACCACCTTCGTGATCATGGTATATCCCCTGTCAGGTAAGTATATAGTGCATTACTTTTTAAACTTCCCTCAAATATTAATGTCAATTCTATGACCCTATCCAATGCAGATCTCCCCCAACCTGTATATTTTGCCCAGTAAGTCAACTGGGAGTCTTTGTGATTGTCATTAAATTGTTTCTTTCTTTTCTTCTACTTTCATTACTGTCCAGTCTTCCATGAAACCTTTCATTTCTCCCTCCCACATTTCAAGTTTCCCCCTTCTCCTTTTAACTATAATTAACAATTTCTTATTGGTTAAAAAAAAGGAAGCAGCAGCAAGGGACCTTATTCATCGATACAGTTCTTTTTACTGTGTCTCTTTTCTTTCTGAAAGCTTGTGGAGTAAAGTACCACACCAATTGGATTGGCCAATAACATCAGTGTTTTTAGTCCTAGATATGAGGCTAAGATGAGGTACTGGAAGCAGGGTATGCATGCATTGGAACAACCTGTGTCACACTACCGGCGGTGCCAAAAAAATGTATACAAGTGGACACTTTGGTCAACGTTGCTCAAGCAGTAGTTCGCCATAATCAGAAGTGTCTGGAAGCTGATGATAACCACTTTGAGCACCTCTTGTAATTGCAGAAGGCAAACGTGACTAGTGTTCATCTTTTGTTATTGGTATGTGTTGAGTATTACAATTCTAATACAGTTTTCCTTTCTTAAAATGTGTATACATTTTTTGGCACCCTCTGTATATGGCATTGTAGGGCTTCATGGACCATCCCCTGCACCTAGACCTGCTCTATTAAAGGTTAATCCTCGTATGTTTAAAGAGAAAGCATTACCTGGCCACAGCTAAGCAATAGATGGCGTTTTCTCTTAGAGTTCTCCCACTGTGCTCAGAGAAAGATGCAATGGAGGATCTGAGTAAAAAGTCAGTGCTGGGGGTTGCATAGTAAAAAGATGGATGTGAATAGCCCACTCTTGAAACCGGCGGGAGAGGGACTTGGGGGAGATATGTATTTTTTATGAGCTTTTCTTTTTTCCTAGCTCTGACAGTCATTTTTTTCTCATTTTGTTGTTGATGTCTTTGCAATTCAGAGAACATATTTGCATCTGATAGAGGAGGAAATGTGAAGGTTTGCTCTCTTGTGTCCCGCTGTGACATTGCCAAAGGATTGACGGGTTTCCTGCTTGCAGTTTGTACCCGGAGAGGTGGTAGCTTGCCAGTAGAGCTTTGTGAGTTTTTGTTCCCAGCCTGATGCCAATTCTTGGAGGTCATTTTTGGTTTGGTGAAACCATCCACCATCACAGTGTCCCCAACTCTTGCCCCAAAGACCCTTGCTCTGCAAACCTGGCTTTTATGAAGGTTGTGACTCTGAGCTCTGAGGATCCATTGTTTTATTTTAATATAGATTCTCATGGGGACTGAAATTTTCGGAAAAGAAACCGTGGACCACATTTTACCCAGTAGATATAATACGCAGTCTTTATGCTTGTGTTTGACTGTGATGGTCAGGGGAGTTTGTCCTGCTGCATTTTTGCATTCCAGGCACAGCACGCTGCAGTTGACAAAGGTCTTCAGAATCAACAGCTGGCCTGCTTCTGCAGCCGCATGAATGGGGCATTTAGAGACATCTGCATGAAGGGCGTCATGGCACCACGCTCGACAGGGATGGACACCGACTGCCTCGTTGGGCCGCACACCCTGCTTCAGAGCCCATTCGGTGAGCTCAATGTAGCCATGAAAGGCGGCTATGTACAGGGCCACCCTTTTCTGGAACCTGAACGAGTGAAACGGGTAGGAGTGGGGGAGGTTAGTCAGTCAGCAAACAGACAAATGTAGTCACACCAAATACCCGCAAAACATTCTAGTTAAAATGTTTGTTCCTTCCTAACTTTTACCTCAAATGTTTTCAGAAAAGGTATGGTAATACACAGGTCAACCTGCACAGCTCCTGCTTATTCCACGCTGCCCTCCCATGCATGTGTAAATCCTTCAAACTGGTTTCCTTGGAGCAGTTTTCTTTCTTAGGAAAATCAGGCGCTCAGGAAAAAATATTGAGCTTTGTATCAGTTGAAAGAGTACTGGAAGGAGTTCAGCATATTCTAGAAATTTGAAAGTTGTGTATGTTTGTTTGTTTTGTCTTTTCTAATCATCCTTATTTTCTGGCTTCTCAAAGTGTCTATTGCTATCTGATTGATCCCACTAGTTTGCCCTCCCAGCCCTCCATGCTCCACTACCAGGGCCATGGTCGCCTAACTGGTCTCCCACCTCCTCTTATCCCCTCCAGGCTATTCCTCACACAGTACTCAGTGATCTTTTTATCCCATGAACAGGAGGTGGCCTATCCTCTGATCCAAACCCTCCAGTAGCATCCCGCTGCAGTTGAGATTCTAACGCCTCACCTTGGCCGATAAGGCCCTTCATCATCTGGCCCCGGCCCCCTCTCCTGCCCCACCTCCCACCAGTCTCTTTCTGTTTCACTGCACTGCAGCCAACTGGCCTTCCTACTATCCTTTTAATACCCCATAAGGCATAAGTTGAATCATGTGTGAAGGCTGTTGAGAGAAATAAGAATTAAGGAGGCAAACCTAAGCATGGTACCACCAGGTATTGTCCAGGATACACTTGGGCAGGGCTATCTGACCCCATTGTAGAGATGGAGACAAGCTCGCCTGGTGTCATCCAAAATACACTTCCTATAACTAATTCTCCTCTTTCTGATTGCATGCTCACCACACCATCTTTTGTTGTGTGTGTGGCTTCCCATGCAATCTCCCTGTATGAGATAGGTGGTCTGCCCAGAACATGTGGGTCTCTAGGACCCTCTGACAGTTAGATATAGCTAATTAGAGTTATACAATAATACACTGGCATTTTGGTTCCCACATGAGTTTCTTTTGAAATTCATTAGTGCAGATCTGAATCTCTGAATCTGATCAGTTTTCCTGATTTGGGGAGAAGAGCATCCTCCTAGATGGACTGGCTGGCCTTTGCTTTCATCCTTAGCATTCATGTGGGAACTAGAGGTACTCTTGTTACTGAGACTAGTTGGTCTTGCCTCCTAAATATATTAGCTTGGTGCAAATGTAATTGTGGTTTTTGCGTTGTTGAAATTTGCCTTTGATATTGGAATAAGTTCTTAAATTAAATGCGGTTATGTTATATATTATTTTAATGCACATTTCTCGCTTTATGTTTTTGTGCTAATGACTTATTACTTGCTGTTTATTTTGTATGTATTTGAAACTGTGGAAATGATGTTAGACAAAAATCAAATTTGAGCAATTTTCTTATTCAAGTTCAAAATGGATCGTAAAGCAGCAGAGACAACTTGCAACATCAACAACACATTTAGCCCAGAAACTGCTAACGAACATACAGTGCAGTGGTAGTTCAAGAAGTTTTGCAAAGGAGAAAAGAGCTTTGAAGATGAGGAGTGTAGTGGCCAGCCATCGGAAGTTGACAACGACCAATTGAAAGCAACCATCGAAGCTGATCGTCTTACAACTACATGAGAAGTTGCTGAAGAACTCAACGTCGACCATTGTACAGTCATTTGGCATTTGAAGCAAATTTAAAGGTGAAAAAGCTCGATAAGTGGGTGCCTCATGAGCTGACCGCAAATCAAAAAAATCGTCGTTTTGAAGTGTCATCTTCTCTTATTCTACGCAACAACAATGAACCATTTCTTGATCAGATTGTGATATGTGATGAAAAGTGGATTTTATATGACAACTGGTGATGACTAGCTCAGTGGCTGGGCCAAGAAGAAGCTCCAAAGCACTTCCCAAAGCCAAACTAGCACCAAAAAAATGTCATGGTCACTGTTTGGTGGCCTGCTGCTGGTCTGATCCACTACAGCTTCCTGAATCCCGGCGAAACCATTACATCTGAGAAGTATGCTCAGCAAATCGATGAGATGCACCAAAAACTGCAACGCCTGCAGTCGGCATTGGTCAACAGAAAGGGCCCAATTCTTCTCCACAACAACACCGGACCACACGTCACACAATCAACGCTTCAAAAGTTGAACGAATTGGGCTACGAAGTTTTGTCTCATCCACCATATTCACCTGACCTCTCGCCAACCAACTACTACTTCTTCAAGTATCTAGACAACTTTTTGCAGGGAAAACACTTCCACAACCAGCAGGGTGCAGAAAATGGTTTCCAATAATTCATCAAATCCCAAAGCACAGATTTTTATGCTACAGGAATAACCAAACTTATTTCTCATTGGCAAAAATGTGTTGATTGTAATGGTTCCTATTTTGATTAATAAAGATATGTTTGAGCCTAGTTATAGTAATTTAAAATTCACGGTCCAAAACCGCGATTACTTTCGCACCAGCCTTAATATCTTTTTATAGTCTATTCTCTTAGTCCTAAACCTAGTTCAGGCTGACATCATCTCTGGATTATCTCCTTGTCTCCCTGTCTGCCACTATTCCTCATGCTGCAGCCAGAGCCAGCTTTCTAAAATGCAGATTTCATCATGGCCTTTTTCTACCTTCAAAGTCTTCCCAACACTTAAATAATCAATTTCAAATTCCTTCGCATTCCTATGGAGGCATGCATGAGCTGGACCCTTCTTACCTTTTCAGCCTCTGGCCACTAGCTCCATCTCAGTCTATGATCTGCCATGTGGAACTTCTTTCAGTTCCTTGAATCTATTCTCTCCTCTCCGCCTCCCCACCCCGCATCTTTGTACACATGGTTTCATCTGTTTTGGAACATGGTTTTCTTCTCCCTACCATTTACCTGAGTACCAACAATTCAGGTCTTAATTTGAATTCTCTTTCTCAGGATGATCCCCGAAGTCTAGTTAGTTCTCCATTCCATATATTCGCATATCACCTTGCACTATGCCTGTGTCGTAACACTTTTCATACTGAATAATAAAGGCAACAACACCGAACATTTATATGCTGCTTACCAGGTGCCAGACAGCTCTCTAAGTTCCTTATCATCACTAGGTCACTTAATCTTTAAAACAGTTCTCTGGATAAATACTATTATCATTCCCATTTTGTACAAGAGGACAATGAGGTACTGGATGACTATATAACCTGCCAAGTTTACTCAACTAAACACTGAGGGAGTGGGGCTTTGAACCTAGGCAGGTGGACACTGGAGTTTCTGTTCCCCCCACTGGGCTGTAAGCTTGCTGAGAGCATGGCTGTATCTTGTTTATTGCTGTATTCCTAGGACATTGTGTAATACGTAGCAAATGCTCAATAGATATTTGTTAATTGGGTAGAGGAATAAAAGGAGCTCTTCAACGTGATCATTCATACTCTCTGATCTCTTAGATTTCATTTAAATATTAAGTCAAGTGGAGATGGTTAAGCACATGAGCACTAGGGTTAATTGTCAGGACCCGTACCTGTTTGTGCCTTTGCTGGCTATGTGACATTGGGCTGTTTTCCTAACATTACTTTACTCATCTATAAAATGAGATGATATAGTACCTACCTAATACAATTGTTATAAATATAAAATTAGGTAATAAATATAACAGAGTGTTTGCTACAAAGTACTCAATAAATATTCACTATTAAAAGTAACAATGTAATAATACACCTGAAACTAACATACTAAAAAAACATTTTTAATAACAATGTAGCACAGCTATTTCTTTGAATTTAAAGCATAAAAAAAGGAATAATCACTACCCCCAAATAGAAATTAATTTAAAATATTTGAATATTTTATAAAATTGCAAAAGCTAGCTTTCCAATCTGTAGCTTCACAGAGCCCTTATCCTGGTGGGTGTGTGGGCTTCTGTGAAGCATAATTAAATCACCCACAAGGGGGCGCTGTTCTAAAACACAGAACCACTGAATGAATGGAAACCTAAAGGGAAGTGCAGTTTATGTTTTTAGGAAGCTGCAAAGATACATTCGAAAGTCCCCCTGCTTTTCTGAGCCTACCCTTCTCCACTGCCCCAGCAACACTTGTTCCGCTTCATGTACTGCAAAAGAATGAATGTTGTATTAAATGCAGTTTGAAAAATTACATAGGAGCTTAGGAAAAGGCAGCCAATTTTTTCAGCCTATCAATTAGCAAATAATGATGTTTTGTGTGTGTGTGTGTGTGTGTGTGTGTGTGTGTGTGTGTGTGTAGAATAATTGAATATGACAGTGTCAAGGTACTTATTCTGATAGTATTAAAAAGAGCTATTAAAAGTCTGATATCCAAACCAAAGTCAGCCACTTAACTGTTTCCCAAGGAATGTCTACCCAAATTACAACAATCCCTCCCCAAAGGCCGCAGCCCTGCCAGCATCCCAGCTGTCTCATTCCAGCAGGTATCTCAATAATGGCGTCAGTGGAGACATGCTAAGTGACACTGGCATGGAGCAGTATACCAGCTGTGGAGTGAACTTCAGACTCCAGGTCCTGTGGAGGTTTAGTAAAAATTACTTAAATTAATTTAGCATTTGCTTTATCCCCGTACTTAAGTACTGGTCCTTCATTTGATAAATAGCGTTGGACTTCAAGCTTTTGTCCGAGGAGACAACCCATCATAAATTCCTTCCATCCGTCCCAGACATCCAAGCGAAGTGTTGAGCCTATGGATGGAAAAGGCGGTTTATTGTCCCGTCCGTCATTGTGGTTTGGCAATCCATAAAACTTCTAAAGATAGTTGTCCCCAGACAGAGGCATGAGCTAGATGCAAAATGAAAAATAACCTTGGAGTGAGTAGACAGGGATGCTGAGGCCTATACTGATTTGGAAAAGCGTTTTATTTGGTTTTTGTGCACTTCCATTTTCTTTTCTGCCCAGTGATTGCATATAATGCAGAGATTTTTTTTTTTTGCAGCTATCTTAAAACAGTCCTGTGGACATTGACTCCATGATGATGTATATACCACCTTGTAAACTACAGCTATTATGTTATGTTAGATGAAACTAAAGAAACTGTGGCAGGACTTGGGTTTGCCTAAGATGAACTTGCTTCTCAGGCCTTTAGCTTACGAGTGGGCTGTGGGTGGAGATGGGTGGGCCTCTGTTCTAGCCTTCATTCTGTATTGTGAATGTCCACTGCTGCTGGAGGATTTATTACTTGCTCTGCAAAAGTTTACCTTCTTGGGCCAGCCGAGTGGCTCAGTTGGTTAAGAGTTAGCTTAAGAGCGTGAGCTCTGAGCAACAGGGCCACCGGTTCGATTCCCACGTGGGCCAGTGACGCTGTGCCCAAGCTGAGCTGTCGCTGAGTTGCCAACAGGTGGCAGGATGGCTCAGCTGGTGTAACAACAAGATTGCCTGTTCCGTGGTGGGCTATGCCCACCTGCAGCTAAGACTGAACTCGGCACCTTGAGCTGAGCTGCCACCCGGATGGCTCAGTGGATAGAGCATGCGCTCTTAACAACAAGGCTGATGGTTCAACTCCTGCATGAGATGGTGGCTATGCCCACCCGCAACTAAGATTGAACACAGCACCTTGAGCTTAGAGGCCACAAGCTGCCGACAGACGGCCAGATGGTGACTGGCGCCCTCCACAACGAAGATTAAAGAACAACAACTTGGCTGGTCCCCTTCCCCAATTCCCCAACACTGTTCCACTACCCCAATTCCCCAATAAAATCTTCAAAAAAAAAAAAGTTTACCTTCTTTCGATCCCATGACACCACATTCCCCTTGTTCCTCAGGCAGGAGTTTTCCAAGAGTCTTTCCCCAGCCTCATAATCTGCTCAAACTACACATTCCTACCCCATCTGGCCCTCCCTGACCCCTCTCACATCTGTCCAGGGCTCTCTGACCTTTCACCTGTCCTTGAGACACAACATGTCCACTCCCATCTCAGGACCTAAAGACTTACAATTCCTTTTGCTTCAAAGGGTAACAACCCAGATTTTCACAGGGGGGTGTCCTTAGTCCACTTTCTATTCAAGCGTCATGTCTTCTCAGAGGACCTTCTCGGCCACTGTAGCTAAAGTGATGTCTGCCACCACTGCCTCGTCCGCTCCAATATGCTTTACCCCATGACCTTATTTTAGCTTCAACATAGCCCCTGTCATCAGTACTTGAAATCATTTTATTTATGTGGAGATTGTTTTTCATGCCACCAATAAAAAGAAAGCTCCTTCAGGACTCACTGCACAGCCTGACACTTGGTAAGTGCTCATTAAATACCGGTTGGCTGACTAACAGGCAATATCAGTGACACGGAGGGCTTCACTGACCACCCATGTGCTACTCACGGCCAAGTCCAAATCTCCAGCCCAGGGCTCTGCTGCAGCTGTAGATTCCTTCTGTTGAGGACCTTGCCATCCAGTGCCTTGAGCTACCTTCATATTGTTCTAAGACATCCCGCCGTCTTTTCATCCCCAGCCTGCTTTTCCTCTTGCATTGTGTCTCAGTTTGTTGTGCCACTATCTTACTTGCTACTTAAGTTAGAAATTACGGAGTGGTTCTTTATCCTTTCTTTATTCTCATGCCCTACATCTGTATGGTTGCTGAGGCCTGACAATTTATCCCAGAAATGTTTAAGAACTCTGTTTCCTTGCCTCCATCTCAACCAGCTCCACCCTATTTCAGGCCGGGGTAATCTCTCCCCTAAATCTACTTGGAAAAGTTCCTAACAGCCTCCCCCTTCTTTATACAGGTCTCTGCTCAAATGTCATCTCCTTTTCTGGCTATCTAAAATAGCCTCCCCCACCTTACCACATCATTCTCCAGCCCCTTTTCCTCTTTCTTTTACTTCATAGTTCTTATTTCTATTTAAAATTTGATATTTTCCTGGTAACTTTATGGTGCTTGCCTACTGCACTGAAATGCAAGCTTCAGGAGCGCGGGAACCTTGCTACTCTTGCTCAAAGCTCTGTGCCTGCTTTGCCAGTGGTGCATGGCTCATGGAGAATGCACAGTAAATGTTCATTGAATGAAGTTCTGTCCCACCCCGAAATCCATTCTGGGCATGTGCTGCCCTCCCATCCATAGCAGGCCAGCAGGCACTTCTGTATACACAGCAGGCTGTTTCTGGCCTTGGGCGGTGGTAGTTGCTTCTTCTTCTTCTTCTTCTTCAAGATTTTTTTGGGGAATTGGGGGAGGAGAACAGTTGGGGAATTGAGAAAGGGGAACAGCCAAGTTGTTATCCTTCAATCTCAGTCATGGAGGGTGCAGCTAGCTCACCTCCAAGTCCAGTCGCGCTGCTCTGCTCAAGGTGCTGTGTTCAGTTACTTGTGGGTGGGCATAGCCACCATCCCATGTGGGAGTCAAACCGGCAGCCTTGTTGTTAAGAGCTTGCACTGTATACCCTGGGCCACCCAGGCAGCATCTCAGCATAAGGTGCTGAGTTCAGTCTTAGTTGCGAGCAGGTGTAGCCCACCATCTCGAGTAGGCAGCCTTGTTATTAGGAGCACGTGCTCTCACCAGCTGAGCCACCCTGCCACCTGTTGGCAGCTCAGCAGCAGCTCAGCTTGGGCGCAGCTCACTGGCCCAGGTGGGAATCAAACCGGCGACTCTGTTGCTCAAAGCTTGCACTCTTGAGCAAGCTCTTAACCAACTGAGCCCCTCGGCCAGCCCTGGGCTTCTTCTTTTGCTGCCCCTTCTGTCTGCATTCCCCTGACTCCTTCCCTGCCCCTTCCTACTGATAGTTTGTGGTGCAACACTGGCGTCACCTTTTCCAGGAAGCCCTACTTGAGTACACCAGCCTCTCACTTCTCCAAATAGGTTCCAGGGCTGCTCAACTGGCTGCCATAATATACTTTGAAACTCTTCGTCCTTGTATATACATTTCTGCTTTGCAACTGGCAGTTTGCAAACACTAATAGAGCACTCTTTGAGCCCAAGCATCATGTCTTACCCAGTCTGTGGGCTCAGTTTTAGTTATGCTCTTGGGTTGCAAGGAGGCCTTCAAGAAAATGGATTTATTCTGCTAAGACAATGACTGGAAATGGTGTGTGTTAGAAATCAAGGCTCCAGAATCTCTTTCATGCCCTCTATGTCTCTTTCCCTTTCTTTACTGACAGGCTGCCCTGCTTACAGTTCCTGTCCTATCACAACTTTGGCAAGCCTGTAACATTGGTTTGCCGTCACCCAACCTTACTTCATGCCGTCTTTCATTTCTGCCCATGCTGATAACCAGTTTTGTTTCTCTGCATTTCCCAATTTGAATTTACAAGACCAGTAATAATTAATGATAATAATATATTGAATATGAATAGCTAATATTCATTGAATGCTTATTATATGCTCTGCATTGTCCTAAGTACTTTATGTGAACAAGCTAATTTAAAATTCACAACAGCCCTAAGCAATAGGTTGTATTATTATCTCCATTTGACAGCTGAAGAAACTGAGGCATTATCAGATTGAGTAACTTGCCCAGGGTTTACATACCCAGTACGTAGTGAAACTGGGAGTTGGACCTGGGAAGCCTGGCCCCTATGCCCATGTTCCTGTCCTCTATGTCATACTTGTCTCCAAACAAGAATCTAGTTGGCTCAGCTGTGATAGCTGATGTCACTGGACAGGCTATGAATTCACTGCCTTTGAATCAATGTGATGGCTTTGGCAGTAGGGGCGGAGGTGTGTGTGTGACTTGGCTTATCCGTACATGTCTTCAGGCTCAGACACATAGTGGGTTCATAATAAATACTTGCAGGTAAGAAGGAAGGAAGGGAAAGAGGGAATAAGGGAGGGAAGAAGGGAGGAGGGAAGCTGGCCTCATTAGCATTTTGGAGGCATACAGAGCTTCTAAACATGCTTACTTTTGTTGGCTGGGATGTTGTAACACCAGTAATCTTGGTCACAGAATGCTGAAGATAAAAAGATCCTAAAAGACCAGCCCACTCAGTTGCCCCTTTCTATAGCCTAGGAAGCCGAAGCCCCAAGCTACGGAAGAATTGCCTGAAGTTCCCCAGCAAGCTGGGAGTAGAATTCGGCCTGGAATGTATGACTCTTTCTAATGCCTAGAAAGCTTCCTCCTTTCTGCTGCTTCTTTTCTTTCTTTCTTTCCTTTCTGCTTCCATCTCTTTCCCTTCTTGCCTCCCCTCCACAGGTAGACACACACCTGAGTATACGTTCTCTCTGCTGTTCCTTCCCTTTCTGTTTCTTCTGTGTTATGACCTGTAATCCTGAGATGGGGCTGTTCCTCTGTTACTTTGTACTTTGGTTTTGTATTTCTTGACTTTGGCCTTACGCTCCTTTGTGGGTTGATTCCTATAATATTTCCCATGCTGGTTTCCTCACAGAGCCTGATCTACACTATTGCCCCCCGCCCCGCTAACCTGCCTCCACCCCTGCAAATCTGGCCTCAGCTCGGAGAGGTCACTCTTTTTTGCTGGAGGATTATGTAGTTATTCTGTAGAGACCAAGTAGTGGTTCCGCAGATATCTGTAGGAATGCCTTGAGAAACATTGTCCAAAATATAGATCATTCTTGACAGAATAGATTTAGTTTCTCTAAAGTGTCTTGCTGCTTAAACTTTCTTATAAACTGTGTGATTCCTATGGGTGGCACTTGGAAACAAAGGACTTTAAACACTGTTATAAGTGCATTTATTTTCTCTCCTGACTTAAAGGATTTGCGATGTTTTTAGTTTACCATGATGCAGTGTGTTCAAGCTTGCTATGAATACACACTGTGAGACATTTACAGTGAAAAGTACCAAGGGCACCATCCTATAAAGGAAAGCCATTCATTCATTCACTCATTTGTTAGGCACACCTTGTTCCAGAAAGGATTAATTTCAGTTTATAAATACATATAAAATATAGACTGAATAATAAGCATACAAGCACATAGATAAACAAGAGGAAAGTAAGGGCCAGGATAGAGACATAGGAACTAGAAATGGGCTAAAATGAACATCTATCCCATATAAGTTGATACAAGAAAAGGTGTTTGTGTGTGCATATGTGTNTGTGTGTGTGTGTGTGTGTGTGTGTGTGTGTGTGTGTGTGTGTGTATGATGTGCCACTAAACTGCAAGTCACAGAATCGCAATTAGGGGATGTTTAGCTTTGATCAATTCTTGATAAGTTAATCATTAAGTATCCTCAGAAAAAAATATCTCCTAATCCCTTTATTACTTGTCTTCTTAATCCCTGCAACCTTCCTGTCTCCCTCCATTTCATTGAAACTGTTCCCTCTGAGTTCAGCCATGACCTTTAATCCACATCAAAAGCCCTAGTGCTGAGTTATAGCTGGTATCAGATATAGAAAGCAGTACCCATGTCAGTCTGGTAGTCCCTCAGGGTGTTGCAATCGAACATCTCCAAGCCGCTTGGAGTCCGGAGACAGAAGACACTCACGGGGAAGCCACATCTCAGAGCTATCAGTGTTCTCAGCTGAGACACTTTTTTACCAAGAAGGGAAGCATTCTCCAGTATTGGCATCGTCTCTTGGGTGACAGCATTGAACACATAAAGAGTGGGCTTATCTTCTTCCTGTTGGGGGAGAAAAAGAGGGAACTCAAGAATAAGCAGCATCTGGAGGTGGGACAGGGACAGACATTTCGGAGAGTGGCTCTAAGTGCCTCTAGCTACCACACATGGGTGCTCAGGATGAAAGCAAAGGCCAGAGAAGTCCCCTGACTTCTGGTCTGAGTCTTGCTCTTCTGCCTGAGGACATGAATGCATCTGCCTGCATTCAGCAAAGTGAAGGAGACCTGGCAGGGCTTTGAGATCCTTCTTACTTCTTAGTCTACAGACCCAAACACACAAGAGTGTTGATAATTTATATTAGTGATGCGTTTGAGGAGGCGTTAGTTTCAAAACAACTCCTCCATCATCCTGCACTTTAATTTGGAAATACTATGGATTCTAAACCTTCAATTAAAAAAATACTTTCTGTGTGGTTATCTCTGGAGAGTGAAACTGAGTTGCTTATCATTTTATGCTCTTCCTTGTCTCTATCATTTGATCTTTAAAAAAAATAACTATGCATTTACATTTATTATTTTAAAAAGGAAGTACTAAATATAAAAATGTCCTTTGTAAAAAAAAATGTCCTTTGTTCCTTTTATTTTGTAATCTAAATAGGAAAGCAAGTGGAACTGAAATGTCTGAAATAGAGTTAAGAAGGAAAGTTTGGGGAAAGTATTAATCCTTCTGTTAACAACAGTTAAATTAAGTCAAACCAAAACTAAAAACACAGGAAATGGGGAAAATGGGAAGGGGATGGGGAGGAAAAGATTACTAACATTTTCACTTTTCTAACAAAAAATGGCTTTACTTCCACTTTAGTGGATTCAGGTCAGTCATGGTTTTCTTCAGTGCCCTGTTGTTGGCTTGGTGATGTGAGTGCCCGAAGCTGCCATTGAGTGATCTGGTAACCTCAGCCTCTCAAGAGGGGCCTTGAGCAAAACTGAGAAGCTGGATCTGGCCTCCAGGTTCCTCACTGGGCTCCAGCCAGTCACTGCTCTCCCATCCTTCCCCCGTACCCCTTCTCCTTTCTCCCATTAAATTCATCTCTGGTTTTTTCAGTAGCCCCTCCCTGCTTCAGGCTTATAATGCATTAAATTCATCCCCCACCTCCCAGATAACACTTTGCCATAATATAATCAACATGCACATGTCTTTGATAGAGCCTTTAAAGAGTAATGTTATGGATGGAAGTGTAGGCTGCAATGCTGAGGGACCCTGATCTAGAATCCCTTTCAGTGACTCAAATCACTGGGAGCAGGTTCTGGCTTCCCTCCACTGAGCATAAGCCATCTAGCAAACTGAGCTGCTCCCTGAGTCTAAAGCGCCTGGAACAATCTTATTCAACAGCTTCCCATAAATCCGCTCAGTGAAAATTGAAAGGACATAGGCATCACCCTTTCCCTTTCACCATGCTAATGCTTTTCAATGGCTCCATAAAGACAGGCATCAGCCCATGTGATATCTATGGGCAGGAAGAAATTCCTATGAAAACTGAATAAAAAGCTAGGAAAAGAGAAAAATTATATTTTATGTAATAGCTGTTTCTTATTTTTTTAATGATTGCTCTGATTTCCCTTTAGCCATTGATATAGGTACGAATTTATGTTTAGAATTAGAATTCATGTTTACAAATGGATAATGTATAAGATAACAAAGGCCCAAGTTTCCCTTAACAGCTAACTAGCTAGAGAAATAAGTTTGAAAGGTGCTTCTTAAAATATGAGTAATCATATATGTCTCTATATAAAAATTATATATATATTTTTTACATATTATAGGTTATACATCTATAACTTAGGTATACATATAGCTCTGAAACAAGTAATACAAGGGAGAATTTTAAAATATCTAGCAATCTTTAGATAAATATCAAAGGTGCAAGGAAGAAAATATTAATTATTAATGAAGCTAGTTTCTTAAGTCTCAAGAAAATTAACACCTACAAAGCTTGTTTTTTTTTTTAATTTTAGCATCTGGGAACTTCCCAGGCCATTCAATTCATAATGTACCTGGAACATAGTTCTCATTGCACTATTTTAACTCTCTCTATATATATCTACCATTTTATAAACGCTTTATTTGTGGAAAAAAACATTTTAAGTTCTAATAAGGCACACCAGTTGGAGACACTTCCTCACGATGGTTATACAAAGAAGGAGCAGGTAGATGCTGATTAATGGCAATTTGCTCACTTGTCTTATCTACATAAGAGAAGGCATTTCTCTATCTATATGATACCCCTCCCTAAATATTCTGAATGAGGGAACTGGTAGTTATACCCAAGGCAGTCAGATGCTATTAAATAAACAATATATACATAAATCACTTAACATACATAAAATTAGATTTTCCCCTTTACAAACAAACCAAGATATCTTGGTAGATGGTACATGCAAAGTGTCTTATTCGTCAATAAAAACAAATACATAGATCTATTTCATGGGAATAATTCCACTTTCATCTTCAAAAACCAAATGCAGCTCACTATAAATACATAAATGTGACTTAACAGTAAAATAGGAAAAATTAAAGAGAAACAGAAAGAAAGCAGAAGTCAAGGTAAGTTTTGAATACTGCTCTATTTTTTTTTTTCACAAGTTCTGCTTTTTTCTATTTTTCTGTTTTGGAATTGCAGCCCCAAATAAGCAGAAACTTGCTTCAATCTTCTAGAATAGACCAAAAGAGGAAATAATGTTTGTTTTTGTTGAACTGAATGAATTCAAGCTGAAATGTCTTCATAAACATCTAAACCTCATTAACTTCTCTTTTTATATGGTAGTCATCCTGGGGAGGTTATACTTGGAGTCTAGGACACTGAATTGAAACACTTTTCTTCATCAAATTCTTTACATGCTATTCTTTGGTCTTATAATTGACATGTGTTTCCTGGATTTTGGTGTTTATACATGAATAGTTCCTTTCAGAAGCTAAAATGTATATTATTTTGAATCAATTTTAGACCTACTAATATAGTTCAAACTTCAACTTGTCTGATAGACATCTACTCAATGATACCACGGTGAACCCAATCTCTTACCATACAACAATATTCCCAGGGTGCCAGAGAGGATTCAGTAAGTTTTAACCCAGCCCTGTGTTGGTGGAAGTGTGGTGAGAGAAGCAGGCAGAGAAACCAGAGGAGTGTGAGGGAGATTGAGCCTACCTCACACCTTAGAAGGCACCATCTGCCAGATAGTGCTTCCCAGCCCACTTTGCAGTGGGGCCTGGGCTTGCAACCGGGTGCTCGCAATGGGCCTACCTATCCACCCCCAGGTAGAATTAGGAGCCAGGAAGGCAGAGAAGTGGCAGATCCAAAACATTGCTGGCCTGGCAGCAGTGTCCAGTGCCTGTTTCAAGGGCTCAGGGGTGGCTGCAGTGGTCTCTCTGGACTAGTTCTAGAGCTTGATTTAGACATTGTTTCTGGCTGTGTAACCTCTGAGACACATTCTCCAATCTTCCTGTCAAGACCGTGAACTACCCAATAGCCTTTCAGTATATTTATTTGCTGCTTCAGTTGTCCAGGGTTCATTTCTGCTGTTTGCAGCTAAGAACCCTGACGCTGGATAGGGAAAAGGGCAAGGATACAGGGGCACCTTTTCTTGAGAGGAGAGAAAGAGGAGAGATGCTGCTGTAAGGGAGAGAATCCAAGCCCTGAAATGCATCTTTTTTTTTTTTTAAGATTGTTATTGGGGAATTGGGGGAGGGGAACAGACAAGTTGCTGTCCTTTTTGTTCTTTAGTCTAGTTGTGGGAAACGTCGCTTCACTGGCCCATGTTGGCATTATGATCATTGCGCTCTTCCCGGGTGAGGCAGTCGGTCGCCGGCCATTGGATGGCTGCTTGTGGCAGCTCACAGCAGCTCTCGCCAGCTGCCAGCTGCTCAAGCTGGTTGCCGGCCACTCACGGTAGGTCACAGCAGCCCACTGCAGCCCTGCTGCAGCCTATGCCGTCTCCAGCCACTCACGGCAACCTAGCTCCAGGATGAGCTGTTGTTCACAATCTTAGCTGTAGAGGGCACAGCTTACTGGCGCATGTAGGAATCAAACCTGCAGCCCTGTTGTTCAGAGCTCATGCTCTTACCAACTGAACCACTCGGCCGGACCTGAAATGCATCTTAATACCTGTCTCTAATAACAATCACATACCTTCTTGTTCATTTTCCTCTCAAGGCCTTTATCAACTCATTTATTCAACATACATTGATGCAGAGCCTACTATGTACCAAGTACTGGGTGACAACAGAATGAAGGAGGCAAATTCAACAGTACATCTGCTTGCTGGACCATCACCTAGGCCTTGGCAATGCCTCATGCCATGATTTCCAGGGACTCAGTAACTGTACCAGCATCCGCAGTGACTGACTCCTGTGTTAATCAACTTGGAGATGTATGCCAGAGACAGTATTTTTTATGGTTTCTATAGCAGTTGTTTTCCAAAGAAAGAAAAATTAATGCAATGTTCTTTCCCCACTATTCTTACACCACACCCTCCTCCCCCATTCATTTTTCCAAATGTGTCTACATTACCATTAAAGGGAAAGGTGTAATATGCAGGGAAACTGGAAAATGTATTAACTATTTTAAAATATATTTAAAAGTAGATCACCTCTTAATTTATCTAATGTCTTTCCCTCTTTTCACACAAGCAAAACCTTGAAATCCACATACAAATATAAACACAATAAAAAAACCAAATATTTTAGAGTTATTTCATATCACTTGTACCTTTTTAAAAAGAAAAATTGCTTACTCGCCAAGTTTTTAAACTTTGCAAAAGCATATGGTTCACATCTTGGTATTTCTAAGTTGTACTAAAATAAATTAAGACACTCTAGCTTTCCTAGATTTTCTAAAGGTAGAACTAATTGTATGAAGTAACATAGGAAAGATACTATTTAAATTTGTACAGATCTAATTATGCAATAAAGTAATAACATAACTTAGATTGCAGCCCTTGGTTACATAAGATAGATCAAATAGCATGGAGCTGGCATGACTGCATTCTTTGTGGCATGGGATATTTTCATGAAGTATTTTTGTTGTTGTAAGCCCATTTGGACTGTTATCATACATACACAGTATGTATGTAAGGAAACAGTATGGAATTTTAGAATAGGTCTGTTTTACCATCTGATGTAACAGGAGCTAAGTTAGGATAGACACGTACTGTATTCCCCCATGTATAAGACGCACCCTTTTTCAAAAAATTTGGGGTCTAAAAACTGGGTGCATCTTATACAGTGGTCTGATACATGGGGAAATACGGTATATTTATGACTTTTGCATGTAATTCTCTTCCTTCGGATTCAAGATAGTATTTTATTTCTCAAACCCAGTGATAAAGTCTCTAAATGTGATTCTACTAGAGAAGATAAAGAGTGAGATCAGTAAGATTTCTATGGAACTTGAGAGTTTTTAATCAAACACTATGTGTTGGCCAGTCCTGTGACAGTTATATCCTTCCTCTCTTGAATAAACCCTTTTACCTCTACACTCTGGTTTTTTCATTAGCAGTTTAAACTCCAGGAAAGTTTACAGTTCAGTGCCAAGGCAGCTTGCATCACTGTAATAGATGATGCTTTATTGGCAAAAGGAAATATTTGTATAAGTAAAACTAGGAACATAGGTTGCCTCTGGGGAGGAAAATTGGGAGCCAGCGGTAAGAAGAAGACATTTTATTGTATATCCTTTTCTATCTTTTGAATTGAACAATGTGTGAATGTCCTACCTACTCAAAAATAAATAAAATTTTAAAACTTTTAGATAAGAAAAATAAAGTCAGTGCTTAGTTAAATAACAGTACCTTATTCATACTCTTAACACACTTTATATTTCTGAATAGCCATGGTTCAATCAAATTCCTCCAGCTAGCTCAAATATTAGTAATGAATGTATACCAGTATCTCTCACTAAGCATACCACAAAAACATTGTGAACATCAGTATTGGCATTGGAAAATTCCAGGAAATTTTAGAGGGTTATTCTATATGGCACCAAAACCACAGTATATAAATATATTTATTAAGTACTTAAGAAAAACCATTTAAGAAATGACATGGAATTTAGTCTGCTTCAGAAAGTATCATATTACAATTTTCTGAGTGTCAGAGAAAAGAAGAAATCAGAGTGGTTTTTACTTCCC
>NW_017732286.1:0-1238 GCF_001890085.2 Hipposideros armiger | reverse complement strand
AAATCCTCATTTTTCTCAAAAACAAAACAAGACAAAACACCACAACTTCTTTTCAAATATCCTGTTGGATAGCTGGAAAAATTCCAATTCGCAATTAAGGACAAAAATGATGGGCAGAGGCAGCTGTTACTTTTTAGCTTCAAAGGTGAGTTGAGAGACTGTGAAGAGACAAGTTCCGCAGTATTGCAGTATCAGGTAACCAGACAGCAGCTATATTGGAAAAAATGTTTCTCTGCCTATGGCAGCAGTCAACATCTACCTTGTTCCTGTATTATGGAAACCAGCAAACTTGACAATGGTTGGGGCAAGTGTGAACAAGAGTCAAACATGCAATACAAAAATGGCACAAGTAAATGACACCTTTGTGATGTGACTACGTCCGCTAATTCTTGGCGCTGTATTCACTCAGTACAGCTGATTAAAGGACCCTTCAAAATAGATATTTGATTGGGATGCATTAGCATAGAGTGAAGCAAAACATAGTTGCTTTTATTGAATGTGATAATCCTGAGAGCTCTCTGCAAATAACTCTGAGCGGAAGCATTCTGGTTTCCATAACAACTTTGTGTACTTCTTTCCCAGTGGTATTTCTAATCCTGTCACAAGGTACAGAACAATACTGGCTTGCACCAGGGAGATGAATGTTTAGGCAAATGACTCTGTGGCTTTCCCATCTCTGCATAATGGAATCTGCCCAAGAGCAACACAATATAGTTGGTATTTCTTTTAGTCCTTGCCTTTATGTTATTTAGAACAATTTACCATTGTTATCTCCTTCAACTTCCTGAAACTTGTTGGTGGAAAATATTTCAAACCCCACTCAATAAATGAGCAAAGATATTAAGCACCATTACTGAACTTTATAGAGTTAGCATTTTACTTAGAATTTAATTCTAAGACTCTCTTCTGAAATCCCCAGTATGATACACTTGGTTTAATGCTATTATGTCTGATCATTTTTTTCATATAATGTAAATCTTGTCTTCTTCCTGAAATTCCTCCTGATTTAGGACACAATCCTCATCCTGCATTTCTTTTTATTTTTAATGGCATTTAGCACAATGAGTGACAAGATAGATTCTCTTCTGATTCCCAACTATAAGAAATGGAAAACAGAAAACATAAAAGAGGCAAAGGATTTCATTGCAAAGCTAACTCTTTATGCATTATATTTTTCAAGTGTTGCAATGTATTGGATTGTCAGAAAAGTCATGATGCATTTTTTGCAACGAAAAACA
>NW_017732285.1:698547-699510 GCF_001890085.2 Hipposideros armiger | reverse complement strand
TTTTTTTTTTCCTAAAGAAATAATTTCCCCGTGGGGTATATGATTAAGGAGTCAGAGAGATGTTCATTTTCTAATTGTAAATATGTAAATAAATATTCAGTCACTCTGAAGACCAAAAACTGCCTAATGGCCAACAAGGGAGCACTTACAATTATTCTTAGATTATTTTATGAGTGATAATTAGTATTTTAAAGACAGTGTTCTGCTAGGCTGCTAATTTATATAGGTATTTTCTTGCATTTTTTTTCTTTTATTAGACCATAAATCCTACATACATAAATGTCAACTCTAAAAGTCAAGTGAGATTCAAAGGTAAAAATGCAAACTGTTACCTACCCCACCAAGCTTGGATGTGGACACATATTACTCATATATCGCTTGTATATTATAAATGTTGGATTGTGACTACAGTGTTCACACAGGAAACACAAACATGTGAAATTATGTTATCATGCCTACTCTAATTACTTTTTTATTTGTAATTTTCCTTTTATTATAAAACCTCCATAGGAGAAAAGGACTGTTTACTAGGTTTATGGATCCCAGAAAAAAGAGTCTAGAACATAGTGAACTATTAAGATATAGAGGTCATAAACAATAGTGGAATGTTTATTATTTGGAGAAAAATAAAACTAGAAACCATGATGAGAAAGTTTCTGTCTAACTACTTGAACCAACAAAACCAATAATGTGTAGTCTTTCCTTCATAGGAAAACAATCCACACATACATTTCAAGCAATTCTGGCATGATGAAGAGAACGCACTTAGGTATACAAGTAGCATTAGTGGGACAAGTTTCAGGAAACTTTGAATATATAATTGTATAATTTTAATACATGACATTGAAATAAAAATGTAAACAGCACTGGAAAAGAAAAATAATAATAAAAGATGTCCTCTTAATCCATATTCTCAGTTCCTTTTCTTAAATGTAGCTCCACTGACCATCTCTATTTTTAGTT
>NW_017732285.1:694999-695932 GCF_001890085.2 Hipposideros armiger | reverse complement strand
AGGGTTTTCTCTTGATCTTTGTTCTGAAATTTAACCAGATATGTCTAAGTATGTGCAGTTTTCCTTTGTGGCATCTTTCACTTTGAAAACTCCTATCTTTGTTTAGCCATGGACTAGTTCATGCTATTTCTTTAATTATCCCCTCTCTTCTCTTATCTCTGTTCCTTTTTTTCTGGAAAGTATGTTTTTTTTGGTGTTGACCTTTTTGAATTGATCTTTTATTTCTCTGTTTCTCTTCGTATATTCTATCCTTTTAATCTTTTCCTCTACATTGGGATAATTTCTTATTTTCTTTTAGTACATTTAAAAAAAAAGTCTGTTTTTCCTTGCTGTTATTTCTATGATTGATTTTGTTTTTATTTTCACAGTTATAATTTTAATTTCTATGAACTCTTTATTCTTGTCTGATTGTTTCTTTTAAGTCATAGAGTTCTTTTTCATGTATGCAGTATGTCTTTTTGGATCTTTCTGGGAATGCTGATTATAATTTGTTTCTGAACTTTGGATTATTTCTATTTCCTCTCACAAGAGTATGTTATCTTTGTCTTTGTTTTCTCTTGCTTTTGTTCTATTCATTATCTTTGGCAGTTATTGTTTGCACAACTTTGTAAATAAGGGAGAACATGGATTTGTATAGGTGGCTTGTTTCAGTTTCCTGTCATTACATTACTCCCCTCTGAGTGATTGTGCTGATTGTAAGGACGTGTAGATTGACGAAACTGCTCTCCTTACCTGCCAATTAGGGAGAGAGAGGAGGAAGGGGAGCTTTGTCACTGAAAAGAAAACAGCATACACCTCCATTAAGCCTTCTCTTGTGCTGACCTGAGCTGTGACTCTCTCCATTTGCTTGGGTTAATCTGCTTGTACTATTCCATTCACCTTCTCTGCACTCCTGCAAATGTCTGCTTTTCCTTGCTGTTATTTCTATGATTG
>NW_017732285.1:692226-693274 GCF_001890085.2 Hipposideros armiger | reverse complement strand
GTGATGACAAACTAATATATGGCAAAGTGGTTGCTGAAGTGAAGAAGATAATTGAAGAAGAAACCAAGAAACTGCACACAGCTAGGCAGCCGGAGGAATTATCCAAATTGAAGGGTGCAGTTGCATGGAATTCTGGCAGAAATTAAATTGAGAGGAAGTCAAGGCTTCTCTGAATTAGAAGTGCTTGAAAAGTTATGTAATTTGTATTTTTCTAAGGGTTGAACTTAAACAGGAGAAATATTCTGGGGGTGTGGGAGGGGGCAGGAGGGAAACTTCATCATTTGAGTAAGGGTCATTTTTTTCTCTCCTCTTCAATGTTTGTATTCTTCAATCCTTAATTTAAAAA
The DNA here is from genome assembly GCF_001890085.2 of Hipposideros armiger. Lineage (NCBI taxonomy): Eukaryota > Metazoa > Chordata > Mammalia > Chiroptera > Hipposideridae > Hipposideros > Hipposideros armiger. The sequence continues at coordinate 692,928 of NW_017732285.1, read as the reverse complement.
AGAAAAAAAAAAACAAAATCATAATTTGAGGAAGGGGATTTTTTAAATTACTTTAAAAATTGAGAAAAGCATTGAGAGAAGAAAAACATAAATTTCATAGCTATTATTTTATTTTAATCATAAGTAAATTGCTACTCTTCACAGAATTTTTGACAATGGAATAATGGTTTAAGCTCACTGTGTAACATCTGGTATACCTTCTGTAGACTAAAAATCAATTAGAATTTTTAATTATTTTTGTGCAACATCTGCATATCAATTTGATTCAAAGCCAAATTAAATGTTCTCTCTGATGATGCTGTAGAAAGATACATTCACAACTTAAGAAACTGCCCTTTTCTAGAGTGTACAATTTTAAAATATTTGGCTTGTCTTTCCTGATGGGGTTATCAGGTTTAATTTATGTAATTTATAGTACACATTGGTGTATCTTAATAGATCGTGAGACCCAATATCAGAATTCATTGTTTAATTTTCTAAACACTTCTTTTAACTGTAGCACTTGCTTTTTTTATCAAACTGTTTTTTCAGAGTTGGCAAACAGTTTTAAATAATCCCCACATAATTAATTGTTGATGATATGATTTTCATCCTTCTGGCTCATCTTGAGCCATTGCCAGTGCTGTTTAAATCTTCTGATTAGGAGAGTCAGATGCAAACAGAAATATAATGGAGTGACCAAAAACTCAGGAGACAAAGTTC
>NW_017732285.1:689327-690391 GCF_001890085.2 Hipposideros armiger | reverse complement strand
ATTGGGCTTCCTTCTTATTAGTCCTGACATCCTTTTGCATTGAAAAAGGGCCTAACCAGTGTAGCCCTTTTTTTTTTCTTCTCCCATAAACTAAAACCCCATGAACCATCATCCATCAATACAGTGCTACTAGTTTCTCTAAAATCCTTGAGTTATAACTGCTTATCTGTGAAATGAGCAAGGAGAACAGACTGGCTGGAAGGACACGTATTCCACAGTAAGCCAAGTAATACCCCTATTCCAGATTGGATGTATTAGTTTAGGTATTGAGATATTACCTGTGAATTTGTATTCTCTCAAATAACCCACAGTGATTCTTATGCTTTACAGGATTTGCGGGGTGGGGGAGTACAATTATGTTGATAACTTTAAAATAACCTTAAAAGCATTACAATGATTGTCTAATATTTTTATAAATTAATGAGTATTTATTGCTTTATTTTGTATTTTTCTTCACTTTTTTTATCCAGTAGAGATCTATCTTATTCTTATTTCAACTGATGATTAAATTTTTAGAAATCTGACATTGGAAATAATCAATTGTACCTTTGAAAGGAAGCTTGTTTATAATGGTTTTCTGTATGAAAATTTTACTTTTACTGTAAGCACAGGCTGTTTAATAAAACCTTGACACATTATTGGTCTATGGATTGTCATGACAAATTTCTAATTGCTAGATTTCAAAATAATTCCAAAATTTTATCCTTTTAATTGTTGATCAAATGAGTTGTTTGGAAATTCTTATCAACATTATGGTTTATTTTCATTAGTCAATACACTGTGAATGGATATAGCTCAGTTATCTTGGGGTGCTCCTCTAAATTTTATGAGGTTTAAAGTTATCGAGCACCATGTTCATTTTTCATAAATAGTAGTTGTGCATGGTCATTAATCATTCATCAGTCTCTGGTTTTGTTTATTTTTTCCCTCCCAAATCCTCCTTGTATTATAAAATGGAATTTCTGACAATGAACACGTACCAAGCCCATAAAACAACTCAGTTGACTCCTATACATATTTTCCATTCTCCATTTTAATTTCCTTTAACTTTTTATTTGGAAATC
>NW_017732285.1:677132-684677 GCF_001890085.2 Hipposideros armiger | reverse complement strand
TGACATATTTTTTCTATGTTTTTCATTGCAAAAATGCGTCATGACTTTTCCAACAACCCAATAGAATATGCTGTTTGTAGAGACTGATGAAATAAGACTTTGCTGATGACCAAATCGCTAACCAATCAATGAGATACAAGTCTAGTCTTTAGCTTGATGACCCACTCTCAAGCCAGTCTATGAAGTACAAATCTAACCTGACCTCATGTAGCACAAGTAAACTCTTCTTTAATGCAACCTTATCTTCCTCCTTTTTTTTTTTTTTCCACAATAACCCTGAGACCCTCCTTTGTGGGGTGAAGGTGGGGAGGACACTATTTAGGCTTCTGCCTGAATCTGTACTTCATAAAATGAAATTTTTTTATCCCAAATGAAGCTTTTTGTTCAATTATTGCCTCTTAGATTTTTATGTTTATGGTGTCCTACAGCTCTGACATATTATAAATCTTAATAGAAATGTACAAAGAGCAAATATTGGTATTTTGTACCTAGAAAACATGGAGTTTTAAAGAAGGAAATAGATTTGTATCAAGTAAATTCTAAAATATATTAGTATAGGCAATCTTTCAGTTTTGTTCAGTATGTACACGTATAACTCTAATACACAACTGAATAGGTTGTTGATATTGCTATGTTAATTTGAAAAAAAAATGGTACATATAATTTCAACCCTTCCAATGAATGGCCTCCAGTTGTTTGAGGCCTCTCAGATTCATTCATTCAGCTTGTCTTTCATTACTTTCACTCTGGGGTTGTGGCAAAAATCTGCTTTGCAGACAAAAAAAAATGTGGTCCAGTTATGTGATTTGTCAAATATTTAAGCAATTGGTGCTAAATCAGTTTATAACACGTGATCATATAAACTTCCCTAATACCTTTTAGACTATTTTAAATGACATGTTTAGCAAAGCTTTTTTCTGATGAACACTTAGTTAACCAGAATACTCTGTACACATTCTGTAAACATCTCTTTAAGCAACAAATAAAATAGTCTGTTCTTTTATTTAAGTAATTAAAACTATTAGGTTGTCGGAAAAGTCATGACATATTTTTTTCTATGTTTTTCATTGCAANAGATACCCAGGTCCTTGTACTTAGGGTGCATCTCTCAGGTGTCAACAGCTTGGTCACAAGATATTTTCCCTTCTGTCATATGACAGTAGTGATTTCTAATCCATACTTTGATTTTGGCTTTATTCATTTTTAAAAAAGAAAACCTATTTAACAAGTGGTAATTCTCATTAATTTGCATTTAATCAGAAATGAATGCACTCTTCTTGATATTTTATACTGAAAAAGCAAAATAGCTTATAGGCAAACTCTATTAAAAATATTCTCTTTATATAGATATCTAGATAAAGAAGGAGTATTTAATTTGTGTTTTCCTTTAGAAAAGATTTTCCTTTACTGTTATTGTTTATGACCAATTTCCATGTGCATTTAATTGATTTGACTATTTTTAAATTGAGTGCATTTGAATTTATAAAATCTAGAATTTCATGTGCAACTTTTTAATAACATGTCTATATTATTAGTCAAAGTAATAAGATTAGAGATAAAGTAATTGTTTTTCTTTCTCCTGAATCTCCTTATCAACAGCTTTTTATCTGTGATCTAATATTAATTGGCATTGTGGTCATGTATGATTATTAAAATAAAATCACTGTTGTGCCTCTGACAATGATTGTACATAAATAGTTGAAGGTTGATGTTTATCTGAATACCATTAAATATACCATTACGTAATTCCATGGGAAAGTGTATCTAAGATTTAATTGTAGTTTATACTGCTAGATTATTTACCAAAAGATTACAGTGGTTCACAACCCCACCAACAATGGATAAAGTACCATTTTTTTTAACTTCTTGCCAGAATTCATTCCTGTTGTCGTTCTCCATAACTTTTTCCACTCAGAATGAAAAGGTTGTTCATTGCTGTTTTAACTAACTTTTCCTTTACTAATAGTGAGATAGATCATGTTTTGACAAGTATATTGATGATGCATATTTCCTTTTCTGTGAAAGCCCTATTTGTATTCTTGCTTACATTATTTCACTAGTTTTCAGTTTCCATATAAATCTGTAAGTACTTCTTGCCACACATTTATTTATGCAGAGGTTTTGCAGCTGTATCTCCCAGCCTATCATTGTTCGTTTGTGTGTGTGTGTGTGTGTTTTGTTTTGCTTTGCCATTTAAACAACAAGCTTTATGTAATAAAGTAAGCCTACCTTTTCCCTTATGGATTTCATCTTGTCCTGCTTAAGAAGATTCCATCCAATTCAAGTTAACTTTTTTTTTTTTCGTTTTTACATTGAAATATAAGGATATCATCCAGTTTTACAAATAAAGACATGGAGACTCAGAAAGTTCAACAACTTTGTTAAGTAAGTCTATAGCTCTTTTCAAGTACTAAACACCTTTGCTGTATTTATCATAACTATTATAATGTATGGCACCCAATCTATTGAATATCTGTTATTAGATATCTGGCAACCTTTTTGCCTCTCACCATATATAGACACAAAATCTTTGTTAGCAAACCACACTTTTCAACCATGTACTATTTTGTCTTGCTTCCAAGTCCAACTTGACCTTGATTGGATAGCTGATCATCCCATCTCCTTCTAGCCCAATGGGAGCCAGTAAATCTCTAGGGAATGTTGGGGTGGGCGTATGGGGGCTTGCCAAAAAGAAGCCTTTCACTTTTCCTCTTGATTTAGTGGCGCTAAGATGTAAAACTTCAAATGTCTGCAGCCATCTTGCTACAATAATGAAAGCCAGCTAACGATGGAACTATTGTAATATCTAAAAGAAGTGTGTCTCGAACTTAGATGCTGTGACATGTGAGGTGTGAATCAAGCCCCACCAGAAGCTAGCCCTATCAATGGAACTTTCAGTTAAAAGAGCCAAAAAATTCCTTTTTACATTAAGCCACATTCAAATAGGACTTCTCCACTCTCCTTGTACATCATAAGAAATCATCAGACATTCCCTAATTATGACATGAACTATGGAGTGAATGGAGAATCTCGCACTTAAATGTTCTAACACAACTTGCCTTTTGAGATTCCTTAAGCTAAATATTATTAGACTTAATTTACAATATAAAAGCTTACCTTTTACTCTTGAAATGCTTTTAAACAGAGAATAGCTGCTGTGTAGGTGATTGTATCTTTAATACTATGCAGAACCTCCTCTAAGCATTTCAACTGTATGGTTAGGTGATATGATATTTCATCCTAAACTGTATCCTACTAAAATTATTTTTAACAACATCGCAGATCGGGTATGTCTTACTTTTATACATAGACTGGTTTTTAACAGCCAACTGTGGTAGGAAGGAAAAATAGTTATGTTTAACACCTGGCCCCAAATTCTTCTTTATACAAAAATATTCTCTAAATGGAAGGTGTCTGAATACAAAGCTTTAGTCATGAAACATGAGGCCCTGAGGTCATGCACGGAAAAGGACAGGGAAACAACTCCGTTGAAACTGCTGAATCAGAAGTCACAGCAATTGGAGATTAGGGTAAGAACCAAGAGAGGAATAGGAAATAGGGGACTTTAAAAACAGGAGTTTTTGCTACTTAGTTTTAAGTTGTTTTCTGTGCTAGAGAAATGTGTTTTAGAAAGGACGCTCTGCATGGGTTGGCATGGTGTTCAATGAATTGAATCAAATTCAGCTGCAGGAGGTCATGGGGATTCCTGATAATCACTAAAAGTATAATTTCTTTCTTTTTCTTTCTTTTTTTTTTTGGAAGAGAAGGAACCTAGCTTATTTCTTTGGGTTCAATCTGTTTACACTGTGGTATAAGGAATGCTGTTCTGCAATAAATACAATGTTCATTTTTTATTTAGAAGTTCTTTGTGTAGGCGCCAGTGACCAATTACAGAAATAGCTGGAACCTCAATTTTTGCAAGCAACACTATGAATGTCATAACACTTACTAGTTTTAATAAGATGATATGAAACTATAACTCAAATGGAAGACTGGACAAGGCACATTAACATTTATTGAATGTTATTTAATGGGAAATTAATAGCTCCTGTCATTTTAGGAAATTAGTCCATTGTTTCTATATTTTATTTCTGTTTTTTCAAATATGAGTACTGTAAATACAACATAGTGGTTTTTTATAAGGAAAAACCTAATACACTACATTGATATACAAATTAAATTGCTCCACTCATTTTAGATTTATTTTTTTTTCCCACCAATAATACCTTTTTCCCAAAGGGGAGAGGGGCAAAACAGTCTCCTTTCCAGGTGGAATTAGACACATATCTACTTGCCAGTGCATGAACAGTGTATATCTAGTTTTGAAAATAATTAGTTACTCTGGATCTAAAACAGAAGTATATAATACACTATTTAATATTTTCTGAAATGCTTATTACTGGTTGGCAACTTTTCTTTAAATATTGATGGCAACTGCTCTTGGAAATAGTTGTGGTGCAGTTTTCCCAAATTCCTATTAACCATTTGGCCTTCTTCAGAAATAACAGAAAGTAGAAAACCATGTTGCGTTTTTTTTCCCCCTCAAATGCTTGTATAATGCTATGTACATTGCTAAATCTTTATGGAAGACTGAAAATAAAGGGATTGAGTTAGAGACGAATAACAAAAGAGTAGATGTCAGGTGTTTCTCTCAGGTAACTGAGGTAAAAAAAAAAAAAGAAAAGAAAACAACACAATCTTGTATGAGGTTTCAGTAACTAAAGAGTAAAACACCTCATCCACTGCCTTTTGCAAAGATATAAATTGGTTTCCCTATAGGTTTTTCCCCCCCAAATTTGATTTGCATTATGATCTCTTGATTACTTCTTTAACGAATTCAAGTAGACAGTGAAAGATGAAATTTTGTTGGAAATTTTGTCTGGATTTTTCTGATATTTTGAAGCAACTTGAGATGTTTTGTAGAAACGATTGGTGTAAAATAATAATAGGTAAAAATAATCATAGGTTTCAAAGAGTTTTTAGTGTTCGATTACAAAAAACAACTAGTGAGTGCAGGCTCTTCACCCACTATTTGGCTAATTAAAGAAAAAAGCACCTGCCACTCAGGCATTTCATAAAAATCATGGACTAATGTAACTGTAGAAATATAAATTTCAATAAGATGATAATATCTTTGAGTCTAGGGATTATGTGACAGTCAAATTCTGATGCCCTCCGTCACCCACCAGCATATCTAGTCCTCTAACATATAGTATAGTCTTAATCTGTTTAATTAGTTTTATCCTGCTACTTACTTACTACTCCTTACTGGAGTTTTTACACGATCAGTATGTGAAGCCAACTTCTGGGAGATGTAGTTGTGTTACTGACCTTGGAGCTTTTCAATTGCAATGGGAATATTCTGTGACTTGAATAGAAAATGGGTCAAGAATGGTGAGGTTCAGAAGGAAACTGAAATTGGGGATCAGAGTTGCCCAGGAAATGATTATTCTGGAGAGAAAAAAAATAACAGATTTTTTTGGGTAGTATTTTCTATCCAAGAGAAGGTGTCATGAACTTGATAATTAAAAACAAAAACAAACAGGAAAGAAAAAAATAACTAGATGTTTGCATAGGGCAGGCTTTTGAGGGGAGGATTGGAAAAGGATACCATAAATTTAGGTGACACATTCTTGGAATAAGGAACTTGGCCATTTCAATAACTCATTCATCAGTGTTGTTCATTGATGTCTTCACTTTAAGGACTTATTGGCAACTAAGAAATACATTTTAATAATAATGAGTCCAACTAGCATGTGTTGGAGGAAGTGTGGCTTAAAAGGAGGTCTTCTCTTTAATTTCTTAACTGATTAGCAATAGTCTTTAAGTGACTCTTAAAGTATACTGAATTTTATGTGTGAATGATGAAAGATTTTTTTCAGAAGTATAAAGTCTTGTTTGAAGATTATATACTTCTTGCTAAACATATTAATTTTATCCATGAAATTTATAGCAAATTTTTTCCCTTTAATTTCACTTGCTCTAAAATATAGCAATGTTTTACATTCTTGGAGAGGTAAAATACAGGCTGTGTCATATCAATCAATACACTAATTTGTAAACATTTATATTTGCATAAGTTTAACAAATAATTTTTGGAAGTGACAAATTTGTCAGAATTAGGGTGAGTAATGATTTGTTCATGACGAGGCAATAGTACCAAACAAGATTCAAAGGGACTGCTTTTGAAACACTTATATGCCCTCATCTGTGTTTTTACCTTTTTTTTTTTCTGGCTAGTGAAAGCATTTAATGTAATAATCTCTATGACATATGATGTATATAGTGATGAATGTACTAAAGTATACCATACATTCAGATTCCTGTTTTTAGGGTTTATATTGAAAGAAATAGTACATACAACTCGAATGCATCTTAGCTGTAGTAATCTCTGTTATTTGAAATCTTGTTACAAGATAATTTTTCAGTAAACAGTTGGTTAATATCTGAAATAAAAGTTTACATTTTGAACAGGCAGCATATGATTCCAGTCACATGCCACATTACAAACTTTCAGTCCACAATGGCGCCAAATATACTATGGTGGTCCCATAAGATTATACTGGAGCTGAAAAATTCTGATCACCTAGCGAAGCCATAATGCACTGCATTACTCAATATGTGTATGGCAATACTGGTGTAAAGAAACCTACTGTGCTGCCAGTTGTATAAAAGTATAGTACATAAAATTGCAGAAGTAGACTATACCATCTAGGTTTGTGTAAGTTTCGCTATGGTATTTCTACAATGACAAAATTGTCTGCAAACTTCTCAGAATGTTTTGCTGTCACGTGACTATAAATCTAAAATTCTCTATTGACTATATGCTCCTTAAGAATCTTTAATGAGTTATACAGGGATGAAAATGTTAGAAAGAATGATTGATTAGGAGGATCCTAGATTATAATAAGATAAACCCATATTATTTCACTAACTGTATTGTAAAATGTATTTATTTTATTAATGGCTTGTTACTGAATCTCAAAATGGTCTTTTTAATAAAGGCCATATATAAAATGGAATGTAACATTTTATTTGAGTCTTTGGTAACCTAATATTAATGGTTATCACAAGAATTTTTGGGGTTTTTTTAATATTAAAAAATCCTCACCCACTTTAAGTTATATAAATTGAATACTTTCCTTTCATAGTTAAAGAAGGTGAGCCTTGTGGGTAATCTGCCTAGCTATTAAAAATGACTATAGGTCATCATAGTTCACAAAATGTGCTGAATTGGTAAACTTCAGATGCATTATTTTTGCAAAACTACCCCAGCATGCATAAGAAGATTTTTCTTTTTATAATTAGAATTGCAAAAAGTTAGTCTGGCTTTAATTATGTCAATTCAAAATGATATTATATTTCTCCAATTTAAAATATACCTTGGCATATAATCCTGCTGTGAAAGATGACAAGAGTGGAGCCATATTAAAATAGAGCCAAAGTGGTCATTTCAGAGGAACTGCCCTGCTTTTTTCATATTCCAAACTGGATCAAACTACCAACATTCCAAGAAGTCAGTAGAACTATTGGGTTGTCAGAAAA
>NW_017732285.1:665605-666967 GCF_001890085.2 Hipposideros armiger | reverse complement strand
AAACTGATAATATATCATGAAAAATAGAATAATACATTTTAATTTAACAAGCAAAAGGCCAGATACATTTCTCTATGCGGAATACTAACTCCTTGATTGAAAGCAGAAGGAGGATGTAAGCTTTTGGGTAATGGTGCAGAGCTTTTATATTTTTATTTGAACCCTGAATAATTATGTAGGATCCTTGCCTCTCTCTCTTAAAATATGATTTATTTTAAAATTCCGGTTTCTTTAGGACACTTAATGGTTATCTTTTATTAGAATAGCATTTTAGGTTTCCTTCCACTTAAATAGACCTGAGTTGGCTGTAACCTTCAATTCAGATCAAGCTAGCATCATTTCAGAACATACTCACTTTTGAGAATAAAACCTGAAAATATGAGATTGAAATTCTCTAAATCTGAGACCTCTTTCTCACCTAAATTTCAGGTGATATTTTTGTACTGACATATAAGGATATGATTAAACACATTTTCAAAGGAAAACAATCAGAGTACACAATTTTTGTTTGGATGCTCATTTTCTTATTTTTGAGACTGGGGAAGTTATGGTAAATTATGATTAAAGATTCTAAGAGGTTCCCAGTAATCCCAGTGGGTTATTTGGTGTTGGAATCTAAGGAAAAGGAGATTTATGAACGCCAGAGGCACAGAATGGGTGAGCTCTCAAATGGTAGACACCATTTATCGATACAAAGCAGCTGGTTATCCTAGTTAATGTTAGTAGACTTTTGAAATTAAATATACTCCCATAAATCTGACTTCATCGTCACTAAGTAAACTTCTGATTAGTTGACTCCCCTTTTAGTTTCTTTCTGTGGTTGGTTAAACTAAGGGCGGGAGGTTACAAAACATTTTGCTGACACTTGTGAAAATAAAATGGCCAGAATACAAATATAGGATGTTACATTTCAAGATACTAAAATGACATTTTTAGACAGACACAAACTGAAATAAAACTGGGAGGAGAACCTGCCGCAGTAGTAAGTGATGTTGCCCAAGGTTTCCTAAATTGAAGATGGCAACTCAGTAGAGCCTTACATGCTGTAAAAGATTATGGTGCTTAAACTCTGACTTATTGTTAAAGAGATTCATTCATTCATTCATTCATTCATTCATTCATTCATATATTTATTCACTTGCTAATCCAATACATAATTATAGCATGTCTTTTTGGTAAAGGTACTTTGCTAGTCGCTGGGGATACAGTGTTATCTATACATCCCAGGTATCTGTCTTTATGGCGCTTAGCCTACCTACGACACCTGTAATATATACTGAATATATATTTTTATAACTTTCTCTCCATTCTAAATTTACTTGGTAACCACAGCTCTACAAACATCAGAATTTTTTAAGAACT
>NW_017732285.1:655508-665170 GCF_001890085.2 Hipposideros armiger | reverse complement strand
AATTCTCTAAATCTGAGACCTCTTTCTCACCTAAATTTCAGGTGATATTTTTGTACTGACATATAAGGATATGATTAAACACATTTTCAAAGGAAAACAATCAGAGTACACAATTTTTGTTTGGATGCTCATTTTCTTATTTTTGAGACTGGGGAAGTTATGGTAAATTATGATTAAAGATTCTAAGAGGTTCCCAGTAATGCCAGTGGGTTATTTGGTATTGGAATCTAAGGAAAAGGAGATTTATGAACTCCAGAGGCACAGAATGGGTGAGCTCTGAAATGGTAGACACCATTGATCGATACAAAGCAGCTGGTTATCGTAGTTAATGTTAGTAGACTTTTGAAATTAAATATACTCCCATAAATCTGACTTCATAGTCACTAAGTAAACTTCTGATTAGTTGACTCCCCTTTTAGTTTCTTTCCGTGGTCGGTTAAACTAAGGGCGGGAGGTTACAAAACATTTTGCTGACAAATGGCCAGAATACAAATATAGGATGTTACATTTCAAGATACTAAAATGGCATTTTTAGACAGGCACAAACTGAAATAAAACTGGGAGGAGAATCTGCCGCAGTAGTAAGTGATGTTGCCCAAGGTTTCCTAAATTGAAGATGGCAGCTCAGTAGAGCCTTACATGCTGTAAAAGATTATGGTGCTTAAACTCTGACTTATTGTTAAAGAGGTTCATTCATTCATTCATTCATTCATTCATTCATATATTTATTCACTTGCTAACCCAATACATAATTATAGCATGTCTTTTTGGTAAAGGTACTTTGCTAGTCGCTGGGGATACAGTGTTAGCTATATATCCCAGGTATCTGTCTTTATGGCGCTTAGCCTACCTATGACACCTGTAATATATACTGAATATATATTTTTATAACTTTCTCTCCATTCTAAATTTACTTGGTAACCACAGCTCTACAAACATCAGAATTTTTTAAGAACTTGTTTCACACAGTTATCAAAGTTATACTGAATCACATGTACTAAAAACGCACATCTTAATTTCTGAATTTTAGAAATCTGCTAGAAGGTAGCATTTTAATTAAAATATTATTGTGATCTTGATATTTGATAGCATTTCTTTTGTTTTCTAAAGTTAATTTCCTTCAGTATCATTTCTGTCCAGTTAGATATAAAGTCCATGGGCTTTGTTTTTCTGAGGTCTTGATAAATGCTTCCATTTTATTTAAGAAACAGAAAGCTATTACTGCCCATTATGCAAATTATTTTCATCAAATAGTTTCCAAATACTGGAATTAATAACAATATTTTGTGTGTACACTGAGTGCCTTTTGAGGTAATCAAATTAATCTTTATTAATAATGTGTCAAGCAATATAGTATTGGTTACAGAGGCAAGACTGCCAGATGCCGGCTTCACTGGGATGTAACATTCAGAATACTCAGCGCTGACGATCACTGGACAAATTCCAGATGATTGAAGATTGTGAACCCAACTGACTTTTGAGACCTACACGAAGCGTTGTGAGAATGATCTGTACTCCTCTCACGAACTGTTTCTTCTGTGTTCTGTATTGTTATTTTTGTTCAAAGGAAGTTTTTCAGACTAAAATTAAGGTATCAAATGAAATAAGAAAATTAGAATTGTGCATACTTTCTCTTTTTCTGTGTGTGATGGGGGTATTGGAATGTTTTGTTAATGGATCATGGGATGAAATACAACTGAATTTTGGGATGAGTCATCACGTTACATAAATTTTGATGGGAAAACAAGCTTTGTTGGATNTTTCAAGGGAAGATAATGCCTCTAAGATAGGAATGCCAGGAGGCTCAAAATTAGGGATGAAATTCTAATGTATATGATAAAACTAAATACTCAATTATAGTAGTTTTACATGTGTTATGACATTTTAAAAGATCACATTTAAAATTCATTGCTCTATATCTCTCATTTATGTTTGAAATTTTATATTAAAATGTAATGCAAATTAAAAGGTTTCACCATTGCAAAGTTAGTAGATAAGCATATAAAAACAATTTTACAAAGGACCTTTAATTACATATGTATGAAAATAAAGCTGTGCTTTACTCTGGACATCACAGCGCAAGTATATAAAATCTATAAACAATGACATGCACACACATACACATATATGTAATGATAAAAATGGGTCCACCTGCTTTACTCACGTTTGGAATGCATACCTTTAAAAGGGATCTATGATTGAATTCATCTAGTATTTTAGTGGTTAGATCAGTCTGATATTTTAGCTTTCTATTAAGAAAAAAATAAAGCATTTATAATTCTATATAGTAATATTTGCTTTGCAGTATTTGCTTAAAAATTAAAAACTTTTAGCTGCATAGTCAATAAGCCAAACTAGGGGTTGAAAAATGCAAATACGTTTAACACCCTAAATAACTATATCCTTGTCCTTCCCCTTTGATGTTCAGTATTCTCTGAAGCATCTGTCAGTCTTAACAATGAGGATAACAAAGTCCCTTTTAGCTTCAAAGTTCTATTGAGACCTGTGGGAAGTCCCTCTTCACTAGAAGGATCTTCAGTTGCAGGTAAGAACTGCTCTCCCTGTCTGTTCCCACTGAAGACAGGAAGTTCAGAGTTTGGATGGAACTAATGAAGCTCCTTGCTGTGCAACACAGAGTACGTAATTGGAGTAGCTTGATGTGAAAGAATCTCTAAAAGGGAATAACCACTTTGGCACGCCTAATGCACTGTTCTTGTAGCAGGTAGCAAGCAAAGAGACCCTTCCTCCCTTTTCTTCTTCTGTTTGAAGGCAGCTCTTCTAACAGACAAGTATAATATATGCTCATGCATTTTAGTGATTTTTAAAACTACCTCAGCCTTCACTTTAATAGATAGCACTCCATCCCATCACTGCTGCCATGTTTGAGTTTTCTTTATCCCTGCTTTTATCTGATTAGGGGAAACAGTCTAAATCCACTTTTTTTTCTCTCTCTTTCTTCTTGGAGAAAAGCACCTAATTTATCTATTTCTCTTTCAAACATTAGCCAGTATTTTTTTCCTGGAAACTCCCTCAGAAGTAAGAAAAATTGATGCAGTACATTTGGAACCCTGTTCCGTGGTGTACACGCTTCTTACTATTTTTAAATGTAACTTGTAATACCCCTCTCAGATATAGCACTATATTTTCCTAGAGGTCCGTGTCTTTCTCTGGCACCTGACCAAATGCTGCAGACTAAGATGCCGTTATCAACCTTGGCCAAGTTTAGGGAGTGATAGTCACAACTTTGGCCATCTGGAAAATGCCTTTTTTCTTCTCCATTTTCTTCCTAGCTCATCATTTCTGTCTCACTTGTGCTCATGAGCTCTTAATGTGACTTGACTTTTAAGTTAACACTGTACTTTTAAAGATGTTTCTACTTACAATTTTTTTGATATTTTTACTTTTGAAATTCAAATAATGTAAAGTTTGTATTGTTTATATTTGGATATTTCCTGAAGATTTGCTTCAGTGTTGTACGTCATCTTGTTTGCTGGTTTAATTGCTAATATTTTCTCTGGCATTCTGCAGAACAATTTCCCTGTTTTCTATATCAGCTTCTTCTTCTATACCCCTATTAGCTAATGGTTGTACCATACTCAGAGACTCAAATTAGACTTCTCCTACTCCATCACTTTCCCCACATTTATCAAACACCAATTCCCTTGGTTTTGATTCATTTACACTTTTAATATGTCACATTCTTTCCATCTCTACGGGCACTGCTATAGGTCAGACCCTCATTATGTCTCACACACATTATTTTAGGGGACTTTTATTTACCTATCTTGAACCTTTCTCCTTCCTCTTCAGTCTCATCTCTCTCTGCTTTCCACCCAGTAATATCTTTCTCAAAAATCTTGCTTCTAAATCTCTTAGAGTTTCCCATCACCTACAGATTCCAGTCCAGACTTTTCAAAATCATGTATGAGACACTCTGTGACCTGGAGCTGGGCTAATACATGACAGTTCCTCTCTGTACTTTGTTTTTTCTTTATAGCTCATGCTTCATTACAGAAAAACTACTTGGAGTTCTTTCCTATGACCATGTTGTTTTGTGCTTTTGTACCTTTTCTCTTGCTTTCACCTCTGCCTGCATCACTCCTGCCGCTCTTTCTACACCTGGTAAATCCCTATTCATTCACCTTGTAAATCTCAAGTGTCATTGCTTCCTGAAACATTTTCCTGTTTCCNGTGACCCCTTAATACAGTTCCTCATGTTGTGGTGACTCCCAACCATAAAATTATTTTCGTTGCTACTCTATAACTGTAATTTTGCTAGTTATGAATCGTAATGTAAGTATCTTTTTGTTTTCCGATGGTCTTAGGCAACCCCTGTGAAAGGAACATTCAACCCCCAAAGGGGTCGCAACCCACAGGTTGAGAACCGCTGTGTTAAATGAATAAATAAATAATGTGCCCCCGTTTCTTTTTTACTTTTATCCAGTCAATCACCATATTGTCTAGATTTCAATAGCCTCCATATTGTCACATCAGGTCATTTTGTTACAAATTTATTTTTACTGCCATATTATAGATCTACATTCTTTTTTTTTAGCTGAGCCATCCTGCCACCTGTTGGCAGCTCAGCAGCTGCTCAGCTCGGGCCCGGCATCGAACCGCTGTTGCTCAGAGCTCAAACTCTTGAACGAGCTCTTAACCAACTGAGCCACTCGGCCGGCCCCTATATTATTTCTTAATTAATTAATTTATTTGTTTTGGTCATTTTTCCCTCCTACGATCCTCTGTCTACCCAATGGATATTCCTAAAATTTTAATCATATGGCTTCCCTGGTGATAGCTCTTCAATTCTTTCCTTTGGCATTAAGAAAACAAACCCTAAATTTATAATATGCACACAGCGTTCCTTTTATCTCACCTTTTCTTCTAGCTACCATTTCATGCTCCACTTTTCTTCACTGCAAAATTCCACATAGTATTTCCTGTACATACTGTATTCACTTTTTCATCTCCAAATATATATATTCTATTATGTACTTTTTATTATATAGTTTTTTATTGATTGGTGAAAGATGTTTAAGCATATATAAAAACAGAAAGAATAATACATTGAACTTCATGTATGTGTTAAGAGTTAGTGAAAAATGAAAAATTTTCATTCAGGTATGCCTACTCATCTACCCCCACACACTGGGTAATTTTGAAGCAAATACAAGATATGTTATTTCAGCTACAAATACTTTAGAATAAAGTCCAAAAGACAAGGACTCCTAATGAAGGCATTTTTTACATAAAGTACACAAGTACTAAGCATGTGGCTTGATGCATTTTACACACACACACACACACACACACACACACACACTCATTTAAACACAACTTATGTCAGGAATATAGAACATTTGTACCACCCAGAAGTTTTCTTCATGTCTCTCCCCAGATAGCATCCCCCAACAGTAAATGCTATTCTGACTTCTATGAACATACATTAGTTTTGCCTTTATGAACTTTAAATGAGTGCAATTGAATAGTGTCCCTGTGGTGTTTCGTTCTTTCACTCAGCATAGATTTCTGACATTTATTCATGTTGTTATATAGGTATTGGTAATTAATTATTTGTTAGTGTTGAGCGGCATTCCATTATACAAATATACCCCAATTCTGTTGAAAAGCATTTNGGGGGTATTGGAATGTTTTGTTAATGGATCATGGGATGAAATACAACTGAATTTTGGGATGAGTCATCACGTTACATAAATTTTGATGGGAAAACAAGCTTTGTTGGATAACCTAGTTACTTATTGCCTTTGCATATGAAATATAAATATTTGACTCAGAAAGTTGACCTTTAGGAATTATAAGCTTTATGTCATCTAAATTGAGGAAATGTGTATTAGGAAAGGTTATGCCTCTTCATTGTCATTCTATTATATTATCAAATACTAATGATGTGTTTATTTGTTCTTTAAAAAGAAACAGTTACAAGTAAAATATCCCTTTTAGAATTTAAAGACTTGGTGAACAAATATAATTGTAAAACTCAGTTTACTTGTAATAATATGGAAAATATAAATATCCTGATGATTACAGAGTGAAGAAAAGCAGTACAGATATCAAGGAGATATTTCTGGAGGGCTAAATGAGAATTGTATACTTTCCCTTGCCTGCTTTCTTAAATATCAACTATAGATAACTTACAATTTCAAACTATCTTCAGGCTCACTGAAATAAATTATTGGCTAAAAGTACACCCTTAAATTTTTTTTCTCTTTACTTTTCTTCCTTTTAATTTGCTTTAATTTGATTTTATATAAAATATTGGGAAAACTGAATAAATAAAGTTTCTTAGCCAATCTCCCTTTATCCCTCTCCCGCTCCCTCTCTCTCTCTCTCTCTCCTTAGTTTATTATAAAGAATCCAGATCTGCAGTCTGCAGCTGGAGACCCAAGAGAGCCAATTAGGTATAAGTCCAGTCTGAGTCTGAAGGCCTGAGACGCAGGAAAGCCTACAGTATAAGTTCCAATGTGAGTCCAAGACTGAAGGCAGGATAATACCCAGTCCCAGCGCAAAGACAGGCAGAGAGTGAATTCTCCCTTACTCAGCATTTTGCTCTAGTCTGGCATTGGACAGATTGAATGAGGCCCACCCATGTTGAGCTGGGAAGTCTGCTTTACTCCTTCTACAAATGTTAGCCTCATTCAGAAACATCCTCACAGATAATAATGTTGAACCAAGTATCTGGGCANAATGTGTCATGACTTTTCCGACAACCCAATAGTATTTATTTCTATTTTTATGTTAGGATCTACATAGATATTCTGTTTAAAGTGCTGCCATTGTGTAGAGAAGATGTCTAAAAATATGAAATAAAGACAGAAACTTATAGAAATGGACTTATTATTGATGTTAGGAACAATTTTATGTTGCTTAACTTTTAACAGATTCAATAATTTCTTAAAGGAGTTTAAAATTTTTTAAGATTGTGTATTTATTAAAGTCCACTCTGTACTAGTTTCATACTAGCTTCTAAGTATTCACACATTAAAGCCTTGGTTCTTGACCTCCAGGAGTTCATAGCAAGAGATAAAACTAACAACTTAATACAATTAAAATTATAATTATTAAATGCTGTAAATGCAAAAAACAAGGGAGAAATTACTAAGTGAGCCTGAGGGTAGGGTTAATCAGAGAAAGTGTATTTTGATGGGGATGATTTTGAATCAATTGTTTTATAATTTAATCTAGGACTTGGAGGTGGGTTGGGTGGAAGAAACAAAGTGGATAATGATGAAGGGAAGAAAAGAAAAAGGGCCATGTTGCAGAAACACCTAGAAATGCAGAAAATTATGTGTTTATAGAGAGAAGTTCAAGAGCCTGAATATATTGAAACAAAACTTTGTTGTGAAAAAGACCTGCAAGAAATTACATATTGTCAGAACAATAAGTTAAATGTGAGAGATAAGATTAAGGTGGTGGGGAGAGGACAAATCACAATTGATGCTGTACGCTATCCATACAAGAGGTTTGAACTTTGTCTTATAGTTAACTTGACATCACTGATGGATTTTAAACAAAGCAATGGCATGATGAGATGTATTTTAGAAAAGAGGTTGGGTTAGAAATTATTAATATTGGAGGCATAGAGGCAAGATATAATAGAAATCCTACTGAGAAGCAAAGAGATCCTTGACTAAGGTAACTTGAGTAATGAAGAGCATAGACCAATATAAAAGGATTTGGGGAGTAGAATCTACGTTGACTGTTCAGAGTGAAGAAGAGGGAGAGGTCTTGAGTGTCCAGCCTGGTTCATTGAGTCGGTGGTAATATCATTCCTTAAAATGAGGAGCACAAGAATAAGCTGGAGGGCACAGGTGGGGAGGTAGATAATGAGTTCAATGCATGAAAAGTGAAGGTTATTAATAAAAATTTGATATATACCTGAAGCTCAGGGAAAATGAGCTTTGGAGATGTAAATTGGGGAGTCACTTATTGTTATATTTCTTGCTGTGTGTATTTCTATTATTGGATAGATAGGGAAAATTATGCTCCTGTGGGATTTTAAATTGTTATCTGAGTAGTATGTAAAAGATATTTTTTCTTTATTTAAGCAATATGTTAAATATCAAAGGCACATGAATAATTTAAAATAGATTCAGTTAGTTCATTTCCTCTTTTTTATCTTTATAAATAGAACATTTATTTGTTGTCTGTTACTTATCAGTCCAGAAGACACACTCTCATATGCTTATATTAACAGGAAATTGAATATAGACCATTACAATGAAGGCCTTTACTAATTTAATATAACAATGACTTAGATGGTTGGAAAACTTTAAAATTATTTTTAAGCAAAACACTAGCTACCTGATGTATTTATGATTTTTTTTCTTTTTGGCATGAATACCCAAAAGCAAAACATATGACATTGTGCTAAAACTTTCTATTTTGAGAAAATACTATTGAATAGCCAAGAAACAGAAGGTACAATCGATTCTCATATCATGGTTCTTATATGGTAGAAAATTGCTAGTTTAGAATAATGAATTCAAATTTAAATGATAATCTATGAACTGTTTCTTGAAATGGAAAGCCTTATTGCAGATTATTTTTTTCCAAATACCTATTTATTAGATTTTGTATAAAAATAAACAAAAAGTATAGTAAATTTTTTATTAGATTCAACAGTACTATTCTGTGAACAAAATATTGGGTTGTCGGAAAATTCATGATGTATTTTTTTCTGTTTTTCATTGCAAAAATGGGTCATGACTTTTCCGACAACCCAATAGCAATAATAACATAGAATACTTACTTGGTTATGGTCATATGTAAAGTTTGCTCAGTTCTGTTGGGCTAATGTAGATCACCAAACTTTTTCAGTATAGCAGAAAATTAGATCACAATGTGGATGAGTAAACAGAAATATCTCTGCATTATGATTTTATATAAACTTTATGTACCCTTACAAGTATACCCTCATATTTGAAATATCTTGCCTAGACTTTACTTTGCTAAATATTTGTAGGTATTTTATTAATAGACTAATGAAAGGTGCTAATTTTTCAAGTCAGTTAAAAGATTTCTAAATTTTAATTCACTATCGAAGTTGACTTCTAATTCATCTCAGTATTGCACCTTGTAAATTGCTCCAGATTTCACAACACAAATTGGAGCAGATAGGGCCATAAGTGTTGCTATGAATGTGGTAAATCAACTTTCTTTAGCCACTTCCTGTGCCAGGATAGGCCCCACTTCCCATCTTTTCTTCCCCAAACTCCCCTACAGCTTAATGATTCCTTGAGAATGATTTCCCTTGAGCATTAGGGATTCTGGGTGCTCTTTTGGGTTTACAAATTTTGTCTTCTGTACCTCAGGATTAATAATATTCCCTGCCATTATTTTTCACATCTACATAGTAATAAAACTTTGAAAGTATTAATCCAACTTCTCAACCAACTTGATGGTCAAATAGTAAACATTAACATATAAAAGTTCACAGCATTTACTCTGAAAAACATGCTAGAAAATGGCTGGCTTCCTACAAAGCCTGTAACACCTAAATTTCAACAGTTTTTGCCTATAAGTGTACTACATTTTTGTTCCATATTCTGGTCATCTTTATCTTCCAGACTGTAGGAAACACTGAGACATGTTGCTTAAGCTGCATTACAGTCTTGAGTACACATTTTAAAATCAGTTCATTA
>NW_017732285.1:645862-648008 GCF_001890085.2 Hipposideros armiger | reverse complement strand
CAGGCTGACACATAAAATTAATGATCACAAGTCTTACACACACACACACACACACACACACACTATACAGTTTGGATTTTCAATATTCTAGTTTATTCTTCTCTGCGAAGGACTATAGAATTTTGAGGATTATCCAAGTTTTCAGTTATGAGGTCTCTGTACCTTCTCTTTTCTCTTTTTTCTTCCTAAATGATTCAAAACTGTCAAGATTAGAATTAATTTTGCCTTATTGCAATGAAGGCTTTGGGCTTCTGGGTAAGCTCTGAGGAGGCAGTTCTCCACCATTTTGCTTACCATACTTATTGAGTTCTTCAGTCTCCAGGGACTTTGATAGTCACTGGATCTGCCTCCTCTGGCTAATTGGAAGTATAGATAAGTTGTTCTTTTAAAGGTAACTATTACTGTTATCAACTTCATACACTTACTTGTTGCTATAATTTAATTTTTGATGACAATGTGGTAAATAGGAATAATAATATACTTTTGGCAGAAGTACAAATTGTCTGGAGAGTAATTTGGCAGTAATTAGTGAAATTAAGCATAGATATTCCCTTGGACTCCAACTGTTAAATTTTCACCCCAGAGAAATTTTTGCACAAGTGCAAAGACTCCTCTCACTGTCTGAATCTCTCTCTGTGTTTGTGTGTGCGTGTGTGTGTGTTTTCATCATAGATTTAGAAGCTAGATACAACTTTAAATGTGCAACACTAGACTACCTGCATATTATTAATCTATTGTTGGTTTGAAATGTTGTATTTTTTCTGAAATGGTAGCCCTTTATTTTATATATGACATCCTTCATTGAATACAATCTTTAACTTTGATTATTTTTTTTCCACTTGGGTACTTGCTTAAAAATCCCTTCTCCTCTGTTAGCTTACAATAGTAACATTCTTCTGCATATTCTCTTACATGTATGGCTTTAAAATATGAATTTACATCTTCAAATTACTTCGAGTTCATAACTGCATATGATGCAAGGTGGGCCAGCTTTTTTTGCAACAACAAGTAACTTCAAAATCTCATGAGCTCACACCACCAAACACTTATTTCTTGTTCATTTACGTGAGGAGTTCAGGTCAGCCATGATGGTCTCTTCCAGTATCTTTCAATGTGGTGTCCCAGGCAGAAGAAGCGCCCCTGAGACATCAGGATTGTTTCATTAAAATCTGCCTCCCTCTCATCTTTCAACTCCATGACGTGAGGGACAGAGTCTGTATTTTCTGTTTTCTGTGAAATTCTTGTTTATATCTTTTGCTCATTTTCCCCATTATATTATTCATGTGTTTCTTACTGATTTGAAGGGAACTTTAAAAATATGTTTTTTGTAAAAGCTAATCTTTATATGCATTTTCTCATCCTCTCCCAATCTGTGGCTTGGCTTGTCACTGATTATGCTATGTTTCCACGAATACACATGCATTTTTAAGTTCATTAAATTTCAATTTATTTAAAGTTGTATTTATTGTGTTCTTTATAATTATAATCGTTATCTTATTGAAGGAAAACTTCAACTCAAAAGCAACAAAGATATTCTCCAGTATTTTCTTAAGCGTTTTAAAACATCCTTTTCAAACATGTTGGTATTCAGTCTAGAACCTAGAGCCATTTATTGTTTGACCTGTTTTGTTTTTGGTGTGCTTGTGTGTGAAATGAGGTAGACACCAAATAGACTATTTAAAAGAATAAATGGATACTATGAGATCCATTCTTAAAATGATTCATCGGTATCCTATTCTACTCAGAATAAAATCCAAACCCTCTTCCCTGGCTCTGCGTTCTCTGGCCTAACACTCACCACATTTTATTCCATTTCTCCCCGTGCTCATTCGGTAAGTTACACTGGCTTTAATTTCATTGTTTCATATATTAACCTATTTCCTTCTGTTCCCTGTGTTGTCCGTCTCTCATCCTACGACAGCCTCTTCCTCCTTTGCACATCAGCTTAAATGTTATGCTTTAGGGAGGCATTTTCTGCCCATTTTATTTAAATTTGCTTTTCCATTTATTCTCTGTAAAAGAAGGCTGTTTTTTTTATAGCAATTCTTTATTCTTTTTTGTTGTTGTTAATTTGGTTATTATTGACATCTCTTCTATGTACTCAGGCTTTGTGAGGCTCTTTGGAGTCCATCAGAATCCTGGCATC
>NW_017732285.1:596755-645067 GCF_001890085.2 Hipposideros armiger | reverse complement strand
TATGTACTTTTTATTATATAGTTTTTTATTGATTGGTGAAAGATGTTTAAGCATATATAAAAACAGAAAGAATAATACATTGAACTTCATGTATGTGTTAAGAGTTAGTGAAAAATGAAAAATTTTCATTCAGGTATGCCTACTCATCTACCCCCACACACTGGGTAATTTTGAAGCAAATACAAGATATGTTATTTCAGCTACAAATACTTTAGAATAAAGTCCAAAAGACAAGGACTCCTAATGAAGGCATTTTTTACATAAAGTACACAAGTACTAAGCATGTGGCTTGATGCATTTTACACACACACACACACACACACACACACACACACTCATTTAAACACAACTTATGTCAGGAATATAGAACATTTGTACCACCCAGAAGTTTTCTTCATGTCTCTCCCCAGATAGCATCCCCCAACAGTAAATGCTATTCTGACTTCTATGAACATACATTAGTTTTGCCTTTATGAACTTTAAATGAGTGCAATTGAATAGTGTCCCTGTGGTGTTTCGTTCTTTCACTCAGCATAGATTTCTGACATTTATTCATGTTGTTATATAGGTATTGGTAATTAATTATTTGTTAGTGTTGAGCGGCATTCCATTATACAAATATACCCCAATTCTGTTGAAAAGCATTTGTGTTCACTTTAGTTTTTGGTTTTTATGCCTGAAGCTGCTGTGAATATTTATGTATGTGTCTTTTGGTGAAAATGTCATGGGGCATAGGGGAGATATCTGTTTAGGTTTAGTAGGTATTGCTTAACTGTTTTCCAGAATGTTTGAACCAGTTTATACTCCCCCAATCAAAGTATCAGAGTTCTAGTTGCTCCACATCTTTGCCCAAAGTTGATATTGTTAGTCCTCTGGATTATAGCTATTTTGTTGATGTGCAAGGATGTTGATATCTCATTGTGTTTTAATTGACACTTTTCTAACAAATGATTTTACCACTCTTTCATAGGCTTCTTGGATATTATTTCCAGGTTTTTATGAATTACAAATAATGTGGTCATGAAAATTCTGTGTATGTCTTCTTGGCACAGTTACTAAGTGTCCACCTGATCCTGGTTATTAAATTGCAGCTGGACCTATTTCAGATAATGATCTCTAGTCTCTTTTTTAACCCACAATTTCATTATCTACATCTGATCCTAAGCCTCTGTTGTTTAGATAGTGATTTCAGCTGATTTCTCTTTCTCTCACTCTTTGTGTAACACTTCCCTAATTCTGGCATCATCCTTACCCTCAGTGAAAGACAAACTTCCTCTGCCCTGCTGTCCTGTTGTCCTACTAATTTTACCTTCATGAGAACAGAGGTATGGTGAGTCATTTGATCCACAGAATATCATGGGGATCATCAGATAAATATAAAGGTAAGACAAGGTATGAATAGAGAAGGGCAGAATATTCTCAGGGAGGTAAAAATGGTAGAGGCATATAAGACAGTACAAATCAGTCAGAAAAGTTTATAATGCATGTGTCTGACTGACTCATCAGGAAGAAGATATATTTTGGTTAGGTGAAGGAAGAGACAAGTTGGTAAAATACCTTTAAGTTTGGTTCAAAAAGAATCAATTTGGTTTAATAGAAAATAGGGAGCAACCTATTCTATGAGCATATTTTACATGATATGCATTTTTAAAAAGCATTCTGATTGCTAAAAATTTACTATAACTACTAATGCATATCCTAGTTACATATTTGTTGACTTCTTTTTTATTGAACTTTTCTATTAAAAAAGACTTGAGCTATATTTTCCTTTCTAGATTGATATTGATTCATAGGTGTTTTGCACCTGCACCTGTGAAATTTGGGAAGATTACGTCCATTCACTCACAGCATCTGTGTTAGTGAGAACATATCAGAATTTTCTCATGCATGGTCTAATTTAATCATTTACTTTTAATAAAACAGAGTGGTAGTAGATAATATTGTTGTCATTTTATACCTGACCAAGAAATTACTCAAATTGATTTAGCCAGTGAGGGCAGAGCTCGGACACATACGTGAGTACTGATTTGATCTACACTTCATGTGCATTGAAAAATCCATCTAAGTTACAGTTGGCTTTCTCACTGCGAGGTGTTCATTTTCTTTTGCCCACAGATTGCAGGGAATACAGCATACCTCACTTTATTGAGCTTGGCTTTATTGCACTTCAAAGATGTTGCGTTTTTACAAATTGACGGCAAGACCTTCCACTAGCAAAAGATTATGACTCGCTTTATTGCGTTACTTGCTTTATTATGGTCATCTGGAGCCAAGCCTGCACTATCCCCAATGTATGCCTGTACTTAATTTTCTCTGGAGAAAGTTAGTAATTTGTCAGGTTTCCTGCCTTCGATTTCAGGAAGTCATTTGAGCAATTTCCCTTCCATTAAGGCTAATAAGCACTTTTCATAGTTGTTTAATTTCGTACTTTCCGGACCTCAATCCATTTTTAATATTTTCTAAGGTACTAAATTTAACTATGGTCCTGTGTAGTGTGAAATATAATACATTTTTTTCAATAAGAAGTTATCTATACTAATCTTGAGACCACATATCCAAATCTATGCCCATCACTTTCTCTAATTTTATTTTTCCTAAGTATGTGTGTGTGTGTGTGTGTGTGTGTGTGTGTGTGTGTGTGTGTAATAGGAGAGTAACAAAGAGGTTGAGTTCACAACTGTGATAGATATTATACTTTCAAAAATAAAACAAAATCTACCAGTGAATAAAAGCAGGCAACTCTGAAAGAAGACTCCTCTTTAAAAATCACATATTGTGTCGTTTTGCAGAAGTGATGCTAAAGCTTGTTACTCATTGATCTTAGAGGCTTGACTTCACAGCAAAAATCAAGTAAGAGCCTGAACATTATCCAGTGAATTTGCCCTTTCTGAAAATTAAAGTCAGAAAAACCCCAGACCCTTGGAAGCCTCCCAGGCGCCGTTTTGCAGCTATCAGCTTGATTCTGTACATTTGGTCTAAATTACTGGAACAGTGGTTTATATCGACCATTCTTAGCCTTTCCCTTACTTTTGACTGAATTCACTTTAGAGAAATAGTAACCTCTTTTAGTCTACACTTATAAATTTTGTATATGCCAATTCTTCTGTACTACTGTTGCCATCTTAATTTTCCAGGCTTTTGTTTTCTTCTCTGGATATTTTTAGCACATCCCTTTCTGTTTTCCTAGGTGTGACCTTTTACATTTATTCTGAATACTGTATCTTCTAGATGCTAGTTTAGTTTGCTTACACACCATAGTACCATAGTGACATACTCCCCCTCTTGGACTCATGTCATCGATGATAATCTATGTACTTCCATATCTCACTAAACATCTTTGCAAGTCCTATTCCAATCAAAGTTAGGTGATATTGCCTCCGCGATTTATTTAGGACCCTGACTTCTCAAGCAATTTTCCTGCCCATCCTTCCCCCACCCCACCCAAATATCCTTTCCAGCCCTGTCACTTATTCTCATCATTAGAAGTGCAGATCAATCCTTATTTTCTCTCAGACTTTCTGAACTAAGAAAATTGAGTGTTGATCTTTAATTCAGCTTTTAATGATAGTAGCGATGGTTGTGCTCTGGTGGTGTGCATGCATGTGTGTTTTTATTCATAGCCTTTTCAGATTCAAACCCTCTAAACAAAATTTAATGTGCCTAGTCAAAGTTCATTTCAATGTAACCTCCAAAGGCACAGAGGAAGCAGTTCCCAATTAAGTCTTAGGCCAGGTCATGGTTGTCTGAGGCTTCTGGTTGGAACTCCTATTAGCCTCTCTTTTTCTGAGTGTCTTAAGTATTGTGACTTTTATTTAAATACTCCTGCTACTTTTATTTCAAAGTTTGTGACTTATTTGTTTTGTCCTCATTTTCCCCCCATGTTAATCATAGCATTCTTGAATGTTTTACTATTAAGTATAATTTTGATTGGAATAAAATAGTCAGGGCCATTGATTGTCCAATGTGCATGTATTGATATCATGTCTTGTACTACACAAGTTGTGACAATTAAGTCTGCAAACTTATCCTAGAAGAAGTGCTACAACCCTCATTGCTGAATATTACTATGGTCACCTTCGAAGTACTTCCCTTGGGAAGCTATGCACTGATGCCAGTGCCTAGCCCACTCTTCAAAGCAATTTTGGAACTCTTTTTCTGGAATGGCCATCAGAGCTGTAATCATATTACCCTTGATGTCCTGAATGCCATCAAAATGTCTTTCTTTCAATATTTCCTTTATCATCAGGTAAAGAAAGAAGTCAGTGGGGGCCAGGTCAGGTGAGTAGGGAGGGTGTTCCAATACAGTTATTTGTTTATGGCTAAAAACTCCGTCACAGACAGTGCCATATGAGCTGGTGCATTGTTGTGATGCAAGAGCCATGAATTGTTGAAAAGTTCAGGTCTTTTAACTTTTTCATGCAGCCTTTTTAGCACTTCCAAATGATAAACTTAGTTAACTGTTTGTCAAGTTGGTACAAATTCATAATGAATAATCCCTTTGATATCAAAAAAAGTTTATAAATACCATTACAACAAGTTTGTGAACTTAATTGTCAGACTTCATCTGATTTTGTATTCAGAAATCAGTACTAATGCTATACTACTTGAAAAATAAATCTATTGGTTGCCACACTGAAGGATAAAAAAAGCTTAAATATATTGGTAAGCTATATTAGGTACAGTGTAAAGGACTTCAATCCATTTTTTATGGTTTTATTTGGCTTAAATGGACTGTTTAGTTGATGATAGTATGAAATATCTCTTCTATTTTATTTACTTCACAAATAGCTACACCATTAACCACCCCATTTTTTAGGAGATTTGCTATGTAAACTAGAATCCCCACAAGAAATAGAATTTGTTACTAAAAAATACATTTTTAAATTCATATGTATCCTATTATTACATTAGGTAATGAGGCATGATAACATATGCAAGTATGTAAATGAAGAAACACTAGGTTTCATTTTAGAGATGTAGAGAGATCTTTTGTTTCATATTCTTTATATTTTTTTAAAGATATTTATTGGGGAATTGGGGGATGGGAGCATTGCTGGGGAATTGGGGGAAGGGGAACAGACAAGTTGCTGTTTTTTTGTTCTTCAATCTAGTTGTGGAAGACGTTGCTTCACTGGCCCAAGTTGGCACCATCATTATACTCTTCCAGGGCGAGGCAGATCAGTCGCCGGCTGCTGGAAGGCTGCTTACAGCGGGGGCTGCTGGCGGCTCATGCTGGCTGCTGTCTACACACAGTAGCCCATGGCAATCCACTGCAGCAGGGGCTA
The DNA here is from genome assembly GCF_001890085.2 of Hipposideros armiger. Classification (NCBI taxonomy): domain Eukaryota; kingdom Metazoa; phylum Chordata; class Mammalia; order Chiroptera; family Hipposideridae; genus Hipposideros; species Hipposideros armiger. The sequence continues at coordinate 639,782 of NW_017732285.1, read as the reverse complement.
CAGCCTACGCCATCGCCTGCGACCCACAGCAGCCCAGCTCCAGGTTGAGCTGTTGTTCAGCATCTGAGCTGTGGAGGGCAGTGTCACTGGCCCTCATATGTGGGATCCGAACCAGGGCCCTCTGGCGTCCCAAGCCAGCTCTTAACCAATGTGCCACTCGGCCGGCCCTTGTTTCATATTCTTAACGTTTTGCAATTGAAACTAGATATTTCTTTACTTTGTTTTTGTTTTGTTTTGTTTTGTTGTTGTTGTTGTTTTTTTATTTTATTTTGCATTTAAAAGCAAGCTTCACTACTTTGGTTCACAGAAAGCTGCCCATTTTTAGTACTGCATTTTAGGATGTTCTCCACAATCAATATTTTTGATTAGTGGAAGTCTGCAAGCAGAAAAGCAATAGCTTGATGATATAATAATAATGACAGTAGTAATAAAAGTTGCAGTGCTTTATATAAATACAATGAACTTTGTTTATTGACCTCAAAACTGTGTGGGTGTAGATTATAATTTTAGCTGATTTATACATATTAAATACCTACTGCAAAATAGAGTGAGGGTTTGAAGCAATTGATGAGTAGTTCCATCTGAAATGTTATATCTCTCAACTTTAGTTTATATATGGATAATTTGCCTTCGCTTTTTAAATTAGCAAACATACATGAAGTAACTAAGTAACAGTTTCAAATAATGTTTATTGGGGAAATAGCAAGATTAATATATTTTGTACATAAGACATACACAGCTAAAATTTTAAGTACCTTAGGATCAATCACTGAGTTTTTTCTTTTCTTCTCCTTCTTAGAATTATATCCAGTTTTATGTCCCACCTTCTCTGAACTCTGACTGCTTACTTTTCATCACCACTTAGATATCTAAAAGCCATTTCAAACTTAACAAACAAATACAACCCTCTGAACATGCTTCTTTTATTTCAATTCGTTTTCTAACTCCGTTTTCCTAGTTACTTTATTCAAAATCTTAGAATCATTCTTCAGTCCTCTCTTTCTTCCATGTCAAATATTCCATTAAGGAAACGTGTTGGTTTTTTTCCTTCAGATTATGTCTACCGTCTGACCACTACTCATCTCCATTTTTAACAACTTTCATTCCAAACCCCCTTACATGTTACCTAGGTTATTGTTGTAGCTTCCAAGCTGGCCTCTCTGTGTGTGTCTTTGTTCCCCTTCAACCACAGCCAACTCTAGTCTCAAAACAGTAGCCAGGGTGATCCTGTTACAATATAATCAGATCATGTTACCCTCCTGCTCAAAAAACCCATTGGCTCTTTAACTTAAAACAAAAGGCAAAGTCCTTCTATGACCACCAAGCCCTTACTTGATATGAAACCCTGTTCCTCTCTGACCTCATCTCCTGCTACTCTACCTCTTGCTCCCTCTACTCCAGCCATACTGGCCTCCTTGACGTGCTTTCACTACACCAGGTAATTCCTTCCTCAGGGACTTTGCAAAGTGCTGTTCCTGCTGCCTGGAATAATCTTCCCTCAAACGTCTATACGTTTTTATTTCCTATTGCCTAGTTTAGGTCTAATCCGTATGACAGCTTTTCAGTGAGTCCTTTCCTACCTAAATATTATAAACGTCCCCTGATACTTTCTATTTACTTTTTCCACTTTCGTTTTTTCAGTGTGTGTTTTTATTTAGGTTTGCATTTCCTGCCTGTCCTCTAGAATACATTTTCTATGAAGGCAGAGACCTTTACCTTTTAATGTTCACTGCTGTATCTCCAGTGTTGTATACATAATAGATGCTCAATAATATCTGGTGGATTGCATAAATAGTTCTTCCTATTCCTCTCCTTATAGGGAAGAAAGCTTGGATTGGGTGAGAGAGCCTTGCTTAGCATAGCCTAAGAATGGAAGTACTCAGTTCCAAGGCCCTAAATAGAAACTTGGAAGTTATGATGAATCCCACCCCTCAATCACGTTGTGGTCAGGGAGGAAGAGCTCCTCTGGTTTGGGAACAGGACAGCAACCTACTTTAAAATCCCATCCTCGTGTTTTGTTGGGAGAATATTCTGAATGGAGGTATGGTAAAGAGTGTTTCCAAAACAACTTAGTTATTGAAATCTTGTTGGTTGGGGTACCTATGGGGTGTGGGAGTGGGGTTCTAGAATTATACAAAGCTAGGTCTGTTTTGGTACTGTAAAATGACAGTTCTCAGCTTGCATTAGAATTTGTAATGCCTTGGGAGGGGTTGATTAAATCACAGTCTCATGTATCTGCATTTTTATAACAAATTTTATTTAGAGCAATGCAAAGTTCATAATAAGATACATGGCATCGCATCTCTCTCTTCCCATCTTACCCTGTGTCTCTCAATCCCAGCACCAGAAGACAATCATGGATGGAAATCGATAGGCCACAGTCCATCTGAATCAGAAAGAGTGGAGAGAATGCACTGTGCATTCTTCTCATTTCACCCTTTGGTGCCTGGCCTGGTGCAGCTGCCTGGCCCTTCCTGTCATCAGTCCTCTGGAGGCAACAGATCAAACACCCATCACAGTGGCCCTCCTATTTTTGCTCACAAACCAGATGCCTATTTCTTGAATCAGGGTGTGCATTCTCTTTCTGCTTGATCACAATGGTTAGGAACAGTCCCAGGTAGGTCATTACATCCACTTGACATTTGTATTTTGAAAAGGTTCACTCTTTTTTTAGTTCACCTATGAAACTCCTTTACTGTGCTTTCTTAAGATTTCAGGGACTTAATATATAAAGATTGGTTAATATTGCTCTGTCAGTGTGTAATTTATGCTTATCGCACAGAGAACTTATGATTGAAGTTATGTTTGAAAACACCAGTACGGGAATTACTGGCAGTGAGTTCCGTAAGATTTTACACCATGGTTGAGCAGAGGGTGTGGAAGGGAATCAATCTTTCCTTTGAAGTTCTCATTGCTGAGGACTGTGCTAAGTGCTTTTATACATTTACAGTAATTCTTAAAATAATCCTTCAACATTGGTATTATTAGAACCATTTTACTGATGAATAGCCTGAGAGTCTCAGAGTGGTTATGTGATTTCCCCAAGATCAAGTTGATAGACTATTAACTTGCAAATATTTATTGAACACCTACTATGGGCACAGTTATTCTAGTGAGATAGTACATACAATAAACATAGTTGCAATCCTTGTGATTTACCAGGTGAGAAAAACCACCAATGAGAATACCAAAATTGCTATTAGGAGTTAATAGTGTACTCATATTTGGATTCCTGAGATTTTGCTTATTGGAGCAATGTTTTAAAACAAACTTTATTTTGCAAGTGTAGATATGATACTCTAATAAATAAAATAATCTTATAATTTTAGCTAAGTGATTTATTGTATTATTATTTAGCAATAGGAAATATTAATCTGAATTGTGTAAATAGCTGTGGTTATGCATTAAAGAAGAGTACAGAACTACAATAGAGCTATAGATAATAGACTATATATTGTGTTATATGGTTTACAAAATGATTGTTACTTTGTGCAGTTATCACAATAACTATGAACTTACAGTATTTTCCCCTTTCCAAAGTTTCAGTTACCCATGGTAAACTGTGATCTGAAAATATTAAATGGAAACTTCCAGAAATAAGTCTTAACTTTTAAATTCCGTGCCATTCTGAGCAGCATGATGAAATCTCGCACCATCTCGCTGTCTTTCACCTGGGAGGTGTATCGTCCCTTTGTCCAAGGTGTCCCTGCTGTACACACTTTATATCCAGTAGTCGATCAGTAGCTCTCTTGGTTATCAGATCTACCTCCGTGGTATCATAGTGCTGGTGTTCAAGTAATTCTTATTTTACTTAATAGTGTCCCCAAAATGCAAAAGCAGTGATGCTGGCAATTTGGTTATGCCAAAGAGAAGCCATAAAATGCGTCCTTCAAGTGAAAATGTACATCTGTATAGGAAAAAAATCCCAAAACACAGTAAATATAGTGTTTGGTATGATGCGCAGTTTTAGTCAATTACTGGGGGTCTCCGAATGGATAAGGGGGGACTGCTGTAGTCCCTTTTGTCTGTGAGGAAACCTGAGATCAACCTGGTTCATGGGTGCTCAAAGCCACACAGCTTATAAGTGGCAGGGTGCGCATTGAAACCCATACCCTTGAGTACCATTTTCAAGACACCAAGAGAGTATGTAAACTCACTTCCTGCTTCTCTGTGTGGAAAGAAATATCCTCCAGCAAATTGTTCTGTCTAATTTTATTGCATAATTAAGCAGATTATAGTATAAATTAACGTGTTGGCACAGTTAACTGTTTCTTATTTACTTTTCTATCCCGGTGGAGTCTGCCACGCTGCAGGAGGCCTTTTAAATGGAAACATCCCATTAACTGCCTTAATACTGAAGTGGGGAAACCAAGTGAGGAGTAAAACTGCCCTTAGGCACCCTGAAAGGATGTCACCTCAAACATTAGAGCGCAGTAATCATAGAAGGAGGGTGGCAGAAGGGAGAAGCTAGAAGACAGTCTTGCTTACTTTTTTTTAACATGTGATCTTCCTCATAATTCCGAGGGAGCTTATTAAACACAGAGATTCCTTCCTGGGTGTCAGTCCAAATTACTGAATCTGAATCTCACATCAGGATTCCCAATGTGCCATTTTCAAAAGCTCCCTCGGTGATTTTTTTTTTTTAATTCAGACACGTTAAATATTAAGACTCTGAGAATCTGGCTCATTCTGAGTCAATATACTTTTGTTAGGGTACACTGTCTGCATTAGGTTCTCTGGCTAATTTAAACAAATAGGAATTTACTGAGTGCTCTCAAAAATTAATCGAGGCAGAAGAAGCAGCATTGAGAACAGGAAGGAACCAAGTTAAACCCTGGGCTCTAGCATGTACAATTTGTTCAGGATGTGGTAGCTAAGACTGGATGGACACCAGTCAGCTTTAGTGACTTTGCCTCCCAGGAGTTGCACAGGTCAGGACTGCCCCCTCTTCCCCAGTCTAACGGGTGGGTGGGCCCCTGCAGAACAGGCTGGGTCCAACAGGGAAAAGACAATCCCAGTATGGAACCTGGACACGATTAAAAAGGGGAATTAATTCTGAGCAGCCCAAACACACTATGCTGTCTGTAGCACATACGAGTTTAGTTTCATTATTGATGGAAGCCTAATGTTGCAATCCGCACTCAACCCCAATAAGATCTGGCCTGGAAGGGGCCTCCACTTACAGAAGCAATGAACATTTGAAGGCCAGTTATGAACTCTAATGATGTCAAGTGACACTAAGTGCTCGAGCTTTAAAAGGCCTCGGCCCAGCCTCCTTTAGACATCGGCTGGGGCCTCCTGTCCGCAGCACTTTCCCTTGTGCATGTCTCATTATTTCCCTGCCCTTCCCTCAAGAGGGCCTGCCAAGTTTCAGGCTCTAGTCCCCTAGGGCGATGAATTCAATGATGTTTTGTTGTAAAAAGATTGCAGAGATAAATCACCTTTTCTATGGAACAGTGCCCACTTTAGTTATTGACTGAAATTTAATGATTCATTTAACAGTAGCCCCCATGCCATCAGGTCTCCATCGTCTGCCCTCTGCCTTAGCGCTTCCTCTACCTACAGCAACCTTCCAGATCATAACATCTTGGGCTACTTATCAGCATTGATATTTCAGCTCAAATGAAGTTTTTTCAAAGAGCCCTTTCCAACTATCAAATCTCCATAAACTTGCTCACCCCTGCCCCTCCCTTCCACCCTGCCCTCCCTGCCTGATCACCCCCTAGTGCATTACCACTTGTTTCCTTCATAGCACGCATCGTAATTTGAGGTCATTTATTGGTGCATTGGTTTCCTTATCTAACATGTGTTAGCATATTACCCGCACCCTGGTCCCCACACGCACATACAAATAAACTGGGAAGTGTCTGCCTTCTTCACCTTGGTATGCCTAAGACTCACTTACTTTGATTTTATGAATTTATATATTTGTCTTGAATACATAGATCTCGTAATGCCATTCTCCTTGGCAGGGCCATGAAAGGCCCTTTTCTTCCATCCTATCTTGAACCACATCTCACCATCCACCCCATGTCTTAAACACACCACCTTGCTTTAGAGTTTGCTGAATAAGCTATGCTCTTCTACTCTCTATGTGGATTTCTGTTTTCTTTGCCTCCACAAAGATGGGGGGGGGGAGAGAGAGAGGAGAGAGAGAGAGAGAGAGAGAGAGAGAGAGAGAGAGAGGGAGAGAGAGAAAGAAGTCACAAGGGTGCATTGGGTTGTTAGACCTTGTGACACCCCATGATTTCTTTGTCTTGTTTGTTTATTTATTTATTTATCTGGCTAAATCTCTTTTCCGAATTCCCTTGTCTTTCCTTTAGTAACAGTTTAACTGCGCCTTGTATAAATCAGTAATTTAAATACAATTATTCTCTTAGTAACTAGTCCAAATAATCAAAACAAAGTTAAGCATTTTATTTTAAAACAAGTATTATTTTCTGAAAGTAACCATTTTTAAATAAATGTACCTTTATACCATAAATGAAAAAAATATTCAACTCTAAAGAAAAATGTAAGTTAGTGTAGTATATAATATATATACAATTTTACTAACCAATGTCACCCCAATAAATTCAATAATAGAACTGATCAGAAAAAAACATTAAATTAATAAATATTTAAATTGATTTTCATTTGTGAACCAATGAATTCTGACCATGGGTGATCATGGTTTTCCAGTGGACATACTATCAAAATTTTAGTGATTTTGTTTGTTTGTTTGTTTTTTAATTTATGCTGCAATTCTCTTATGATTCCATACTTTTATAGAATTTGGGAGAGAGATCAATGATCATAGTTTAAGGACGCTAAATTATTTTTAGATTTCTAGTTACTAACATAATATTTAACCTCAATTTACCAAATTGAAAAGATAATTTCATCAAATTTAAATTACATTTTAGTATATAGTTACTGCTTTTCTCTGAGAATATCACAAAGTATACATCATTTATCTTCCACATGTATTAATGTGGAATTCTTGGAAGTGAAACAGTTAGTGTAGAAATTTAACACTTCAGTTCATGGTATTGGAATCCTATTGTAAAAATAGAATAGTATGACATTTCCTACTATTTTAAAGAAACATACATATTAAAATGAAGGTAATTGTTATAATCAGGAAAAATAAGGCGGAGGACATTTTTTTGGCTAATGAGTCAGAAAATAATCAAATATGTTAACTTCATTTAAAATACAAGTTCTTACTCATGTTTGATATGTGAGCGTGTGCATTAGTATATTTGATTTATAAAGTACAATATATTTTTATGAATTAGAAATTTAATATTCAAAGAAGAGCTTTATATTTAAATCATTCAAGTTCCAGAAAGATACTTTGTGATCATATGCCCTAGACTTTACTATTTGGGGAACTGTGACACTCTCTGAAAAGACAAATAAAAATGCAAGCAATATACTTCATAAATAAGACAAATACCATATTTCCCCATGTATAAGATGAACCCTTTTTCAAAAAATTTGGCGTCTTATACAGTGGTTGTAGATTTTTTTACTTGCATTTCCCACAAGTGATGAGGAGTTGTATGAATTTTATGATAAATAAAACTTGAGTTCAATAACTTTATGAAATACATTTTTTTTCAAATTTCGGGCTCCAAAATTAAGGTGTGTCTTATACGTGGGGGGAAATACGGTAGTATATATAAATATCAATCTATTTTCAGAAAGGAGGTGTTATATTATTAGAAGAGGCCACTGTTAGTTTGACTTGTGGAAAACCTCATGATAGAGGGAGGATTTTTAATGGACATAGAAAATTGTTCAATATCAGGAGGCAGAATACTGATGGATGAGACTCAAGAAACAGTTGATAGACGGAGGGAGATAGAAGAGGAGATAGAAACACCCTCCACCAAATAACAACAACAACAACAACAACAACAACAAAAAAGGAAAAACACAGTCCAGGAGACAAAGGGGAGTGTGCATATGACCAGTGAGGATTACTGTGTACGGAACAGTAAGATATATTTGAAAAGGTAGGTTAGGTTATGTTATAGAAAATTCTGAAGCGTTTAAGTATTGTAATTATATGCTTTAGCATTAGTGGGTCATTTAAATGTCTTGAACCTTGGGAAGATTTTTTGGAGACAAAGATTGGATATATTCATTTTCAACATATGTCCACAGATGGAACTCCTCATAAAATTATCTGGGGGAGTTGCTAAAAATGCATATTCATGGTCCTTAAAACCCACCCTTCTGATGTCAGAGGGATCCAGGAGTCTGCATTTTTAGCAAGATCTTCTCCTGTTTCTTATTTCACAATGAAGTCCTAGAGCCACTGAAGGAGAGACTGGAGCCAGTGGAGATCTTGGGGTTTGTTAGAGCCCCAGTATCTCATACCCCTCTCTAGGGCTTGTCTTCAAATGTGGGACATCTCAAACATTCTAACTTACAGTACACCTGAACAGTTGAAGATGATTCTATTTTCCTATGCTAAAGCTGAAATGATCAGAAATTGTGTTTTTCCCCCAACTGGTATTCAGAGCCAAGGCCCTCAGAGAACATTATCTGTCACCTTTATTAACTTGTTACTATATTAATCAGTACTATTGGTTGTATGACACAGAATCCATGGAATATGCAAACTCAGCAATTTCATTCTGGAAATTTCCAGGGTTTTTAGGAGCTGTGTGTCAGCAACCTGGGGCAAAGACCAAATATATACGAGTATTTCTTATTGTATCACAAACCACCACTTATCTCATAAAAAATGAAACAATTACTCGTTTATAATGTGGATGAAGCTTTTTCATTATGCTGTTCACTCCGTTGAAGGAAAAATTTTATGATTTGCTACAACTGTGAATTCTAGTTTCACTTGTAATAGATAAAATAAAGATAAATAGTAACATATTGGGGAACTCTGGAAAATATTCATGAAGTATCCACCTTTAAGCTTATGTAAAAGTAGACAGGTTTTCTTATTAGGATTCTACTTCTAGATGATGTGCCATTTTATATTATGTTCTTTTGTTCCATTGTCTAAATCTAAAGAAATGGTAGCTTCCTACCTCTCAATTAAACTAGTCTCCTTTTTTATGGATAATGTGCATTTATTTCATTTACTTTGATAAATAATTTCAATGGATGAAAAAACAGATTGTTCTAGTCATAAATTGTTAACCAGGAGTAGGTTAGGCACTTTAAAAAGCTATAGTGATGCATACAAGCCATATTGGTTAATATTTTAAAACTAACATAAAAATCATAAAGAGCTGTTAATCATAATCCAAGCATACCAGAGTAAACATCAATAAATCTACCCCTCTTTCAACCTTAACTGTCTCTCAGTATTCAAGCTCTGTAACAATAAATATACTCTCAATTGTGAAACTTAGACATTTATCAGTTTATCTACTAGAAGATTATATGGCACTATTCCTTCATGGTACATGTTTAACAATGTAATAAATTAATAAAATTAAAAGACACTTCATTAGATTAATTACATGAGGTTAATTACTAATTAAATGAACTATGGTATAACAGTTATACCAATTTAAGGAAAATACTTTTCTGTAGCTTTGATTCTTTTTTTTTTTTTGTAACATCTGAAAACCTTTTAGAAGTTAAAATAGAGGGAAAATATCTGCATTCTCTGTTTTAATTATTAGTATTCAAAATTACAAATGCTTGTACTTGAACAAATTGTATTATGGTAATTTTTTCCTTTAAAAGGAGAACAGCAAGGGTGGAAGGATAATGCTGACCATTTATCATCATCTTTGAAAAAGTAAAATAACAATAAAGCCATTTAGGAGAGATATTAATCTCCTGTGTGACATGAGAAAGCAGAATTTTAAAAAGCACCTTCAAAAATTATTTGAAACACACTTCTTCTGTTGTTTAAGACTGTATCGCTAACATTGTTTTACCGTTGTTTAACATTTAGGCCTAGGCGATGCTAGATGCTGATGCTTCAGGGAGTGACAAAGTTGGAAAGTTTGGGCCAAGTTTCCTTCCTGGGCCCTTGAAAAGAAAGACTGAAAAATACCAGTAGGAGAGCAGTCATTCCAGTGATAAAAATTGCGTCTTCCTTTTGTACATTGTTATGTTAGAACAGCAACTGATCAGTGACAGAGCTGGGATTTGAACCCAGGTTTGTCCGAATCAAATCCCCATACCTTTGACCACAATACTTTGATATAGTGTTTAGTTAGGTATTTTTCTTGAGCCAGAGAATCTGAGCTTAAACCCCCACTCTGTACTTACCAGCTGCATGATCTTGGACAAGTTACTTAAACCCCATGTCGCAGTTTTTCAGCTCTCAATGAAGATGATAATAATAACAATGGCACTTACCTCATAAGGTTGTAGTTAGGGTCAAGTGAATTGGTACATTTAAAATGCTCAGAATGATCGATGAAACATTGTAAGGGACCAAGTAATGTAGCAAGTAGACTAAAGTGGTTACCTAGGGTTAAGCTTGCCATCAGTCTTTAGAGTTCATGGTTACATATTCCATTTTGTAAGTGAATTTATTGCCACTTGAGTGTAAGTTCAAGTGGGGTTTTGATTTTTTGTACTTTTTTTTTGTACTTTTTGCCATTTGAGAAACTAGCAAGTACAAATTTCTAATTCAGAAACAAGTTTATCTTTCTAGTTCTCAAAACAGGCCAAATGTATCCATTTGAGTTTTGGCACTGCTGTTGCTTTGCCAGTAATGCTCTCCTTGGATTTTCAGAGTCAGCTCATCTCATCATTTACATCTCATTTTCATGGCATCTCTTCAGAGAGGAGCCTTCCCTGACCATCCCATCTAATATTTTACCACCACCACGGTATCCCTCTCTCATCATCCTCTACCCCATTGCTGCGTTTTATTTTCTTCTACCATTCATCCTAAATGCTATTCTCATTCATGATAAATGAATGTTTGTTCATTACTTGTTTATTGTCTAATTTCCCTGCTTGAATGTTAGCTACTCAAGGGCAGAGATCTCAGTGGGCCATTTATTGCTAATCTTACCTCCAATTCAGCTGACTCTTAAGCATGGTGGTGCTTTCTATGGTCGAGGTACAAGTTAGAAACATGTACTCCTATGCTGCTTACTACTTACCTAAAAATTGGTTGTGGGGGTAAAATACATTTTTGGAAGTCTTTGCATCATTTGTACTGTTACCTATTCTTGTAGGTATTCTTTGCTTTATTCTTAATTTTTAACCAGCTGTTGTCAAGCTGAGTCTCTGGCATCATTTTGCTACTTGTAAGACTGTGGAATTAATTTTACTGAACTGTGTTCTCACAATATGCCCTACACGCTGAGGACTGTTATAAGAAATAGGCTTGTAAAACCGTTATTATTTCAAAAGTTACGTGATTGAGGATTTGACTTACACCCTCAATATAGGTAGTCTCTGAAAACAGAAACGACTTTAAGTAATTGAAATAGAAGGGAAGGAATTTAATGCAGGGCAGTGATTTATATGGGTGATGGAAACACTGAGAAAGCAAATGAGACAATGAGGCAAATGAGAAAATAGTGACAGACTGGCTCCCACCACTAGGCTGGAGGGACAAAGTGAGCGGGCGACCTTCCTGAATCCAGAGGACCAGCATTCCTGGAAGGAGGAAACTGTGTCTGTGCAATGAGATCTGGAGGGAGGGACATGCAAGCAGCACAGCAGCTTCTAGAAATTTCATATTAGAAGTTGGGGAAGAAATATCCTGGCTGCTCCCTTTCTGGCCCCCTCCTGTCTCCAGTCAGCACTTCCCATTGGCTGCAGCCAGCTGGAAATCAACTGTTAGGAGGCCTTGGGGGAAAGCGGCTTTCATATCAGCTTCTGCTACATTGAGCAGCGGCAGAGATGGATGAGGAATAGATCTGAAGGCAAACTCGCTTAGGACTGGCACACACAGTCCATGAGGAAGCAGAGTTCACATTGCACTCAGTCCTCAGGATGGAAATAGGTGTGGCCCTTCATGGCAACTGAGTTGTTTGTATGTAAGAGGCACTAAAATATGCTGCCCGTCATGGTTCTCTCCATCTGTTGGTTTCTTTTTTTTTTGTTAAAGATTTTTTAATTGAGGAATTGGGGGAAGGGGAACAGACAAGTTGGTGTCGTTTTTTGTTCTTCAGTCTAGTTGTGGAGGACGTTGCTTCACTGGCCCAAGCTGGCATCATCATTGTACTCTTCCCGGGTGAGGCAGATCAGTCGCCGGCTTCTGGATGGCCGCTCACTGTGGCTGCTGGCCGCTCACTGTGGCTGCTGGCCCCCCACACTAGCTGCTGGCTACACACAGTAGCCCATGGCAACCCACTACTGCAGGGGCTGCAGCCTACGCCAATGCCAGTGACCCACGACAGCGCAGCTCCAAGTTGAGCTGTTGTTCAGCATCTTAGCTGTAGAGGGCAGTGTCACTGGCCCTCATATATGGGATCTGAACCGGGTCCCTCTGGTGTCCCAGGCCAGCTCTTAACCAATGCGCCACTCGGCCGGCCCCATGTGTTGGTTTCTAAAGAACACAAAGTCAAGTTTATGGCTTCAGTTATGGCATCACACATGGGGGTCTTCTGGAATATATTTCAAGTTCTACATTTACTCCCAAATGTATTCCCTAAATGTAGTGAGTCTTGGCTGGGTGCTGCAGCCACACCTGTAGGTCAGTAACACACATAGTCCTGTTGGCAACGGCTTGCAGAAAGAGGCTCCCTATGGTGGCTCATGGTGCCAATCACCCTGACCAATCAGTCCATTGCCTTTGTAGGTAAGGCAGTTGAAGGGACAAGGTCAGCCATTGTGACATACTGAATTTGACTTAGAAATCTGGGTTTCTGGAGCCAAAACTTATGCTCTGTCATCCATGCAGACATTTTAATATTCCTTTTTAGTTTTTTTCAATCTTTAGCTTATACGTTCCTTCCTCTGAGAAAGTTATTGCCTTTCCTCTGTCATAGCACCTAGACCACATTATTCACCTTGTTCTTTTTCTTAGATGCCTTGAGGGTAGGTGCATTGTTACTTCTGTCATTATTTTTAACACCTACCCTAGTGTTTGACACATACAACATGCTCCACAGGCACACTGAATAAATGAACGAATAAAGGAATGAATGAGTAAATAAAATGAGTACCTTTGTTAGGTCAACACCATTCCCTTATTCATGAGATAGGCAACATATTTAATACTCTTACAAGTGGCATTTATTTAAAAATAGATATTAGTGACCCAAACCATTTGGAGGAATGTCATATCACACAAAAAATTCAGTTTAATTAGACTAGTTATGGGATGTAAACTTCACAAAGGAATCAAGTCAAGAAGTAGGAGATGGAAATTACAAGTAAAACTTAAGTTGTGCTAATCTATCAGTTATAATGGTATGCAAAATAAATGAGCCTGCTATGCATTGTGCTATGATCAGGTATTAGGCATGTATTTCTTTTTTTTTAACTTATTTTCTAAATCTGATATATACCTCTTTTTTGGTGATATTGTACACTGCTTTGAATAATGACCATATAGATGGGCAATAAGACTCTTCATAAGAGTTAAATATAAGGATAATAGAGAGACTGAACCTCTCAGTGTATAGCACTGTAAAAGACAAGCTATATTTTTAGTTGCACAAAAGAATCATTAATAGGTAGGTTTTGCTTTGTGCTTTACTAGACTTCTGGAGGGAATCAGGAACCCCATTTAGCTCATGGTGCTACAGCAAAACCTTGGATCGCGAATAACGTGGTTTGTGAGTCTTCCACAAGACAAGCAAACATTTCTAGTACATTTTAACGTGGCAAACAAGCGATGTCTTGCAATACGAGTAGTTTGTTCCCAGAACAAATTATGCTCGCAAACCAAGATATTACTGTATTTGTAAAACTGGAAACATTTGCATCCTGGGAAACACTCATAAGATTTTCCTGACCTCGTAATAAAAGGCTGGAAACCTACTTGCCAAAAAACTTGACCTCATGATTGAAGCATAACTAGACATTCACCACTTTGTGAAAAGGTGTCTGTGATGATACTGAGAGGTGAAATTTCAAACTAGTATTAAAAGAACACCACCTTATTTGCTGGCTTTTTAACTAATTCAGGGCACAAAGCCATGTATCAGACAATGCTGAGGCCTATATCCTTTTTTCTTTGAATAGAATTGTGTAGACAAAGTACTCCACTTTAAAAAGAAAAATTCTTTAAGCTTTCAATGGTGACATTCAGGATTGGAGGGAAATAGAAATACTACTTTGGATGTTGGTGATTGAAGGACTAGGGGAAAGAATTATGTCAGTGATGCTGAGAAGCTCTTGTGCTGTTTTGTGTTATGATAACTGGACCAGAGAGCTTGACTTCAATGTAAAGATGGGCTATGTCAGTTATGAGGTATTTACACTATGGGTAAATTCAATATAGGGCATGTTCCGTTGACATACTGTTTTTATTTGTATGCCTGTTCAAGATCTCAGGATTATGTAGCTCATTCATTTGTGAATTTATTCATTCCTTCTCATTCTTTCAACAATTATGGAGTTTATTTTATTTTTAGATTAGGAATGAGCGGATGTGATGTGCCAAGAGTTCATGGTTTGGTAAAGGAGGAAGACAAAATAATACACATTGAAATTGCTAAAACAATGGATAAAAGTGCTGTGAGGGGAAAAAGCAGGAAATGATTAATTTTGTAGAGGAAATTTGAGAAGTCAAAAAAGGGAGATGTTGTTAGAGACGATTCTATTTGAGCAGAGGCGTACATGATGAGTAGCATCCCTCCAGTTATTGAAAGAAGAAAGCCTTGGCAGGCAAGAAGAAATGATGACTCTGTGGTTTAGAACAATAATCAGTATTGATTTCAGAGCTCAGATCCGAAGCAACTAGCTCTGAGAACACTGAATCATGTAGGCTGATTTTAATTTAACCCCCTCTTGCTGCATTGCAACCACTTCCCCTACCGTGTGAAGATCCTCTATCAAGCATGAACTTATAATCACTTGCAATCCCTTCAATAGTGTGGCTCTTTCTTATATTCTATCTTGTGCCACAGTTAGTTCTGTACTGGTATTTTATTAATTATAAGTTCCCGTGTTCTCCTTGCCCTCATGTGTGTTGCACAGATGGTGTCTGGTACATGGTAGTCGGCTGAGTAAGATAGTCTGGCTGTAACTTCACAGGAAGTGCCGGGGATGGGAGTTGGAGTACAGAGATCAATGCAACATTTCTGTGTCCTTATCTGTGGTATTTTGGTCTAAAAGAAAAAAAAATGGTTCCAATGATAATATTTACTTGGTATTCGATGAAATCTTAAAGTTGTCAAAACACATAGATTAACATAGCAATGATTCTATAGCAAGGTTGTCTAAATTTAAATTTCTAAACATTTTCCAGTTTCAACTGTTGAACTAAATGGGCAAACTATACTTCCTTAGAAAATACAGAGTTTATTTTGGCATTCAAAGATATATGCAATTTTTAATGCCTCTTTACTTATATTTTTGTTTAAAAAGACAAAATTAGTTAGACAATATTAATTATGGCATTGAATTACTTTGTAAGTAGATTGATCCATTAGATCTTTACAACATTGTATTGAAAAAGGAGGAAAATACAGATGTATGTATTTTAATTTCTAGATTATTGTTTCCAGAATGGAGAATAGCTATGTTTTTTGTTTTTGGTACATGTATCTTCTGTGGAAGAATATTATAAATTATTCTACTAATTCTAGGTATAAAATTATATAATACAAAAACATTTATATTTGCTCAAAACTCCAACATTAAATAATAATGTTGATAGCTATCACTGTAAATTTCCTGAATTTGATTGAAATGATTTTAAAGTTTTGTTGTTTATAATCATACTTTGTTGACTGTGGTAAATAATATTTATCACATTAAGTTATTTTTGCCTATTCCTATTTTTGTGATGTTTATGTGAGAAATGCATCTATTAACACGAGTATTAATATTTTCTTGGGTGGTTAATTGTCTTGTTTGACTTTTCCCATCTTTCATCTGTTCTGTAGAAAGCTTGTGAATTTTTCTTTGTTGTTTTAGTCTTTGTGTGTATCTGGTAACACTTGAAATTCAGGAATTTGGCAAGAATATACCTAATGCTGTATTTTTTCTCATTCTTTATACCTCCATTGCTAATCATTTCAATCTAGAGACTCCATTTTTTTTAAACAAGTGAAATTTTCTTCCTTGTTTAATTATTACCTTTCCTACAATAATTCTTCTTTTATTTCTGAAAGTCCAGTTAGTCACAGTTTAATTTTTCTGGATTTAACCCTTGAGCCTCTGGAATTTTCCCTCATGATATCTATCTCTAGTGTCTTGGCTTTATGATTTCAGATTATCCTTCCATTTAATATTCCAAATAATGAATATGACTCTAGATCATGATGACTAGAGTCATCAATAATGAGTATGACTCTAGACCAATTCAGTTTCTGACCTTTTTTGTTTCTGGTTATTTTTATTAATTTTTTTTTTTATAAAACAGTTTGTTTTGTATGGGATCTGTCTCATACAAACTCAAAAATGCTTTTCCATGTGAACAATGACAACAAAAGATAAAATTTGACTTCTGCTTACTCCATACACAAAAACCTACTCTAGGTAGTCCTAGGAATGAAATGTAAATAATACAAATTTCAAAATGATGGTAGAATTTTAAAGGCAAATTATCTTTTAAAACTTGGGAGGGGGGTAAGAATTTCATAAATAAGACATAAAAATAACTATAAAAATACTTCTGGTAAATTTGATTAAGTTGTGATTTGTAACTTTTGATCTATAAAAGACACCTAAAAGAAATTAAAAGATAAATTATAGATTGAGAGACGGCCTTTTTATTAGACACAACCAACACCGTATTAAGTATTGAATATATATAAATCAATCCTACAACTCAATAGAATAAGCACATATAATCCAATATAAAAATGAGCATAAAGCATGAATAACACTTTACAGAAGGGGCAATATATATCATACCAATAAACATATGAAGATATTTTTGGACTCAACAGTGATCAGAAAATTATATACCATACCATAACAAGCTCTATTTTACATCTATTTGATTGGGGAAATAACTAAAAATCTCAATTATACCAAGTGATTAAGAGGATGTGATTTCTTCGCATTCTTATACATTGCTTCTTTATATAGAAATTGGTACAAAAGCTTTGAAAAGCAGTTTGATATTGTGTAATTTTTCTTACCTAATGATGAGGTAATTCTGACTGTATATCCAGGAGCAAATCTTTCCTGTGTCCACTGGAGTCGTCATGCACAAGGACGTTCAGAGCAGCTGTCTTTACAATATCAAATATGTGAAAGAAAATCAAATGCTTCTACAGCAGGACAGTGGCTGAATATAGGGGAATAGACTGTGATAAGTAAAATAAGTAAATGACAGTGGTTTGATGGTTAATTTTATGGGTCAGTTTGACTGGGCTAACGGATATGCAGATAGCTAATAAACTATTATTTCTAGATTTGTTGTGAGGATGTTTCTGGAAGAGATTAGCCTTTGAATCAGTAGGCTGAGTACAGATTGTCTTCACCTATGCAGGTGGGCATGATCCAACCATTGAGGGACTAACTAGAATAAAAAGATGGAAAAAGGGAGCATTTGATCTCTCTGCCTGAGCTGGGGACATCAATCTTCTCCTGACCTCAGAGACTGGTACTCCTTGTCCTCTGGCCTTCAGAACCAGACAGGGACTTTCATATCATCCCCCTCACTTCCATTCTTAGGCCTTTGACTTGGATTGGGGCTTGCATCATCAGCACCCCTGGTTCTCAGGCCCTGGTACTCAGACTGAATCATACCACTGGCTTTCCTGGTTCTCCAGCTTGCAGATGACAGATTATGGGACCCATGGACTCCATAATTGCATAAGCCAATTCCTATAATAAATCTCTCTCTCTCTCTCTCTCTCTCTCTCTCTCTCTCTCTCTCTCTGTCTCTCTCCCTCTCTCCATCCTATTGGTTCTGTTCTCTGGAAGATCCTGACTAATACAAATGGTGTACAACAGTATGCACGAATCCTAGCAATATAAGCTAGACCAATTTAAATATAATACAATTTAAATGAAAATACATTTTTATCAAGAACTGTAGATGAGGGCCGGCCGAGTGGCGGGGTGGTTAAGAGCTGGCTTGGGATGCCAGAGGGCCCCAGTTCAGATCCCATATATAAGAGCCAGTGACACTGCCCTCTACAGCTAAGATGCTGAACAACAGCTCAACCTGGAAGTGGGCTGCCGTGAGTCACCGGCAGTGGGTTGTCATGGGCTACCGTGTGTAGCCAGCAGCCAGCGTGAGCAGCCAGCAGCCACTGTGAGCAGCCGTCCAGAAGCCGACGACTGATCTGCCTCGCCTGGGAAGAGTGCAATGATGGTGCCAACTTGGGCCAATGAAGCAACGTCCTCCACAACTAGACTGAAGAACAAAACGACAGCAACTTGTCTGTTCCCTTTCCCCCAATTCCCCAATAAAAAGCTTTAAAAAAAAACTGAAGATGAGGTAAAACTATATAAAAAGGGAAGAAAGAGAAAGACAAACACAATCTTCAGAAGGGTTATTCTCTTGAAAGAGGGCAGAGAGAGAATGGAATGAAGGAAGACCACATAAATAGATACAAATGATTGGTGACATCCTACCTTTACACCACTTATAGCGGACTCTCAGTTGCTTAATACTATGCTCAAAAAAGAGAGGGCCATGCATGGACCAGTTATGAAAGAGTCACACACCAAGGCCTATGATTGAGCAAATTGTATATACTGCGATCTGGACACAAAAGTTGTTTACTCTAGAGGGTTATTTTTCTAGAGACAGGTTCTTTCTCCTTTGTTTGGAGCCCTCATTAGGAGTATGCTGTTACTTTTGTCCATTTATTTAGGACTCAGGTACAGCTGCTAGTGCACTATGTGGTGATTGCTAGACAGTCTGCTCCTTTGGGTCTTTGATTTGGCAATAGGCAGATTGGGAGCTGCTTGTTGAGGCCCCAGAAGGAAAGCATCTCTGCTCACCAGTCTCCCTGTAGTCTCCTAGCCTCAGTCATGTCAGAACCTTGCAGCTCCTCTTCAAGCTCTGAAGGTTGGCCAGACTACACACACTAGAGTGATATATGGTATCTTTCCCCAACTCCAAGGACAAATGTAGACAAAGCTCTTGTCAGGATCTATCTTAGCCCAGTCTAAACCATGAATCTGTCCATCACCAGGCCCCAGGCTCTAACTGCCTGGAGGAGTCAAGTCATGCCCCAAGCATCAGGACCACAGGAAACCCTAAGGATCAAGTTGCCTCCTCTAATTCATTCCTCCATTTGGACCACAGCGGCTTGGCTCATAGGAGGTAGATGTGTTGGACTTCAGAGTAAAGGGGAGCCAGGAGATTTTAAAATTATTTTCCCAGAAATGTCTTTTCTCTGAAAAGATTCCATTAGTTTAACTACAGTTTTCATTTTCATAGAATTACTAGCTCAAAATTACAGATTTTAAAAATTTTACATATCTATCTCTTTATCCATTCACTCATTTGTTAATCATGTTTATTCTCCCTCATTTGTAAGTCTTGAATAGTTTTCAATTCAGACTTTGGAAAAGAAAGGAAAGAAAAAGATCCAGGAATAGCAAGCAAAGTTTTAACATTTAAAGGTGGCAGAGCAGGTTTAAGAATAATCTAACTTTTGAATGACTACAAATGGTGTTAATTAAGTAGCAGGTGTTTTATCACCTATGTCTATTTGAAAAAAAAATGCAGCACAGATGTAGAAAACTTAAGTACATCTATAGTTTGTATAACAAAACTCTATATTCATTGGGTGCCATCTGCCATACTAACCTCAAACCACACTTAGTACTAGCCAATTAACACCTTGATTAAGCTATCGACAACTTGCAGCTTCAGCAATGTAATGAATTCACTAACTTTTATATAAAAACTCATTGTAATACTTAGATTGAAACAACATAGCAAAATGGGGACACATTCTCACATCATCCTTAGCATGTTCACAAAACTCGTACACATACACACACACACTAAGGCATGCACATTTGATGTCTCATCTCTGTTTCTCTCTTCATTTCTTCCATCTTTCAGACATGAGGTATTTGGTTGCAGTCCTTCTAGGCTCATAAACCCACAAACTGCAGTAGAAAAGAATATTATTCTATTTCCTCAACTCAGATTTGAAAAATCCCAGGGAAGTTTTCCGATTTGCTTAGAGCAGGCCACATGCTGTTTTGAACAGGAGTGGGTGTCCTGGTTGACCTGGTTTAGATTAGTTGCCTAGTCTTGTAGCCATAACAGGAGCCATCTGGGTGGAGCAGATGACCAAACATTTTTGAGGTGGAAAAATCACTTAAATGAATGATGTAGGACAGTTGATTCATATGTGTATTGTTAGATGTCCAATGTAAATTCTGTCTTCACTTTGTTTTTTTTAGAAAATAAAATCTGCATTGCTCACTTATAAATTTTGAAGTCGCTTTTATTTATTTATTTATTTATTTATTTATTTATTTTAAAGATTTTTATTGGGGAATTTGGGGGATGGGAACAGTGCTGGGGAATTGGGGGAAGGGGAACAGACAAGTTGCTGTTGTTTTGTTCTTCAGTCTAGTTGTGGAGGACGTTGCTTCACTGGCCCAAGTTGGCACCATCATTGCGCTCTTCCCGGGCGAGGCAGATCAGTCGCCGGCTTCTGGACGGCCGCTCACTGTGGCTGCTGGCCACTCACTCTGGCTTCTGGCTACACACGGTAGCCCATTGCAACCCACTGCCACAGGGGCTGCAGCCTACGCCGTCGCCGGCGACTCACGGCAGCCCAGCTCCAGGTTGAGCTATTGTTCAGCATCTGAGCTGTGGAGGGCAGTGTCACTGGCCCTCATATGTGGGATCTGAACCGGGGCCCTCTGGCGTCCCAAGCCAGCTCTTAACCAACGCGCCACTTGGCCGGCCCAAAGTAGATTTTATTTTTATACTGGGGAAAAAAAACAGTGATTGCCCATCACAGAAAACAAAGATAACAGTTAAAATATTTTTAAGCAGAAAAGTGACATTTTGAATAATGAGTTTTATGATACCTTACTAGTAGCAGCTTGTAGGATTGACTGGAAGGGAGAGAGCTAGAAAAATAAGAGACTATTATGATCTTCCAAATGTAATGTTATAAAGGGAGAGGACTTAGAGAAGAAGGCTAGGTCTCTATTTCTATATATATATATATATATATATATATATATCTAATTATCTATCTATCTATCTATCTATCTATCTATCTATCTATCTATCTATCTATCTACCTATCTACCTATAGGTCTCTATATCTAGAAAGTCCACAAAGAGGGGGTGGTCTATTAATTCGGCCTCAATGATGGCAATAGTTATGGATTAATTTTTTCCCAACTGATCATGAAAAATCATGCTCATTTATGATGAAAAAATCAAGTAGAATGCTGGAAGATAGAGAATACAAGAATGACAAAATAAACTAGAGTAAAAATGGATTTGATTTTGCACAGCTCATTTTATTAAGAAGCTCGTTGCAGTTATTCAGGACTACAAGAAGAGATTCATCGAGTTATTGAGGATTCGACATCTGAGTGGATTCTTAATAGAAGGCCCCAGAGACTGTTATGACCTTAAGTATTATCATTTCATACCGATCCTTCTGTAAAAAGGGGGGAAAAAAAAAGAAGTTCCTGAATTTCATTATATTCTACTTTCAAGATGGAGAAAGGCAGTTTTTATTTTAATTTGTTTCATGTCTACCAACAGTTACTTTAAAAATCCTTTCCTTATTCTGAAATGGTGTGTGGATAAATGTAGAAGACCAATAAACAGTCCCTGAGATGTAATGGAAGAAAGGATTTGTAACAGGGATTGAACCATATGTAATTTGTGGAGCTAGTTAAGTACTCTCTATAAGTCTGTTGTCTCACTGTCTGAACCTTAGTATCTGAAGTTTTCAGGGAAGACATCTGGGAAGGGAAGATGGATGCAAACTGAGGGAGCACAAAGATAGGATGCAATCCATAGGTAGGACCTGGAACCCATCAGGATGGACTGAGCCTGTGTGGGTTCTCGCTGCTCCCAGCCTTGATGTGGATGTCCTGCGAGAGAAGCCAGCCCCCTTGTGTCAGAAAGAAACACACACCTGGCCCAGATATTGGCAGAGGATCCAAGGGAAGGTGAATCAGTTGTGTGCCTGACTGCTACCTGTGCCAAAGGGATGAGCAGGGAGATCAGTGAGCATGTGTATGACCTACAAAAGCATCTGTGGACCCTGCCCTGACAATCTGGGGTTAATAATTCATATAGTTGCTGCTCTACTTCTGTCTTCAAAATTTTGTGGGAAAAAATACCTCATTTGGTCCACTCTAATTGAAAATACACAGAGAAGGGAGTTCTGGGAAACAGTTCAACCCGGCCTACTTGACCCATTATGAAGCCTAAACTACAGTTTATGGTTTTCAACTGCAACATCCACACATATTTTTAAACCACACTCAACTCTACAAGTACACAAAGCCATGCTTTTGTCTAATGGGAAAATGTGACACAAATACAACAGAATGTATGTTCATTCTTTTCCTCCCAAACGGTATACAAATTTCTATTTTTAAAAAACATTTTCTTCTTGTAGCTGATTCACACTCTCCCATTGATATCCTATGAATTAAATAGTGAGATATATTTTGTTAACAGCTATTAACACATTGCATGTTAGACTATAGGGGAACGGGCAAAAACAATATTTGTTTTACATATATATATACACATGAACACACACACATGCACACATACATGCAAACACACACAACATATCAAAATGACAAAAACTCCCCAATTACAGCCTTACAGTTTTAATTTCTGCAGTTGGTCCTATGGTTGTAGCAAATATTTCTATCTACCTCTTCCCACTACCTACTCCATTTTCTCAGATGCCCCTGACAATGCAACTACCTTAGGTAAGGCCATTACAGGCTCTTCAGGCAAGAGAAGACTAGCTTTCTCAGGCAGTGGTGAAAAGGATATCTCTTCCGGCAAAGCAGTCTTGTTAGAATTTAGGGGTTCAGTGTCCCCATTTCATCTGTTTGCCCACATGTCCTCATCCTAATTTTTAGGGTTCCATTCCTTTTTAATTAACTTTCTTTCTGGCCTAACTTTCAAAAACTGATCCTATGAGTTTGGGAATTCAATTTGCATTGTAAGTCAGCCATTGTGATTAGACCTCGGATTTGGTTTCAGATATGTCAGACCTGAGGTTACAGGAGATAGTGATTTCTTTTAGGGCAGACTTAGAAGTTATCGGGTCCCTTATGTGGACTTCAGCTGGGAATTTAAAGCCCTGAAATAATTGTTCTTTGATATTTACCAAATACTCTATGAATTTAGAAGCAGAATCACTAGAAGTTTGCGTACGCACATGGGACACACACACACACACACACACACACACAATTTGCTGCAAGGATTTGACTATATGCAGTTATGGAAGTTGGTTCCAACAGTATCTATAAGCCTGTTGATTTTGCATCTGATCCTGGAGCTTGCAATCTGTAGGGTAGGCAGTGAGGAAGGGAAAAAAAGGGGGAGGGACTGGTATAAAGTGAAGGAAAACAAAGACAAGCCAAAACCCGCAAATGTGAGCTGGAGCCCATGAGGACAGGCCGGAGCCCGTGTCAGCTCTTATTCCTCCAACCTTGATGACATGGATGCCCTACAGGGGAAACGGGAACTTCCTCCCAGAAGGAAAGCACAACACTTGAGAAACTTCTGGGAGATCCAGGAGAAGGTGGAGAAGCAGAGGACCAGCTGTTGTCCCACACCGATCAGTTGAGCCAGCAGATATGGGACAACATTTGTGAACTAAAAATAGTACACCTCTTGTCTCTGACCCAACCTCCTTAGAGCATAAGAAACAATATGCCTGCTGCTTCATCTCTTCCCTTTAAATCACACACAAAAATGCCTCTAATGGCCCACCCTAATCTGAATGACACAGGAAAGGGAATTCTAGGAAATATAGTTTAGCCTAGTTAATCCGCCCCATATCAAACAAAATAACTGGCAGATAATGTTTAAAATTAAATTTAAATAAGGCCTTTTTCTTGCCAGTCTGGACTTTGTTTCTTCAGATCTTGACATCACTGAAATGCAATTATTCTCCATCTCATCATTTCACTGAAATGCCTACGTACCTGACATGATAGAATTCTTGCAAGCCTTTAAAACATTCTTAGTGACTTATGCAGTTTCTTTTTATTTTTATCAAAGCTAAAGCAGAGTCTGTTAGGTTTATGTTTTCCATTTCTGTATTGTGTTTTCTTCGTGTTAATAAATTAATTGACTATAAAGTCATAAGCACGAGTGCACTATTGAGTATATTATGTAGCTGGTTGGAACTGTAAACATACACAAATCAATCTTTTTTAAAAAATGACATTGTAAAATCTTTATGATAATGAGTTTCTTTAAATATGCTAACTTCATTGACATACCTCAAAGATTCAAATATCAGTTTAGACCCTTATGAGTGGTGGCCTTGATGAAGTTACTAAATTTCTCTCTTAATTCCCTTGTCTGTAAAATGGGGGAGGATACAATAACATCGATTTTATAGGGGTTAAATGAGATAATGTATTTAAAATCTTAGCACAGTGCTTGATTCATAGTAAGTACTCATAGAGAATTAACTGTTGTTTTTTTACAGTGATAGTGTGCATTTGTCTGTGTATATGATAGCTTTTAAAATATTTTTTCAATAAATAGAAAATAACGATAACAATAATTTGAAGTAAATTACAAACGTTGCCCTTTTCAATTTTTTATTACTTCATGTAAGCTTTAGGTGCTTTTAAGCAATTTTCAAAGTCCTTTCGTCAGCATGTTCCTAAAGAGTTATTAGTTTCAGAGTCTTGAAATCTCTTCCTTGGAAAGAATTTTACAGAAAGAAAGACAGTGAGCATAGAAAATTTGTGATCTTAAATCTCCTCTTAAAATCAAAGTTTCTCTTGTTAATGACTTACTGCCATAATCTAATCTTTGAAAAGAGAGACTCTTTGTAATCATACTAGCTTCTCTTTAAACATTTTAGAAGGAGAAAGTAACAAAGGAAGTTCATTGAGGCTTCAGTTTGTATTGATGAAGATCACGAATAACTATTTTCACTTGGACTTTCTCCTATGATTTTTTTTTAAAGAAAAATGTGAGAAAAATGTGGTGTACTGTGTGAATTAACTATTCAAAATCTATTCACGATTCCTTTCTCCTTTGTCTTTCATTACTTTACAGAAAGCTTAAATTATTGATTTCCCAGGCTTCCTTACATTCAAGGTTACTCATGCAACATGATCCTGGTCATGAGGAGGGGTTTCATTCCTGGTGAAAAGCTCCGATTCACCAGGAGAAACTCTTTTGCCTTTTCTCCTTCCCCTGATATAAAATCTTACCACACTGCTTCTTCCCTAGTCTCATCCTAGTCTCTTCCCTCCGCTCTCCGGCCCACAAGCTACTATTTTTCATTTGCTCATGATGGGCCCTGGATCCAGAAACACCTTCCTCAGTAATCCGCCCCCCCCCACTTTTGGTATCCATTTACTAGTTTCTTCCCCATGAAGCAACCTCCCTTCTGCCCCAGCTCCTCCAGACGAGATCAGGATGCTTCTCTCACTTATTTCTGTAGAGCCCTCATCACACTTTCATGTATGTGATGAAATATCTGGCTACAAGCCACTAGCTGCAGACACACCTGTCTTGTTTATTTCTAGGCCATAACGAGCCAGCATTTAATGAGGCAGGCATCGTGGGACAAGCACTGTTCTAGTCTAGCCACTGTGCGTTCACTAACTTTAGCTATGTTCATCGCAATATCCCATTTTTCAGGTGGGACAACTGAGGTAGTGAAAAGTTAAGTAGTGGGTGGGTGGCAGAGCTGGGTCGAATGCAAGCAGCTGGCTCCGGAGCCTCTGGGCAGAACCGCTGTGATCTGCTGCCTCTGTAGAAACGCGCTGAAGAAGTGGAGAAAGCCGGGCTCTTTTGTATGAAAAACAACACTAAGAGCCACTCTGTGGTGTAATTAGAGCAAGTTTTAAACGCTGTTTAATTCTATTTTCTGTACTGAATTGATGCATTCTTCGATATAGCTCATGTCTAAATATGTATTGATTTTACAGGTTTCGTTTGCTACACCTTTTTGTTACATTATATTTGAAAGCAGTTCTCAAGTATTAAAATAGATGAGAGGGCCGGCTGAGTGGCTCAGTTGGTTAAGAGCTCGCTCAAGAGTTTGAGCTCTGATCAACAGCGGTTCGATGCCTGGGCTGAGCTGAGCTGCTGCTGAGCTGCCAACAGGTGGCAGGATGGGCTCAGCTAAAAAAAAAAAAAATAGATGAGAAACACTACAGAAACCTTTAGAAAGTATGTTTTCTCAGGCCTCCATCCCAGATATTCTGATTCAGCAGTATTAAGATGAGGGCCCAGAGATCTTAAAAAAAAAAAAAATATATATATATATATATATATATATATATATATATATATATATATATCCCAACTGACTGATAGAGGGGTTCACTGATAAATATTTAGATAAGAAATTTTGCATTAATGAATATTATGAAGGTAAAACAGATTTTGTCTCTAAAAATTATTTAATTACAAAGTTAAAAGTCACATTATTAAATTTTAAAAATATAGAACCCTCTTTTAAAGCATTCCAGCGGCTAGAGTTATTTTTATTTTTAAATTCCTTCTAGATGATATAACTAAAAATGATACTGTGAGTATTAAAAACCATAGTAGACTAATCAAGGCTCCTAGGAAGTGATTTTTGATTCAAAAAGCAACTTGCTGGGCTCTTTAAACACAATTAAGCTCAATAAGGAATGCCATCTCAAAGTGAAGCAGATGGAATTTTATCAATTCAAATAATAATAGGCCACAGTTGAGTTTTTTTATCCGTCTAATTATTGCACTTATTTTATTGAAATACTACTAATTGTATTTAACTCTACGAATGAGCAAAATTAAACAAAACTAATTGTTCCTTGCTGTTTGTTTATGTGTTTATATATGCATTCGTACATGTACATAGGTGTATCTGCATGTATGTAGGTCGGCACGTATACACATATGTGTATATATGTTTAAGTGGTATTGGTCCATGGTGGTGCTAGGTCTATGGTTGTTGTCTCACCATTGCATCTTCTAATATTATACACCAATTTCTACTTTAAATATATGTTTGGTGTATCTAAAGATTACTTATGAAAATAAAGGTTGGATAATCTTTGTCAGATATGCCTCGAAAGACTTTAAATGAAAGTCTTTATAGATGTGAATAAACATTTCTCTTGGTTTTCAATATATATTTTAATAGTTACTGTAATGTGTGTATTTTAATTAGATCAACATTTAATTTGATGATCAGATTGTATCCAAGTATTTGTTTTTCTCTAGAATAAATATAATTTTGGAAATAAACTTATTGGGCTTCTCTGTCATATCTCAAGTTATTCTCAATTTTAAATACATGGATCAATACTTTATGTGCCTTGATATGTCAAAATAGGATATTCTGACTTGTTTCTTGTGATTTAAAAACAATGCATTTTGAAGACCTGATGTCTGCTGTAAGCTTACGGTTATACTGCCACTTTAATCCAAAAGTATCCATCATGACTCAATTTTGTCTTTTCTTTAAAAGGTCATTTTAAAAAGCAATGCCACTTTAATGACAATGTAATTATTTTCCCCTGAAGGATAATGCTAATTAATTAAAATCTTTAAAATATTTTAGTTTGTGGGAAAAGTGTGTTATTATTGTTCAGTTGTCAGTGGTTAAAATATAGACAATAATTCCTGAATTAATCCACATTGTAATTACTCAGTAAATGTTAGTACAATTAAAACCTTTGCAGTATCTAACAGGAAGATAATGATTGCTGATATGTTTGCCCATATAACAAACCCTAAATAAGAAGGCTTCATTAAAAGTGTGAGGACAATACTTAGGGAAAATTAATTCATAATTTATATGCTCTTGGCACTTAATAAAATTCCTCTTTTAAAGGCAGTTATAATTAAGTTGAGTATACAAGACAGAAAAAAATGTCATTTAATAACAGTGAACAAAATACAAGAAATATTAAAAATTAACATCAAATATGTGTGACAGATGGTGAATTGCTGAGTTCTCTAAAGAGAGTTTGTAAATGAAGAATAAAGTAATAGAATTAAATATTGCAGGAGGGTGTACAATCTATATAATAGATGGGTTCAGGAATGAAAAAGACAGGACGATTCTGGGAAGATGGTGAATCTGTCTCCCCATCTAGATAACAATCACACTGGCACAAACTGCCTGGTGTAACTATTTTGGAACCCTAAAGCCTACTGAAGACTTGCTATTTCCAGGGGAGGGTTTGGAAGATAAATTGTGGTTGATTTTGGTGAATTTCAGCTCTCAGCATAGTAGTGGCTTCCCACCCCTGGCTCCCCAGTCGCATGGCAGATAGTTGTGCATAAATTATTTTTATAATAGACTAAAAATCAAGGATATTTTATAGTGAGTTCTTAATCCCTCCTGAGGACTATGACTCTGACCCCTATAATTTTTGTAAGTATGATCTTAAATTCTATGCACAGTCTCAATTTAGATGTATAAGGAAATATAAAAATTTTGTTAATATGATGACATTCAGCAATCTATGTTTTTCAAATAATTTAAAAGTAAGTGATCTTTAAAGACAGTAACCAAATAAAGTCAGCTAAATGGATGCATTTCATATATAAAATTAGCTAACATTTTTAAAATGTTAAGGCTTTTTATCATTTTAAGCCTAGTGAAATGGTTGCACTCAAACACACTTAGCTATATTGTGATTGCTAAAGCTTTTATGGAAAGCAATTTGATAATGTATGTACCAAGGATCATAAAAGCATCCATTCTGTTTGACTCAATAATTACATTCTGACATTTCACAAGAAACATTAAAGCATTCCTATAAGGATTTATTAATGAAAAATGTTTTATGAATTATTTTTATTTCTTAAGTAAAATCTAACAACAGCCTAAATGTCTAAAATTACAGAGTTGGTTAAGAGAATAATGGTTCATATATTTGATGGGCTATTATACAAGCTATAAACAATGTGTACGAAGAGTTTAATGGCATAAAAAACGTTCATGATATTATGTTAATTGAAGAAAGCAGGAAATTAAGCTCTATCTATGGTGTGCATAGTGTATCAGTTTTCAATTGCCTCTATAACAAATTATCTCAAACTTAGTAGCTTAAAGCAACACAAATTTATCTTATATCCCTAGAAGTCAGAAGTCTAAAAATCAATCTTAGTGGGTTAATGAAATTAAGGTGTTGGCAGGGTTAGTTCCTTCTAGAGCAGCGGTTCTCAACCTGTGGGTTGCGACCCCTTTGGGGGTTGAACAACCCTTTCACAGGGGTCACCTATGACCATCGGAAAACAAAACGATATTTACATTACAATTCATAACAGTAGCAAAATTACAGTTATAGAGTAGCAACAAAAATAATTTCATGGTTGGGGGTCATCACAAGATGAGGAACTGTATTAAGGGGTCACGACATTAGGAAGGTTGAGAACTGCTGTAGAGTCTCTAATGGTGAATGCGTTTCCTTGTCTTTGAGAGGCTGTCTTCATTCCTTTACTCATAGCCCCTCATCACAAAGGCTTTTCTCCCTCTGCTTCCATTATCGTATCCTCTATCACTAACTCTTCAACCTCACTTTATAGGCTCTTGTGAATACATTGCCCTCGCGCAGAGAATACAGGATTATCTCCTTATCTCATGGTTCTTATTTAATTACATTTGCAAGTTGCTTTTGCCTTGTAAGGTAACATATTTATAGGTTCTGGGAATTAGGACTTGCACATCTTTGAGGGATTTAATTCTGCCCACCATACATAGGATAACCATATTTATCATTTAAACCAGGATACTCTTGAGAATTAAAAAGGACACTATTAATAATTACTTCAGGACAACAGAGGTAAATGAAAAACCTAGATAAGTGGTTACTAAGAACACAACTAGAGTGGTAAGAAGTGACAAGCTGCCTGGTTCAATCTGATTTTCATTTTTGAAAGGGACCTGTTTTGGGTATACTGGAAAAACTTAATTTTTTTCCTGTTTCCTTATAGTTCTAGAATGTCACCATTATGTGTCTAGACGTGGACCTTTTTATTCATTATACTCAAAGGATTTTGGGGCTTCAATCTCAAGATAAGTAATTTTTGTAGATACAGGAACATTTCCTTCTGTTATTACTCTGATTTTTACTTCTAACACTTTTTTTTCTTCTTTCCTCTTTTTGGAACTCTATAAATATGTTGACCCTTTTGAGAATGTGCTTCATGTCTCTTAAATTTTTTCCTAGTTTCTATTTCTGTCCTTTGGAAATTCTGAGATTTATTCCACCTAATCTTCCTATTTGCTAATTTAGTTGTCATCTGGATCTGTGGACTCTGATTTTGAAGCATCTCACACATTTTGCACAGATTTTCCTCTGCTCTGGTTTCTCTTTCAATATTTCAGTTATTTCCCTTTCTACTTTTCAGCTTCCTAAAATTTATTTAAAAACCTGGTTCCCTCGTGGGATTTTTCTACTTATAATGCTGATATGGATCAATTCATTAAATCTTCCTACCATCATGTAAATGGCATTTGAGGAACATAGGTTATATTTCCATTAGCTTCTAATGTGAAGCTAAATTATAGCTGCATATTATTTCACTATGTGAGGAAGTTATAGTTAATCTACCCATGCTCTTATAAATTGTTTCTACTTTCTTAGCTATTAATATTATGAACATACATATAGAGATATTCGGGGACACATCTGTGATTATGTCCTGCTATTAGGGGTCAGAGATGTGTTGACTTTAGGCCTTTCTCTTCCACAAGAAATGTTGTGCATTAATTTACCCATGCTCTCATAAAATGTTTCTACTAACTTGGTATAATCAATTCTCTTTATCCGTGGTAGTTACGTTCTATAAAGCTGCTGTGAATACTGCATTAGTGATTACCCAACCACTGTTCCTAGGAGAAATATGGAATCATGTTCCTGAGAGCCCCTGGTCACCACGTTTTCATCAACCAATCAAAACATAGCCTTGTTTATGTGTATTCCTATTTAACGATATATTATTTAATATGTATTCTTGATATGTTATCATTGAGCTCACCATCAGCAGCACTATAACTCATGCCTGAACAAAGTTTATCTAACACACATATTTTTTTGGAAGACACAACACATACTTCTTGCGCTTAGGAACACTAGCTAGTAGTACTCCATCACCATGCCTGGGGCTGAAATTGAACCATTTAAAACAGAAATCACCATCAAAAAGCAAAACAGTGCGAAAAGTGTGGCACTACAGAAACTATGAAAAGAACACTGTTCATGGTATTAGAAATGGGAGAGGGAGGCGGTAGAGGAGGGTAAAAGGGGCCATTATGTATGGTGATTGATGGAGAGCTGACTGTGGGTGGTGAACACACAGTGCAGTATATAGATGATGTATTATGGAATTGTATACTTAAAACCTATATAATTTTACTAACCAATGTCACCCCAATAAATTTAATAAGTAAAAAAAGAAATTAATCAGAAGGCAGAGCATTAGCTGGGAACATGTGTATCAGGTGACTCATTGTTTTGCTCTTCTGAGATTGTCCATGAATAACCATGAAAGCCTGGAGACTGTTGATTTGGAGGTTACAAAATAATTTTAGTGAGTAGACAAATTTGCAAATATAAAATTCCTAATAATAAGAATAAATTGCAATTCATTTTTACAAATTCTATGAGAGAAATTAACTTGGCAAAATAAAAATGAATCCCCTAATACCCAGTTTTTTGTTTGTTTGTTTGTTTTTTTCCTGCATGTAAACTACTTTGTTTATTTCGAGGAGATCTCAAGTTGTTTTGTTGTTGTTGCTATATTCATCAATCATTGAATTTCCCTTTCTTGGTCAATCCTATAAAATTTGGAGTTAATACAATACTATCTTCGCCCTATTTGTAATAAAGTTACTATGTAATAATTACTTTCCAATAGGGATATTTAATTAAATATGAAACAACTTCTTCTGCCTCTTTTATCAGTAGTAATAATGTTACTGTTTGGTGAGGGGTTTCTACATTTCCTCAGATGTATATAAGAGGAGAAACTTAATTCCTTTTTACAGATGTAGAAACTGTGGAATCGATATACTTAATAGCTTATCCAAGTTCACCCAGCTGGTAAATAGTGAAGTAGAAGTCTAATCCAGGTAGTTTGATTCCACACTACATCCTTCTGTAAGTATCACTGTTCTCCATTGTGGATCCAATTGAATTATGACTTTTTAAATGTCTCTATTTTCTGCCTTTCTTTTCAGAGGAAAAATTTCTTTTATAAATGATCAGGTTTCTTTGTTTTCTTGATGAATATTCTAAAGCATATATGAAAAAAACTAAACACCTGTCTCATAGTCTTATTTGGGTATGTATTTGGTTTTTCTATTCACTGATTATTTTTATAGTAAAGACAGTCTGGGCACTAAAGGCTATGGGGAGAAAGGAGAGTAGAGAGCTAAATTATTAAAATTTTAATTCATAGTAGACACCTGGGATAAGGGCTTTATGAAGTTATTTAATCCTCATGATAAATTTGTGAGATTGATACTATGATTCTCAATTTATGAAATCAGAAACTCAGGTTCTGGGAAACGTTATAAAAGACCTCACTTCACTCCGATAATCAGTGCAGGTTCCCATTTGCATTCAGCTCCCTCTGCTTGAGGAATCCAGGCCTTTATCGCCACACTCATCATGACCTGCCAGTGCCCATCAGGATTCGGCCACTGTCAAGCAGGAAGGAAATATCAGGAAAGGCTAATTTGTTTAGTTACTGTTTGAAAGCCAAATTACTTTTGAGATGGAAGGGATTTTAGGTATCAGCGAGCTGAATTCCTGTATTTTACAGATGAATGGATAGGATCAGAGAGGTTAAGTGTTTTGTCCAAATTCACACAACAGGAGCATCAGAGGCGGCCTAGAACTCCAGATTCTTTCTTTACCATTCCATTGCTCTCTCCACTAATCTTGCTGCCGTATATAAAAATTGGAGTAATTTAATTAGTAAAATCTTAAAAATCCAACCTAGTAAAGGAGAGTAGTAAGACAAAAAATCACCCATTACTCAGATTTTAATTATTGCTTTATTTCTTCCCAACTCTTTAATTTCCCTTCTTTTTTTTTTTTCCCTCTCTCTCCCCCTCTCTCTTTTCTCTCCCCATGCTTTCTGTAAATCTTACAAGGGGACATCTGGAAGGTTAAATACAATCACTTTAATTTACAGTGACAGGGAATGAATAATAGGGAAGGAAGTGATGGGGAAAGAAGAAATTCTCCAAGTAGAGAATAAAAGACAGTTTTGTATGGAAAGTTTATGCTCAAAGCCCCAATAGTTTGTTTTATCTACATAACTGCTCTACAATTGACTTTTATTCCCACACAATTTAATTTTATGAAAATAAAATTCATATCACATTATAAAAATAAAAATCTGTAATGCTGAAAGAATGTATTGATGTAATTAAATGTATCTGGATGTGTAAATATTACCTTTTGTAACTACATAAAAATAGTTGCATGATTGAGATTCTTCCATTCATTGCTTTCAGCTATGGTTGTTCAATATTGGAAACCTTAAATGGGATTACTCAAACTGATACCAAACTGGATAATATGATGGTTTTCATAAAAATAAATAAGACACAGAAACGTCATCATTGTGACTTAAATAATTTTCATAAGGAAAAAAGAAAACATTCTTGATAGTACTGAAGGTGGCATTGGTTGCTGGTTAGGAACTGGGTGAGGTGTTAGATGGCCCAGAGCCCTGAGCGGGAGCAGGTTGTGTGGACAATAACTCCTCCAAGGGAGGTGGCTGGAGGCAGGACTGCCCATGAACCAAGGCCCCAAGCATCTTGCACATACTTTTGTGCCATCAGACTTTACTTACAAAATACAAATTCAAAGATAACATTATAAACAATTTCAATATGGCAACCATAGAGCATTAACTCCAGTATAATGTTCTCCTGAGTATGGGATATGGGATGCTATGTTGAGTACTGGTTGGATGGTTGTGAAGCCAGCCTTGAGTAATAGGTACTACTTTTTTTACTTAACTGCAAGAAATCTTTTGTCTTTAAGGAAGTATATACTAGTTAATGCACAAAGTATCTTTCTACTCCCAATTTTGTTTTTTTCATTTTTTTTAAACCATCTACCATCAGGCTAGCAAGCTATCCTGTTTCCTAGTTCCCACCAATCATCTTATGGGACAGCGTGTTATTTATTTATTTATTTTTTTAAGATTTTTATTGGGGAATTGGGGGGTTGGGAACAGTGCTGGGGAATTGGGGGAGGGAACAGACAAGTTGCTGTCCTTTTGTTCTTCAGTCTAGTTGTGGAGGACGTTGCTTCACTGGCCCAAGTTGGCACCATCATTGCGCTCTTCCCGGGTGAGGCAGATCAGTCGCCGGCTTCTGGACGGCCGCTCACTGCGGCTGCTGGCCGCTCACGCTGGCTGCTGGCTACACACGGTAGCCCATGGCAACCCACTGCCACAGGGACTGCAGCCTACGCCGTCGCCGGCGACTCATGGCAGCCCAGCTCCAGGTTGAGCTGTTGTTCAGCATCTTAGCTGTAGAGGGCAGTGTCACTGGCCCTCATATGTGGGATCCGAACCGGGGCCCTCTGGCGTCCTAAGCCAGTTCTTAACCATCGTGCCACTCGGCCGGCCCCAGCGTGTTATTTTTGAGTGGGGGAAATGAGGAACCCTATAATGTGGTCCTTATGGCCTCTCTGAGGGCATACTCAGAACCCTTCAAGTTGCTTCTCTAGGATTGGGTTCTGTGATTATTCCCCAATAAGATGTGTCTGTTTTCAATAAACAAGATATACATAGATATCTCAGAGCTAGATGAGCTACGTCTATTAATTAATTAATTTATTTTTTTTCAAATATTCTGAAGTGTTATATTAAGTGCTAAGTATAAAAAATGACATAATTCTATAATGTTGTGGCTTCAAAAAACATTAATGAAATATATGTTGAACCTTGAAAACATGGATTTGAACTGTGTGGATCCATTTATATGCATATTGTTTTCAATAAATTATTGTAAATGTATTTATCTTCCATATGATTATCTTAATAACATCTTATTTTTCTAGCTTACTTTATTGTAAGAATATAGTATATAATACATACAACATAAAAATATATATATCACTCGACTTACGTTATTGGTAAGGCTTCCAGTCAACCATAGGCTATTAGTAGCTAAGTTTTTGGGGAGTCAAAAGTTATACATGGATTTTCTACTTTGCATGGGGTTGGTGCCTGTAACTCCCATGTTTTTCATGGGTCAACCATACAAATAAATGTATAATTACATATTCCTGTGAATGAAAAAAAAATGTATTGCATGTAATGCAAATGAATTTGGCTGGTGTTAGGATTCTCTAAGGAAATACTATTTTTAATATAAAGAAACCTCTAGCCAGGGAAAGAGGGGAAAAAAAAGTATTCCAGGAATAAAAAATAGAAAATGTTAAAGTTCTGAGTTGAAAAGGAACTCAAGTTTGTTCAAGAAATTGAAAGAAAGGCCAAGTTTAAATGGCCCATCATGAACAATGGGGAAAATGTGAGAAATCATGTTGGAAAGTAGAGAAGGGTCCAACCAAACAGCTGCTCCATGTTACAGAAATTTGATTCATTCCAAGTTAAATATAAAAGCATCAAAGGGTTTTAGGCATGGACATCACATTGTTTGATTTTCATTTTATGATATTCCTCTGGATTCTGTACATAGAGTAGATAAGAAGGGGCAAAAGGGGGAGGCAGGAAAACCAATCAGAAGCCTGACCAAGTGAGGATAGTGAGAGGTGGGTGGATGGGTTTGTTTTGGGAAGTAGAATGAATGGGATTAATAGGATTTAGTGATGCTGATTTTTGCTTTGGAAGAAGGGGATTTCTAACTTGCTCAACTTGGTAGGTGCCATTCCCTGTTACCATGATGACTATTCAAAGAGCATTTTCAGGGAAGGGTACAGATAAGGACTCAGGTTGGGGCAAGTGGAGTTTGAAATTACTGTTGCCTGCCAGTTGACTGCTATTAGTTCCACTCTTCTACTTTCTGAAATTCTTTCCAGCAAGGCTAAAGGGTAGTGTTAGCATCTCCATGGTGCTTTCCTGACCAGCCCCGACTTCTTCCCCACCCATAGCCAGTGCAGACTTCACTTTTCCTTCCCGTGGGCACTCATTTGCATTCTTTTATCCCAGTTAAGTAACTGTTTTATTGTGCATTGTGGTATAGGGTTGCTTACATGACTTGGTTTAACCACTGCAAAGAGAATTTGGAAAGTAGGACTGCATCTTCGTATGCCCCAGTGACTTGCACTGGCTTTGCAGATGATAATTTGGGCTTGTTTTTTGGCTAGTACCTCCTGGAACTCATCAATCCTGTTTCATTAACAGGTCTATGTGTTTTTGTCCCTTGTTTTCATTCTCTTCTTGCTCGTCTATCTGGCCTTACAGCATATCACACTTAATAACAAGTGTCCCTAATCCAAATCTTTTAAGTACTAGACTTTTTGTACTTCTTACTATTTTAGGATTAGGTATACAAACTAAAAATCTATAGTTGACTATTTAATATATTACAACTAAATATATTTCAAAACTATTTTTATAGTTTTTATTTTTGTTATGATAGACCTTTTTCTTTTATTTGAGCAATTACACCAATTATCATTACATAGCCATCTATATAATTTAAAACAAAATGTATCATGGAGGGAGGTGGCTTCATTCTCTCAAGTCTATTTAAATAAAATACAGCCTGATACTGTACATCTATTTCTGGGCCTGGTTCCTGTGTTTTATCATTTGTTTACTTCTCTCTTGCCAACTCATACAGCTTGTATGTGTACTAGTCAGTCTGGTACTTCCTAACTGGTACTGCAACACAATAAAACCAAACCAAACCAAAACAAAACAAAATGAAACAAAACAAAACCCTCCAGAGGGTGGTATCAGCAGGTATGCCGCCAATGTGCTTAATCTTATAAAATGTGGAAATGCATGGAGCATGTGTTTAAAGATACTTCAAGCTTTGCCTAACACTGATATTCCAACAGGGATCTACTCTCATTTTCGCATTTACTTGCCCCTTACTGATGTCCTGCTGATAGGTTTACAGAGCTCTGTCCACACCCCCTTTTGAACTATACACCGATTCATTTCACAGGGGAAAAAACAAGGTCCACTGATTGAAATTTGAGTATTCTTTATTTAGAAATATAACAGAGGGTGTGATGTGATCAATAGGACAGGAAGCAGAGACCTTAAAAATCACATTGAGGCTTGGCTGTGTGGCTCTGTATGCGGGGAAAGGTCGGCCGAAAGGAAAGTACAGGAGTCACATCCATCTGACACACAGATACGTGAGAGACACAGGCATGGCCTAGGAGAGTGACAGCTGTGACAAAGTGGAAAGCTGGATACAATGGAGCACCAGAATCTGGTTGCCTAATACATGTCTGTATGCTGTGATGAAATGCATTAATATACTTGGAGATGCCTTGCTTGTTAGGCAAGGATGGTCAGTGAGGAAGGTAATAAAGAAAAGGTTAATTGTCTTCTCATGGTTTTATTCTTCTCATTCTTGAGTATGTAGTTTTATATTTTTCATAGAAAAGGTGTTTTAAAAGAATAAAACATAGACATAAATCTGGACACAGAGTAATATTTTTGTGTTAAAGAGTTCAGCCATAGGAACCATAATATGAGCCAGGCATTGGGAATAAAATAAAATAATTAATCTAATGTAATGTAACGTAAAATAGAACATGGAGGGAATCGTGGAAGAGAAGTTTTGAAACAGAGCTGTCAAGAGCGAACTGCCCTGAGAGACCCCGAATCCAAACCAGGTTCTCTCACTTGTTCAGGACATTGGGCAAGTCAGCTTCCTGGCCTTTCAGGTTTGTCATTTGCAACATGACTTGGGTGAGCTGAGTGATCTCTAAGACAGCCCCCTCACCTAACATTCAACAAGTCGTAATATTAAATGGGAAGGGGCGGAAGCTATATTCTAGGTGTCAGTCATAGATGCTGTCAAGAATAAAGTGATAGGACGACAGAGTCAAGGAGACTGAGCATTGAAGAGTGGCAATTTAGTAGTTCTCAATCACCTTAAATGTCATTTTATTAAAACTACGTTATGGAAAATAGAAGTAGAAAAGGTAAAGAGTAAAATAAAAATCTTTGTATGCTGAATATAGTAATACATTTGTCTCACATACATAGGGATGAGAATGCAGTCAGTTGGTTAGCGAATATTGTTTTTTTCTATTTTTGCAAAATTATTTCTTTATTTTATTTTATTTTTTTTCCCAGAGAGTGGTGAGGTGCATAGATTGGGCAGAGTACATAATTCATTTTATATAATTGGGCATATTTAATTAAAAATTCCATTTTAAAAAGATGTATGTCTTATTCATATTTAGATAATTTTCTGTTTTAGTATTGGTATGAGTGCTTTTTTAAAAAAATCCATATACTTTTGGCTTTAGAGACATAAGGACATGCTAAATTCTATTAAAATAATTCAGGGACTCATTCATGCATACAATAATTATGATTGTGAGCATCCAAGAAAAATTAGTGTGTAATGTCTTAATTAAAGCTGGGCAACACAATTTTATTTACAGATTGAATTTTATTAAATCTTTAGAGTGGTATATTTTCATTTTACTCTCATGTAATTAATATTTAGCATAGTTCTTTGGGTAGCACATTGCATTATTAATGCACATTTTGTGAGAAATGTAATAGTATGTAAAAAAAAAGTCTCTTTAGACGATAGGCCATACATTTTGTTATTATATTAAAATGCAAATGTTTGTCTCTTGCTTAACAATTTAAAATACTTATGAGTTGCATTTTTGCTTCTTTAGAGGTATTAGCTGAGAAAAATTGTTACAATAAGTTTGATTTTCTTTTTATGGGGATTTGTTTTCATGTTTTTAAACCGGAGTTGGGAGTCTTTCCCAGGCGCATTCTTGACTCACAGATATGATGTGAATATTGTGTTTGCCTTAATCCTGATCTTGTTTTCTTTAGGAAAACTGTGATGCATATTAGTAGCATATTACCAAAGCTACATGGCTATTAAAGTTTGAGCCTTGGGAAACAAGAGTAAAAATTTCAAATTCTTATTATTGCTCTTGTCACAGCACGTTGTTATTTTGGCTGTGGTAGTCCCTCTAAGGCAGCCTCTAAGAAAAACATCATTTATCTTAGTTTAGTTATGAGAAGTCTACAGGAATCCTTTCTTCGTTTTTTAAAAATGAGTTTTCAAAGGTATCCACAAATAGAAAACTAATAGTTAAGCACCAATCTCTGTAATGTTGGATAACACCAAATAGGTGTTCTGCTGAGCCTTTTCTATTAACAAAAAGAAATGATGAAGGAGAAAATAAAAACTCCTGAAACTTTGTATTCCTTAATGTTAAAATAAGACAATACAAGTTCTCTACTAGTCCTGGTGGTTCTTGGATTGGAAGTGAAGAGCCCCTGAGTTTAATGAGGGGTATTCTGTTAGAAAACAGAAAAGAAAGTGGATTTCTTAACTCGAGGGTAGCTTATTAACACAGCATTGTTACCCATGTAAACGCCATTGCTCCGGTCTCTCACTTGCTTCTCTGCCTTTTCATTGTCACCTCTTGCAATAGAACCTGTGTAACTCAGTGACTGCATTCCTGGGTGTAACTTGAGAAAACCAGCCTTAGCAACATCTGAATTTGTAACGGCTTCCTCCTGGATGATTAGATTTAGAAATATGTGAAAATGGGACTCTTAGTTTTCATTTGGCAAACATGGTCTAATTCTTAAAATTCACCTGAAAATGATTGTTGAACAGGTAATCAAGTGTTGCATAAAGTGATTTCATTATTGTTAAGTGCTTATTAAAAACTAATACTGATAAT
Source organism: Hipposideros armiger (assembly GCF_001890085.2). Taxonomy (NCBI): domain Eukaryota; kingdom Metazoa; phylum Chordata; class Mammalia; order Chiroptera; family Hipposideridae; genus Hipposideros; species Hipposideros armiger. Next base: position 599,684 of record NW_017732285.1, on the reverse strand, counting down.
TTGCTTCGTATCATAAAAGTAATGTTTCTCATAAACTGTTGAATTACACTTACAATGCAGTATTTGAGGAGAGCATGATTTTATTTTGTTTTAAATCATGTATTTATGATTTTTTTCTCAAAGAATAATTTTCCAATGATTTTTAGCTCTTTCAAAATCAAAGTTTTTCTCCTTGAGTTGAAATATTTAGTATGTTTTATGTGTCCTAGGAAATATGAGAGACCTTTTCATATACTGATAATGCATACATTAATATTCAGAAGCTAACTCTCTGACTACTGAAGATTGATCATCAGACCTGTAATTTGTTCACCCTATGCATGCAAATATAAAACTTCTATCTTGTGTGTTGCTTCTAGTTTTTAAATGTGTTTGCAATATTTTGGAATGCTGGAGTAATCTTGGAATGTTTCAAATCAGCAAACAAAATGGTCTCTGCATCTAAGAGTCTGTTTCTGTTTTGTTTATTTTGTTTTTAGATTCCACATATAAATGAAATCACATTGCATCTGTCTTTCTCTGTCTGACATACTCCACTCAGCACAATACCCTCCAGGCCCATCCATGCTGCTGCAGTTAGTACTAATCCATCCCCTTCCATGGCCGAGCAATATTTCTCTCTATATATGTAGTAGCTCCTCTTTATCCATTCCATTCATCCCTCGACAGACAGCCAGGCTGCCTCCACATCTTGGCCATTGTAAACAGTGCTGCAATGAACATATGAATGCACACGTCCCTTTGAAGTAACATTTTGGATTTCTTCAGATAAATAGCCAGAAGTGGGTCCTTTGTATGTTGTTATAGCCTTTGTTTAAAAGTCTGTTTTGTCTGGTATAAGTACTGCTTTTTTTGTTTATTTCCATTTGTAGCTTTTTTTTTTTTTTGCTTTCCATTTTCATGAAATATCGTTTTCCATCCCTTTAGCAAAATTAAGTCCATTAGAAAATTAAAGCAAAATTGGGATTTCAAGACTGAAGGAAGTAATTCTCACATGATACAAAAAGAGAGGTCAGGGCTGTTTCTCCAATCATTACTAGAAGCCTCCTATACAGATCAGGAAACTCCACATGGTTCCTACCAAGTGTCTTTATGAAAAAAACAAAAAACAAAAAAACTATGAAAATGATTCACTACTATCATCCATGATCAATTCCTAGATTATTTGCAAATTAAATGAGGCCCAAAATTACATAAAGTAATTTTAAGGGGATATATGGAATAGTCTTCATTTTAATAATCATGTCATTATTTTAATATGCTAAAATATTACTATGACATTAAAACAACGCTTTGACTGATATTGTTTAAGATGTAGCTAAAGAATATAAGTGAAAATGTAAGTTACTTTAAAGAAAACATTAAGGAAAGCATGGAACAGTTGGAGCTTGACTATGGCAGTCACTCTGAAGGTGGTTTGTGACTTTTGGAGGTTCAGGAAATGGTGGTCAGTGCAGCCCTTTCACATCCATAGGTATGAAATCATTAGAGGGAGCCCATATTTCTCAAAGGACCCTGGGAATAAGAGGTCTTGTCCTGGGGAAGAAACGCATTACGGGGTGGAGATTTTAATGGTAGCGAAAAGAGCACTTTGGAGGTGCTGCGTTCACCACGTCTCCCCTGGAAACCTGGTCTCCCCTTGATGCTGCCTCTCATTTCCTGCTGTCTCTTCCACAAAGACTTCTTTCTTTTTCCATATATCTGTATAATGAGGGGGCGGTTCATGTAATTATGGAGGCTGAGAAGTCCCACCATCTGCTATCTGCAAGCTGGAGACTGAGGAAAGCTTGTGATGTAGTTCAGTCTGAACTTGAAGTCCTGGAAAACAGGGGAGCTGATGGTTTAGGTGTCAGTCTGAGGGCAGAAGCCTGATGTCCCATCTCAAGCCTCAAGCCCTCAGTCAAAAGAAGCAAATTCTCTCTTCCTGTGCCCTTGGTTCCATTCAGTCCTTGGTGGTTTTAGATGCTGTCCGCCCGTATTGGGGAGGGCAATGTCTTTTACTGAGTCTACTGATTCAAATGCTTATCTTGTCCAAGAAACCCCTCATAGATACACCCAGAAATAATGTTTAGCCAAATATCTGGACAACTTCGTGACCCAGTCAAGTTGACACATAAAATTAACCATCCCAACCTCTAAATTTGAATGGCCTTGAGTTGTGCACCTCACTCTTGATGTACCCACTTATGGCCAGCGTGCTGCAGGAATGCCAGATCTACACAGGGTTGAGAGCAAGGCTTGTTCATTTAGGCCATGAGCTAAAGGTGAGAGTTCGATGTCATCTCTAGAACATCATTGATGTCACTGAGGGGAAATTGAAGCCAAAGGCTAATCATACAGCAGACAAGGACAGACTCAAAGGTAGTGTCCAGTTTTGATTAGACTCATTGCTAATAAAATATCACCTTTTGTCAAAAAAATACTTACTATTGATCAGTAGCACATAAGATATTATTAAGTGACTAAAAATAATTTAGACATGTTAGGGCTTTTCCCTTTAGGAAACTAATATATGAAATAGACCCCAGTAATGTGGAGGGGGAATTAAAGGACCATAGGATGGAGTGGCTTATTAGAAAGTTGTAAAGTATTCAAGATCAATTTCTAAATCTGTTGAATCACTTTGACTATTTCTCATTTTTCTTTCTCTTCCAGGAGCCTATTACTATCATGCTGTGCCTTGGTCTAGAATTCCCTCCTTTTCCTGCTCAGTCCTTATCGGAATTTAAGTATTTTGCTCCCAATAGAAGAAATACTTCTCTCACCTTCTTCCTCCTCCTTCTCCTTTCTTTACATTTTTTAAACATTTTTTTAAAAGATTTTTATTGGAAAATTGGGGGATGGGAACAGTGCTGGGGAATTGGGGGAAGGGGAACAGACAAGTTGCTGTCCTTTTGTTCTTCAGTCTAGTTGTGAAGGACGTTGCTTC
>NW_017732285.1:590201-596642 GCF_001890085.2 Hipposideros armiger | reverse complement strand
CCGGCAACCCACAGCAGCCCAGCTCCAGGTTGAGCTGTTGTTCAGCATCTTAGCTGTGGAGGGCAGTGTCACTGGCCCTCATATGTGGGCTCCAAACCGGGGCCCTCTGGCGTCCCAAGCCAGTTCTTAACCAACGCATCACTTGGCCGGCCCTAAACATTTTTTTTTAACATTACCATTCAACAATTAACTTTGCTTAGATTAGGATGTTTTTCCTTAGAATCTCTAGAACTGTTTATTTTGATAGCATTGTTACTGTAGGCAGGGAGGCTAGTACTGCTAGTATATGTTAATATTCAGGTTCATTTCAATGTGTAGTTATTTGATCTAGACATTATAATAGAATGGAAATCCAAGTGTCCATTAAAAAGTTACTGGAAAAATAAATTATGACACTTCCACGTAGTGAAACATTATACAGTTTTGAAGAAGAAAGATGCACCCATATTGACATGTCTTTAAATATTGCTCAGTGAGGGGGGGGGGAAGCACATTGCAAAAGAGGTACACAGTATAATATTATGTATATACAAAATTATGTTTGTATGCAGATTGACACACACATTTATTTTATATGTATTCAGAGGTCTTGAAAAATGTGCAAAATATTGTCAATAGTGGTTCCTACTGGGAGTGCAATAGTCGCTTCATACATTTCATTACATTTTGAAATTTTGCAATATGCCTGAATTAGTATTACAATAAAATTAATTTAGTACAAAACAACAGAATAAGGAAAGAAAATAGCAGTTGAAAAATACCTATAACTTTAAAGGAATTACTCATCCACTCCTAGTTGTTGAATTATTGTAAAAATGAAAAAAAGTCACATATGTAATAGTGCATTCTATATAAAATGTTAAGAGCTTTAATACTTAACAGTTGCAAGTGTCATTTATATGTAGAGATACACTTTTAAATTATTATCTTGATCCTATTTTTTGTTTCTAAATTTGTTCATATTAATTAATTGAGAAGTATATATTACTTATCTTTACCTGGGAAGCATTAAATTTTAAACAAATTTAACTTACTCTATGTATTTCAGTTGAATAGAGAACTTAAATAATAATAACAATAATATCTCAGTATCACTGAAAATTGCATGATGATATAACTTTGTAGTTATAGTTTATAGTTTGAAGTTCCATCCAATTCTCTAAGACAACATATTTGGTTCTTTTGTGATTAGATTTTGGAGCAAATAAGATGTGATAATTATTCTTTGAATGTAATCTAAAATTGCCCAGGTCTCACAAATATATAGCCTTTACCTATATACATTCAGAAAGACAGCCTCTATTGTTTCATGCTGAAAGCGCTCTCTTGTTTAAGTCTGAAAGTCCCTTTGTTGTCTCACCTTGACCCCTTATCAATCCTTTCTTGCTTTTCTCTTCTTGCCTCCAGCTGCAGAAAAGCTTCCTTGAGGGAGGAGCCCAGTCACTGCTCCCAGAGCCTGTCTTGGGAGGATGCTCTTTCTGCCTAAGTTGCTGTCCTCTGAGTCCCCAAAGCTGCAAAACAGAAAGATTATAAATAGGCAGCATTTCCTTTTGGTTCTATCTCACCAGAGCCCTGCTGTTTGTCACGCAGAAATGCGTGGGGACACCCTACTGTTCAACCCAGATCCCATGTGACACTGCTTGTGCCACAGGTCCTTCCCTTACAACCACCTCCTGGTAGGGCTTGGAAGAGGCTTAGGCAGAGGCTGCAGTGTGGATGTACACCTTTCCACATGTTACTGTTTCTTTCCCTTGCTTCCTGGGTCCCTATTCACAGCCATGCACCTAATATCCTCCTTATTGAAGGGTCCCTTTCCTGAATGCAAAGCAGCTCTTAAAAATGGATAGCTGGGGATGCCTCAACTTCTAACATTGAGCTAAATATTAATTTAAGCTTAGTCTGAAGTTCTGTGACATGAAACATTTATAAATTTGCTTCACATTATCTATATACTCATTGAAAATTGCTTTTACTGGAAACTTTAGATGAAACATTCTTACAATTTTGTTTGTTTTTCTTGCTTACAGGGTTTGAATTGCTATTCCAAGAACCAGATAATTAATGGAAAATTTCTATTATTTTTCAGCCTTGCAAATCTGGTACTCCAGAAAGTAGATCCAGCCAAATAAGTAGTACAATTTGATTTAAAATTGCCCTGCTGGTCCTAATACTAATAGCAATTATAATTTTTCCTTACCTTCTTTTTTCACGTTTACCAGACAGCAATGAAACTGTAAATACATTGAAAAAGCATCTGTGGATAAACTTTTTTCACTTTCTAAGTTTTTTGTCCTGACTGTATTTCGCCATTCACTGTTGTTCTAATGATTTATTGGGTTGCCGGAAAAATCATGACGTATTTTTTCTATGTTTTTCATTGCAAAAATGCGTCATGACTTTTCCGACAACCCAATATGTATTTTCCATTTTATCTGTGATAAAAATATTGGTAAAGTTACTTGGGGTAGGAAGTACCCATTAATTTTAAGGCTGTATGATACTTAGGACTACAATTTTTAAATAAATGTGATAAGGATATTATTTTAGAGAAATGGAGACTATTTTTAATTTTCTTTTCAATTTGTATTTCAACAGGTAGGAGAGATACTAAAGATAAAATGCCTGGAATGGGGAGTCTAGATGTTACAGCCCTCATAGAAAGCACTTGTAGCCTTCAGATACATGTATCAAAGGTTTTAATCGCCTCCTATTCACCCTGTTGGTGAGAAAGGGATTTCCACTAGGGTTTTCCAACAGGGATGGCCAAATACATGACATACACTGACACTAGACAAGTGAGATACACAGCAGATTGTCATGTAAACTCAGAGCTCAGGGGAGGAGGACACAGCACATCACTCGGGGCCACATGGGGGTTGCATTTGGGAAAACAGTGAGTAAGCAGGGGCTGGAGAAGGCAGGCTTTGTAGTATTAAAAGGGTAAGATGACCCTCGACTCCCAAGGGAGGATGTGGTTCGCTTGTTTCCATAATTCCAGTGCTAGCAGGGAATTAAAACCTGAGGCTCAGGGAGAGCCTGAGAAGAGACCTGTTTGGCTAGGGGAGCTTATCCATGGAAGCCCTTTTGGGAGGGGAGCTTGGGACTAAGCCATTCGAGGCCCCCTCTGTTTCACCAGATGTCAAAGCAACACACAACATCAGGTCTGAATTCCAGGCCTATCAACACACAATGACTTCCATGTTGTCTTTTGTTTATGATGAACAAATATCTTCTTGGGTAGTTTAAAAAATGATGCCTAATAATAAAAGGCATGATGGAGACTACCATGGAAATCCAAAGCCCAGAATTATGGAAAGGCATCAGGAACCAAACCTGTGTTCTGTGTGTTATTGAAGGATGGTCTCTTTTTCGCCCATTCATGGATGATCTACTCAACTATGTGTTTCTGATCCTTGTTCTCTATATTAACTCTTCCGCTACCAGTAATCTTGGCTGCTTCTCATAAGAGCCACTCTCCTCAGCCTTAGAAGCACTTGACTCTCTAGTTCTAATGCCTGCTAACAATTGGCGACCTCTTTCTGTGCTTCTAGGCTCAAATTTTTAAGGCAATATCTGATTATCATTGACTATTGCATTCTCTCAGAAGCATTAAATCCAGTCCAAGTTATATGCTTATTGAAAGCTTATGAATGAGCTACTTCTGAGAAAGACATCCGTCCACCCTTACTATATACTTAACTATAGCTGACGTAGATGTGGGGATATATGACAAAGCATGGCTACATAATGGAACAGAAACTGAGGGCATAGGTTTCCTCAGCAAGGAAATTTATGGGAAGCAAGACCTTTGGAAACATACATAGCAAACTACCTCAGAGCATCAAATCAGTTCCCCTCTGCTGTTTTCTCTTGCAGAAATTAAAACCATAATTTCTCAGCCACCAAGTCAAATCAGTGAATCAGCCTGTGTTTTTGTTCTTTCTCCTGCCCACCCTCTCCCCTTCTCTAATTTCGATGCACTAAATATGCCATTTTCTTTCTTAATGTTTCTCCCTTCCTTTGACATCTACAGCCATTATCTTGACCCACGCCCCTTTGCTTTCAGCTCGGGCCTGTTAGGGTTGTCCTCTGACACCTGCAGACTCTCCTCTGTGCCTCCCATCCTATACCCAGCACACCGATCCCAGTGAAACACCAGTTTCAGTAAGTTGCCGTATGTATCTCTCTATCCCTCCAAAATTGTCCTCAAAGCAAAACCTTGAATTGATTTCTGTGTTTTTATGTATCTGCTCTACTTCTTGACAAAAGAGGAACTGGGCCTCTAGGGAATTTTACATCTACATAAAGTGACTGGAATTACTGTGTAGGAAATCAAGATTAAAAAAAATAATAATGATAACCCTCAGTACTTTTGTATGTTTTTTGTTTTATTTGTCTATTTCCCAAACCTGATTATAATCCCTTTGAGGACAGGAAATACGCCCCATGGTTGTTTTTTACCCCAGTACCCATATAACGATACATACTTTTGATGATGGTGACCTTGTTGATTTCATTATGATTTGAAAGAATTCACAGTGAATTATTTGTATTGGTTACTTGATTCAACTGCTTACATGAAATTAAGTATGGCTATTACATTTTCTCTAATGGGATTATGGAGTAGAAAAACAGACTTGCTTAAGTATGATATATCAACTATAAACTTCTTAAAGACATAAACTGAATGGTAAATCCCAACAATGAATTCATGTTCTTTTCAGTAATATTACAAAAATCTCCTTTGTTGATTAAAAAGTGGGCAAAACTTTTTTATAATAGTGGAAACATAGCTTTTGATCTTTTTTTTAAAAAAAATAAGTTAAACTCAGAATTAATACAATGAAGTATTTCCTGGGCAGAAAATCACCTAATAAGGAGATCTGATGTGAAATACAAGTTTGAATTAAATAAGTAATTACTATTTCAAAGGCAAAGTATGAATTGAAAGATACATATATACCATTCACTATGTAATTTATTAAAATCAATGAATTATTTTCTATATATTTACTATTTTACACTGAAATGTATTTTATTTTTGTACCATCTTATTTTCAATTCATGGGGAAAGGCCATACATATGGAAATCAAATCTTCTGACCTGTTGAATCTAGTGTATTTTTGCTTTTTTATGCCATATTACTGATCCTATATGCATATATATATATATATATGTATTATATATATATATATATATATATATATATATTATTTGGTAGATATTTAGCAATGATACATTTTGAGAAACTAGGACTATGCAGTATGATCAGCTTTGGAAAAGTTTTCATTTAAATTTTTTCTTAAAATTTGAGCTTCTAAGTATATAAGGATTAAAATATAACTTATAGAAATTACAGACTATTCTAATTTAAAATCTACGAAAGATTTTGTGTTATTCTAACCATGTATTCTTTCTTCAATATTTTTTTTGGATTTGTAAGTGCATAAAAATAATTCATCTTGATTCCAGACTAACAACATTAGATTGTCAGCTGATAAAAGTTGTCAGAATTGCCTGTCATATTGAAACTAAGGAGTACGAAAAGGCTTGTAAAAGCTGCAAGTTATCCTGTCAATATTGGCATTTCATTAAAGATTAATTAAACCAAATTCACTTGTTAATTAAGCTGAAAATATCAGTCAGTTCTATCACTAAAATGTGTGACTTACTTGTGTATGTGTGCATATTCATGGTAAAGAAATGAGATATTGTGGGGTTTTTTTTTAGTTTATACTAAAGGCATGCACAGGAATGTGGAAGATTTTTAATTAAAATTCGATCAGAGCATAAACACAGCCAAGACTAATTTCTGTATCTGCATAATCAGAAAAATAGGGGACAATATCGCTTTTCTTTGAAGACCATTCCAGAATTGATTTTGTACTTAACTTTCATACTGATTCACATATTAGAGCACAATTAATTTTATTTAAAAATTGAAAAATGCCCCATTCACATGTACAGCTTACTACAATATATGACAGTGAAAAACTTGTTAAAGTTCTACTTAAATTATATAATTAACTAACTAGGCCCTTATAACTCATGTCTCATATAGCAATAATAAAATCTCTCTCTCTCTCTCTCTCTCTCTCTCTCTCTCTCTCTCTCTCACTCTCTCTCTCTCCATGTGTGTGTGTATATATTTATATATGTTTTATATATATGTTTTATATTTATATACTAAATATAAAGATATATGTTACTTGAAGTCATTAAGAGGCAACTTATTTAATTAAAAATAGGCATATTCATTATGTAACAAATATTTATTGCTAATGTACTATGTTCTCTGTATTCTGCAAAGTGAGGGTAAAATGGTAAGCAAAGCAGACATATTGCTTTATATTCGTGAAGTTAACAGTTTATTAGGGGGAATGAATGTATATATATATATATATATATATATATATATATATATATATATATATATATAT
>NW_017732285.1:567549-590176 GCF_001890085.2 Hipposideros armiger | reverse complement strand
ATCTATCTATCTATCTATCTATCTATCTATATACACACACACACACACATAGATATATATATATATGTATATATGTATGTGTGTATATATATATATATATATATATATATGTTTAAATAGTTTTACAGTGCAGAGTTGTAGTTCTAACAAGTGCTATGAAGAAGAGGTTTCCAAGAATATGAGACTCTGATAGGGGCATTTGATATAATGGAGTAGGTCAAAGAAGTCTTGAGGTGGAGACAGTTGAGTTTAGACATCTGAGATTGGAAGGAGTTATGGTAGAAAGAGTGAGAGGAGGGTTTGCCCAGGCCAAAGAGCTATATAAGGGCCTATTGGCAAGATGGAGTTCAATAAATATAGGGACTGTTGTGGGTTAAATTGTGTTACCCCAAAAAGACATGCCGAAGTCTAAACCTCCATTACCTAAGAACCTGACCTTATTTGGAAATACAGTCTTTGCAGATTTAACAAGGTTGAAATGAGGTTAGTATGGTAGGGCCTAATCCAATAAGACCGGTGTCCTTATAAAAAGGGGACATTTGGACACAGACATCTATAGAGGGAAGACCATGTGTTGAAACACAGAAAAGATGGCCATCTTAAAGCCAGAGAATATCTGAGGCTATACGAGGCCTGGAACAGATACTTTTCTGGCAGCTTCAGGGCAAGCGTGACCCTGCTAATGCCTTGCTTTTGCCTTTCTGGCTTCAGAACTGTGAGACAATAAATGTGTGTTGTTCTAAGCCACCCAGTTTGTGGTACTTTATTTCAGCAGCCCTAGGAAACTAATCAGGGAATGAAAGCAGGTTAGTGGTGATGAAAGGGAAAATAAGTACAAATTGATCTGAACAGAAGATGGAACAATAGGTAGGAGCCAGATTATGGAGAATCTTGAAGGCCATTTTTAGAAGTTTTGTTTTTATTCTCAGAGCAAAGGATTTAAGCAAAAAAGAGATGACAGTAGCTTGGGAAGAGTGGTGATTATGATTATGAAGAGAAGGCCATGGGAACAAGGAAGCGAATTGAAAATTATGAATAGACTACAAAAAAGCAAGCTTACTCAAGACATCACTCCAGAAATTCTCTTTCTTTTATCATCAATGTTTTAAATATGTGCTGGATAATTTTCCTAAGTATCAGAGCACACTGCTCATATTTCTTTTTTTGTTGTTGTTATTGATAACAGGTTGAGTTATCGTTGACAAATAATGCACATATTGAAAGTGTGGACTTTAATATATTTTGGTTTATTTATATAATCATGAAAGTGTTACCACAGTCACAATAATGAACATACCCAAGCCCAACAGTTTTCTAGTGCCCCTGTGCATTGACTTTCTTCATCTCTGGTAATAATCCCTTCTCTGAAATCTATTTTATCTAATATTAATATAGCCACCACAGTTTTCTTTTGCTGATGGCATAAGCATTGCATATCACTTTTCATCTTTTTACATTTCACTTATTTGTGTCTTTGTACTAAATTGGGTTCCTTGCAGACAGCAAATAATTTGGTCTTGCTTTTTTATCTAATAAGACAATACTTGGGCCTGCCAAGTGGCTCAGTTGGTTAAGAGCTCGCTCAAGAATGCAAGCTCTGAGCAACAGTGGTTCAAGTCCCGGCCTGAGCTGAGCTGCCGCTGAGCTGCCAACAGGTGGCAGGATGGCTCAGCTAAAAAAAATTTTAAAAATTAAAAAAATAAAGACAATACTTGTATTTTAATTGGGAGTGTTTATTTACATTTAATGTGACTATTGGCATGGTTAATTATTCGTCAGCCATTTGCTACTTGCTTTCTATTTGTCTCACTTGTTCTTTGTATTTTTTCCCTTTCTTTGCTGTCTGTTGGATTGACTATTTTATTATTCCATTTTATGTGTATTGCTTGCTATTAGCCACTATCCTTTGGTTATTTTAGGGATTTTTTCTCCTTCATGTAACATTAAGTGACATAGTACTTTACATATAAGTGACTTATAGGAATATACTTCCATTTCTTTTCTCCTCATTTTTATGTTATCATGCTTATTATGTTTCATATGTTTAAAAACTCACAAGTTCAGTTATCTTTGAAACATATTTAAATAATAGGTTCTGGATTGATTTCAATCGATATGTTTGTTTTTTTTCATTGTAGTCCAGATTTTCTTACATTTTTGCATATCTGGTAATTTGTAAATTGTTTGCCAAGCATTCTTATTTTTATTTTTTAGGTGCTAAACATTTTTATTATCCTAAAAATATTCTTTACCATTATTCTGGAAAATTGTTTAACTACTTAGATAGAGTTTGATCCTTTTGGAGACTGCTTTAAAATTTTAAACTTCGGTGAAATTAGAACTGTATTTAGTTCTGGGCTTTTTTGTCCCACTACCAAGGTAGGATCTTTCTGAGTACTCTACTACCTCCATGAATCATGAGGTGGCCTAGTCTGAAAAACATTCACTATTCCCAGCCATTTGTGAGCTCTGAATATAGTTTCCTCTAATCCTTTTCAGGTGGTTACTTATGTTCACAACCTTGGTTTCCTCACAAACATTTACTGCTCAGTACCCAGCTGAGTCCTTAAGGGGACATGTGTTCAGATCTCTGGCATGTCCTCTCTGTTGCTTTCTCGTATTCAGTATGCTGCCCTACAGAGACTAGCCACCTTGGCCTCTTTAGACTGTCTAGCTCTGCATTCTCCTGGAAAGGTTGTTTATATTTTCTTTACATTACTTATTTTTCTCCTTTAAACCTCTTTCCATGTGGCTTTCACTCCCTCTGAAATTTATAAAGTCACCAATGACCATCATTTTACTAAGCCTAGTAATTGATTTTTAGTCTGAGTGATCTGGCCCCATAATGTTTTCATCTTCATCTTTTACTAATTTTCTCCTCACTCACTTCACTCTATTTTTAATTCTTCCAAATAGCATGCATTGTTTTACCTTAGAGCATTTACACTGGCTAATCCTTTGACTTGAAATCACCTTCCTTCAGCTATGTGCCTGCCTAACTCAAGACCTAACTTTTCAGTGGGCCTTATCACCCCACTGTAACAACTTACTTTTATAGCCAGCCTTTAAAGATGACCCTCAATGAACCTTGTGCAGCCCCTGCCAGCTTCAACTGCTGCCTATGCGAGTGAGCCATCTTGGACCTCCAGCCCAGACAAAATCCTTGGCTAATATCTTTCTGCAAGCACATGAGAAACCAAGTTAGAATCAACTAGTTGAGCCCAGTGAAAGCACAGTACTATAGAAGGTAATGATATTGGGTTGTCGGAAAAAGTCATGTCACATTTTTGCAATGAAAAACGTAGAAAAATATGTCATGATTTTTCTGACAACCCAATAAATTGTTTGAAGCCCCTAAGTTTAGGTGTAGTTTATAATCAAGGATGAGTAGGAATCCCCTCTGCACTGTTAAATTTCAAATCCCCGGCCCCACTTTTCTATTTCGCCTGAGCATGTATTATTCTTTAACGTACCATATGATTCACTAATTTATTATATTTAGTATTTATTTTTGTCTGGCTGTCTCTACCAGATTAAAAACTCTAAGAAGGTGGAAATCATTATCTTCTTTCTTGACGATATGTCTCAATTGTCTAGAACAGTATGCCTGGTACACCACAGAGATTCAAAAACTATTTATAAATAGAATGAATGAACAAGGCAGAGAAGTCTCTCATAAAATGTTAAAAGAGAATCAATTTAGAGGTGACCACAAATTCACCTAAAATGTAGTATATTCCCCAAACAAAATGCTAAGTTAAGACATCAACAAATATCACAGAGTGTCTTCTAAATTAGGGACTTATAGTGAACTGAAAGGTAACTCTTATGAGAAATGACAACTACTTGAAGTTACTTTCAAATATTCAATCATTTAAGGCTCTTGGTAGTAATTTTATATTAACATAACATTTTATAGAGTCAGAATGAACAAAAGACCTGATAATTTTATTGAAAAGTAACAAAACTAAATTTCAGATGACGAGCATATAGCCATTATGTTTCAATAGAAGAATTTGTTGTAGCACTTTTTATGAGTGATTAAAGAGAACGTAATTGGAATGATACATGTTTATTAATATCAGTTTGGCATTATTTACTGGAATGTCTGCCAGAGATTGATTTGCATTTGTGCTCAAAATATATAAAATATATTTTAAAAAAGGAGAGGGAGAGACTGATTTACTGTGTTTGGTGTCCAACTAACTGCAGCTCAGATTACTTTTTGTGAGAGTGATGCCTTACTGTTTTCTTAAATATGTTTTATCTTGAAAAGTAGATTTCAGTTCTTAGATAGTTAAGTAAGTGACATGAAGAATGGCTATGAGTTCTTAAGGAAAAATGCTTTTTAAGAAGGTTCACTGAAAACCCTTTCAAACTACAGGGTCTGAATTTTAAAACATTCAGATAGATTTTTTTTGACTATATAACTAGAATTTTGATATTCTTGTAAAAAGAATCATCCAATGTTTGACTTCTAATTCACATGCTAACATGCGTTTTTAAGCGAACTATAACAAAGAAAAATGCCAAGCATGCTTCTGTAAGCTGAGAATGTATGTGAATTTTAAATTAATCCTCTTTGACTCCTTCTGAACTTAAATATCTTACAGGTATGACTGGGCTATTTATCAATTCTCATGCTCAATGAATTCAGTCGTTGGGCCCATGCAACTTAAAGCAGTGAGGCATACCTTTTGGAGGTGCTCAGAAACACCAGTACGGATAGATAGTGCAGAATCAGCATACAAATTGAGATGTCATAACCTGAGTGAAGGGCAAAGGCTAAAATTTAGCCTGAATTTGAGGAAAAGCCAACATTAAGACCAGGTGTTACCACAGCACACTGAAACTCAAGATTTGTGAGTTTGCTTTGTAGGAAAAATTATTTCTCGTTTATTTACGTTTCCACCATATAACTTGCACATTAAAAAATTAAACAAAGGGAGGGTGCGATGGTTAAGAACTGGCTTGGGACGCCGGAGGGCCCTGGTTCGGATCCCACATATGAGGGCCAGTGACAATACCCTCTACAGCTAAGATGCTGAACAACAGCCCAGCCTGGAGCTGGGCTGCCATGAGTCGCTGGCGACGGCATAGGCTGCAGCCCCTGTGGCAGTGGGTTGCCATGGGCTACTGTATGTAGCCAGCAGCCACTGTGAGCGGCCGTTCAGAAGCCGGCAGCTGACCTGCCTCTCCCAGGAAGAGCGCAATGATGGTGCCAACTTGGGCCAGTGAGGCAATGTCCTCCACAACTAGACTGAAGAACAGAAATGACAGCAACTTGTCTGTTCCTCTTCCTCCAATTCCCCAGCACTGTTCCCATTCCCCCAATTCCACAATAAAAAAATCTTTAAAAAATAATAAAACAAAATGAAAAACAATGGTATTAACCAAGAATATGGCATGTAGTTTGCTAAATAATTTACAGGTTTTTTTTTAAATTGCCGATCACAGATTTTAAACGAACATTACCTATATCCTATATTTCTTTCCTTATAGAACAAAATATCATGATAACTAAGTACTAAGACAAGTCAATTAGGGTTTAATTTGCCCCTGTGGAAATGAAGCTTTACATGAAGGGCAATTTGAGATTATTTAGTCCTTGGTTGTAGAACACTTCTTTAATGTGAAACTGAATTGTTGTTTTTTCAGCTTTGATTCAGGGAAGCCAAATCAAATGTCACAGGCCTAGAACATAGTGAAAATGAGTAAAGTGGATATAGTGAGGACTAAAGCTTATAAACTCTAAGTGAGACAGCTACTAATTACCTTTACCAGAGTGTTCCCATGCAGGAATGTGGGCCCAGGAATGCCAGGTATTTTGTTCCTGCAAGAAAGCCAGAAATATGGATTTATCATGTCACATCTTCTAACTAATAAATAGTGAAATTCTGTGCTCCAAGAAAGACAACAAAAAAAAAAAAAGAAAGAAAGAAAAGAAAAAGGAAAAAGGAAAAAGAAAACACTCGCATGCACACACAGATATTTATAGATTGAATTTGGTCCAAAGTTTACCAGTTTGAGGTCAAGCTCCTACTGTAATTTTTTCTTAACATATGACCATTAGGGAAACCTCTCCTAAATTTCCTCACTTTCCTCACTAGGACATCTGCCATCAGTACAAGGTCTGGGGTAGCTCCGCAAAAAGCCAGGACACGCCAAGGTCTGCTGCCACCTGCTGGCTCCCTTCAGGTTCAGCCACTAATAAAGGCTATGGTTCGAAAGAAGAGTGATGCAGGGTCTCAGCAATTCAGCAGGATGGAACAGCGGAGCTCACCAGGCCCAGGCCGATAAGACTCTGATTTGGCCTGTGGGGGGTGGGCCCAAGACAGGAAACATGGCTCCTCCCAGATACATAAGTGGAGGGCCCACACAGGGCAAATGAGGACTGTCCCTCCAGGCCCTGCCCTGAGATTACACAACTCAGTTTCTCACCATATGTCTCCGCCATCCCCAGAGTCAACGTCCCTCCACTGGAGCCCAGGTGAGAGCCTGTGCAGGCTCTTAAAGAGGACGTTTGGGTTTCCCGCAGCCTTCTGTCACACCTGGATGGTCGGAATCCCCACTGTTTTTCACAGCCAGATGTTGTGGGGGCTTCTATTCCCAGCACTCGGACTCCAGGCTTGGGAGCCTGGTGTGGGAGGTTGGGATCCCTCGCTCCCTTGTGGGGAATCTCTGTGGACAAGATCTCTCTCCTGATTTTCAACCACCGCACCTGTGCGGGACCAGCTTGTTTTGCGTCACCACCCTTCCTACCAGTCTCAATGTGGCGTCTTCTTTTATCTTCGTTATACAACTTCAGCTCAGCTAGACTTCTGATGTTTCTCCAGGTTGACTGTTATGTAATTTAGTTGTAATTTTGATATGTTCTAGGGATGAGATAAGCACAGCGTTTATCTACGTCACTATCTTGAATCTTAGATTGTTGTTTTTGTTGTTGTTGGTGTTGAGTTGCATGAGTTCTTTATATACTTTGAATATTAGCCCCTTATAGGAGGTATTGTTTGCAAATATATTTTCCCATTTGGTTGGTTGCCTTTTTGTTTTGCTGATGGTTTCTTTGGCTGTGTAAAAGTTTTTTAGTTTGCTGTAGTTCCACTCATTTATTTTGGCTTTTACTTCCCTTGCCTTTGAGGCCAAATTTATAAAATCCTCTCTGAGACCAAGGTCCATAAGTTTAGTACCTATATTTTCTTCTATGTATTTTATTGTTTCAGGTCTTATATTTAGGGTCTTCGATCCATTTTAAGTGAATTTTTGCATATGGTGTCAAATACCAGTCTAGTTTCATTCTTTTGCATGTGGCTTTCCAATTTTCCCAGACCCATTTATTGAAGAGGCTTTCTTTTCTTCATTGTTATGTGTTTGGCTCCTTTGTTAAAGATAATTTGTCTGTATATATGTGGTTTTATTTCTGGACTCTTGATTCTGTTCCATTGGTCTGTGTGTCTGTTTTTCTGCTACTACTGTGCTGTTTTGATTATTATAGGTTTGTAGTATAATTTGAAATCAGGATGTGTGATAGATACCTCCAGTTTTTGTCCTTTTATCTCAGGATTGCTTCGGCTTTTGTGATTCCCCACTTTAATCTATATGATAATAAAACTCCTGTAAACTGTAATAAAATGAGACAATGCACATCAAGTTCAAGGCATAGCATCTGTCACACAGAGAGCATTAATATATGCTGGCAATTATTAATACTGTGAGCTTTCTTTTCCTTTCGAAGTACTGTATCTGCTGGTAATTACATGCACTCCTGTTCTCCATCAGTGTTGTTATAGTAGCTTCCAGTCTCTTCCACAACTTTTGATGTTTTCAGCCTACCATTGCTACCCCCACTTCTCTTTGCATTTTTCTTTTTCATTTTTCCTGTCACTCCTACATTCTCCTTTCTGTTTTGTTTCACTTCCTTTGTCACTCCCACACTCTTATTTTTCTGTTCTCTTTGTC
This sequence comes from Hipposideros armiger, assembly GCF_001890085.2. Classification (NCBI taxonomy): domain Eukaryota; kingdom Metazoa; phylum Chordata; class Mammalia; order Chiroptera; family Hipposideridae; genus Hipposideros; species Hipposideros armiger. Next base: position 582,217 of record NW_017732285.1, on the reverse strand, counting down.
CCCTCCCTTTTTTCTTCGCCATTGAATTTGGAAGTCTCAACACTCAAGGATGCTCTTTAAGACATCTTCCTCATTACCCAGTTCTTGCTTTTAACTTTTCATATTTACTATTTATTTTATCATTATTATTTATAGTACAAGTGGGAAGGAAATATTAGTAGCAGGCTTGAAGGCCTCCCTTAACTGAGGACAGACCTGAAAAAGATATTACCTTGAATTATGTTAGTGACAGACCACCTGGCAAACACTAATTGCATGTGCTAGTGGGAGTGTCATTATCTACGGACTGCTCTAGTAGGATGTCTAGGGTGCTTCTGGAAAACACACCTAGAATCTATAGATGTATATGGCATGGCCCCCTGAAAACATCATGTACAAGATGTCACATTCCTACTGAGATGTTTCAAGCCAAAATAACTCCCTTTGGGTAAGCCATGTGACCATACATATATAACTTGGAGGTTTTATTTGTTAATCTGGGCCAGTGTGACTTGATGGATAAGAAAGGCCTGGAAGTCATGTTAATAATTCTGGATGTTTCCCTGCTTTCTCTGGACCATTTGATTATGCACCCCTAAAATCATTAGTGAAGCTTGATACTGGGTAAGGTTTATGATTTGTGAGAGTCTTATTTGACCATTAAAAACTTTGTGTTTTCTCAGTAGATATGTTAGCATTCCAGATGATTCAAGTTGCTAAAAATCTCTCTAGTTATCTGAGTTAATACTAGGCTATGATTCCACACAGTTATCTGTAATAATTACAATTCCCTTTGAGGCAATATATTATCATATGTAATTCAGTAAAGAAACATGTATACATGCATAAAGTATAATACATCGATGAATATCTGGACCTCTGGGTCTGCATAATGATATAAGAGCCAATATTAATCTAACTAATAATTTGCCTTTATAGAGCCTCTAGGATTTTTGACTGTTAAAAAATAAAATTTGTTCTTTCATTTAGTCTCTATGTAAGAAAATCATTTCCATAGAACTATACACATTTGTTCACTGAATTACATATGAACCAAATTTACAGATAAGAAATAATGTTAGCTCATGTTCAAACTATCCCATCTTCTTTTGAAATTTGTAGCCTAAACTATTTAGGTATTATTTATAAGAAGTAGAAATATAACATGCCATATTTGTGTCTTTTTTGTTTTGTTTTTGCTGTTATAATGAACATTACATATTACTCGAGTATTCTATTTTCCAAACAAATGTGTATTCCATCATATTGTAATTAGGACCACAACATCCTGGAATGTTGCTTACATCTTAATGAAAGGATAATCATGCTACAAAGCTTTATGCTTTGGACATTACATTTATTTCTCAGTGATTGTTTTACTTTGTAGAAACGATTTTCATTGTTTTGCGTCTGTAATGCATCATGTACCAAATGGAAAGTCGAGATATTTTTTTCGAGAGTTAGACTGAGTGTTGTCTGTTCATAAGAATTCAGAGATCTACCTGAAGCCTCTTTTCTCTTCTCCTTTTACAGATTTTTAAAATTCTCTATTTGCTTTTATTGAGGGTCCTTTGGATATATCTTAGCATTGCTTTTCTTTCTGTATCTTTTTAAAGACAATCTATATGTAAAGAGGATTGCAACCTACAGGGATCTGGGAATCTAAAAAGCCATCTGGGTTTAAGAGAAAGAGGAGTCAATACCACTGACAGCATAATAAAAATAATAGTCCGCCTTTATATATGAGTTTGTGTAACTTTTCAAAATTATTTCATCATATAATGATATTTCTAATATATAAATGTCATAATCTACAGCACACAGAAGCTGAGCTCTCAGTGTTTCAGTTCATTGAATTATAAGGGAGAGCAATTTGAAAAAATTAAAATCTCAAAATGAATTTTCTTTTGACCATTCTTTGAAAAGGCTTGTTTCCTTATTTGGTATAAATTGAGAAGATTTAAGATTGGCCCTAACTAAATCCATCTCCTCCTCGGAAGTGAAGCCTGGCAGTAGTGCGGGCACCCAGACCCCCTGAGGTGGGCCCTTCCTGGGGTTTTGTCATGGACTATGTTATTGTCCCACTGTATGCTCTGCCTTGCTCTGTTGGCAGGAGCGTAGCTGCCCACAAGGTTAACTCACGTGCACCCATATCATGTGCTTGAGTCAGTGAAATGTGAACAGAAGTGAAGGATGTTACTTCCTGACATGCTTTGTTGTTCTTTTTCCCCTCTCTTACGATGACAGATATATTTGGCATGACAAAACTGCAGCAGACCAGAAAGGGACATGTCTGATGAGTGAGAAATAAACCTTTATATTATAAGACACTGATATTTTGGAGTCATTTGATGCTGAAGCACAACCTAGACTGGCTTGACTGATACAAATTTGTGCAGATTATTAGGGATACAAATTTGTACAGATTTGAGGCAGCTGTCTGCTCCTGTTCTCTTACGCTGCTTCTCTGTTTTTAATATTCTGACCTAAGTGGTCAAAAGACACTTCTCTTGATTATCCATTGCTGAAAGAGCACCATTTAAAAGACTACTAAAACTAGGTGTCAGAAAACTGTGAAACAAACCCAGAATCTGGTATACTTTCCCATATTTTTACGGATTCCCCAATTCCATAGGGAACCCAAGAGAAGACATCTTGGTAGAAGTGTAGTCGTTGGTCCCCGCTCTTCACTAGCAATCGAGTGGCTCTTACCATCTGGGACAGACCCTACAGGGATGCACACATCAGCTTTCTCTTCAAGAAAGGACATATTGCCCAGCTGGGAAGACCATCTGTTAACTCCATCAAGTCCACCCCAGCTTGAGCTGAGGCCATGCTCTCCTCATAAGAGCCTCAGTCAGTGACAAAGGCAGACTATTGCGGTGGGGGGGGACAGCCATTTCCTTTCAACAGGGGACTTCTTCTCTAATGGATTATCTTTACTCTGAGGGTCTCCTGGGCTGGCAGAGACTTTGTCATATCTGCATCGCCTTCTAGCAATTTCTCCTGCCCAATCCTGCTTTCCATTGTTTCTTTAAAGATATTACATTCTGAGATATTTTGTAATCCCTACTTCAGTTTGTCATCTGCCTCCTGGAGGAACAAACCTATACAATATTTACCTTCTTTTTTGGAGTGCCCTCCTAGATATAAAGTCAGGAGCAAATGAATGAATGAATGAACGAATGAATTCTTACACAATCCTCATGGTCTATGGCTATTCTTCTCAGTGCCTGTCTCCTGTCTGTGTTTATTCACTGGGCAGCTTTACCATCAGCAGGGTAATCATGCTTTATCACAAAAGAGTAATTTATAGCAGCTTATAACAATATATCTAAGTGCATATCCTTGGTTCTGTCGAAATGTTGAAATGAAATATTCTGCTTGATAATTTTCTCAAGTGTAAAGTGAAAATATTAAAAGTAACTTCCCAGGGCCGGCTGAGTGGCTCAGTTGGTTAAGAGCTCGCTCAAGAGTTTGAGCTCTGAGCAACAGCGGTTCGAGTCAGCCCGAGCTGAGCAGCCGTGAGCTGCCAACAGGTGGCGGGATGGCTCAGCTAAAAAAAAACAAACAAACAAACAAAAAAAGTAACTTCCCCATAGAGTTGCAACAAGAATTGAATAATTAATCTTCATTCAGTGCTTGCTTATTTCAGGTTTTATATGCATTAAGTTGTTTTAATCCCTCTGCAGGTGAGGGTACCAGGCCAAAGAATGGCTAAGTAACACGCAGCTAGTAGTAATAGGCTGAGCTAAGACTGGAGCCTAGACAGAGTGACATCACAGCTCGTTTACTTAACCACTCCACTCTGCTCCCTATCAATGAGCTCTGTAAAGAACCTAACAATATATTGTCCATGGACTTCAGCCCACAGTTTGGTGGAGTAGGTATTTGATACATGTTTACCACTATGCCTATTCGTTTTCAAAGTTAAGGAAGAATAAAAACTGAATAGTTTAGACATAAAGAAATGCAAGTCCTTTTAAAATCAATTGAATGAATCTGGGCTTTATCTTGTAGCCATTGAGGTTTCTTTAAGAGTATTTAGAAGGGGCTGACATTCAGATTTACATGTTAAAAATGGGCTCCATTTATAGTATGGTCAACGAATTGAACTTGGCAATGAATGGAGGTATGGAAATTGCAGAAAATACCCTAAATAGAGATGAGAGCCTCCTGAAATATGGTAATAGCAACAAGAATTGGAATAAAAAGATTTGAGAAAAAATTAGGAAATTCCAGTTATAGACTTAGCCTTGCCACAAAGTTGTGTCACATTATTCTGGACATTCAATCCATCTGGACTTCAGCTACTTGTGAAAAGGAGTCATTTGAATGATGAAACTGCTCAGGATTTTTAAATTGTGTGGAATCTATCCAGACAGCATGAATGGGGAAGGGTAAGGGGAGGGAACAGGGTAGGTGGGCTTGTAGGTATGAATATAGTAGAAAAGATTTGGGATAACTTTGGTTTGGAATCTGTGCATTTATGACATTACTAAGCAGGTTCTTTTTTTGAGGGCAAAAAATCTAAAGTGCATTTAACATCCTGTTTTATGTTCCTCCATCCTCTCAATTTGCTTTTAAGCTCCCAACACAATACACATTTATTTATCTAGTTTTTTCAAAGAGAATTTATAATGTCTTAGAAATGTTACTTAAATATGCATGGGGGGTGGTCAATCATAGTAGGGGTATTTTGTAAGTTTGTGCAAAGCATTAAGCGAGCTCCCAATAAAACCAGATTTCCTTTAAAACAATTCTAGTACTTAATCAAATTTCAAACTTTGGCACTCAGGAAGAATAGATATTTGTCATTAAGAGTAGTGACTTGAGTCTATATCTCAAGCCATACAGATAATTGTAGAAAGTAAAGAAACATGCTCCACTTCACTCTCATGTGCTTTGGCATTGTGCTGTGTTGGCCATGAACTTGGCAAATTGTATCATTTTGGAAATTGCTGTGGAGTATGGTTTTTGCGCACGGCCACAGCAGAGCTTCCCAAAGTCATGCAGAGCTGAGGTGGCAGAGTCGCTAGGTGTTAGTACTTTCGGGGCTCTTTGTCAGTTTTGCTGAACAGCTGACATCAATTTCAGGAGGCAGGAAAGTGCAGCACTCTATTTTCACTTGGCAAAGCTTCAAGAGATAATGATTGAGTGAATAAAAGTTCTACTAACTTACCTGCACGTCTAGAACTCCGTGATGTTTCTTGAGTGTTGAATTAAATGGGAAGGCTAAAATAATTTATTTTAAATTTTAATTTATTATTCTAAAATTTTTCCAGAAGGAATCCATATTTTATTTAAAAATGTCAGTAAATGTAAATATAGCAGTGAGGATTAATGCAATACTCAATATATACTCTTGCTTGAGACACCTGCACATCCTGTCTGAAATACTGAAATAGTCCCCTTACCTCTCATTTTGCCTTTCTACAATCTTTCTATACAATGTGGCCTGCGATCCTTCTGAAATGAGAATCTGTGTCATTCATTGTCTTACCTATTTAAAATGTTTTAGTAGGTTAATTCATTAACTAATAGTATGTAAGAAATCATGCCAAAACTTAGTTGCTTAAAGCAATAAAAATCTATTTTCTTTGCCTCACAATTTCTGTGAGTTCACGATTAGGGAGTAGTTTGACTGAATGGTTCTGGCCTGAGGTTTCTAAGCTCCTCATGACTTGTTGGTTGAAGCTGCAGCTATCTGAAGGCTTGACTGAGACTGGGGGATTCACTCCTAAGAAGACTCTCCTAGATGGCTATTAAGTTGCTGATTACAAATTGGTTTCTCTCCACAGGGCTACTTGAGTGTCCTCACAACATGGTGTCTAGTTTAGTCCAGAGTGAGTGATTCAAGGAAGCAAGACAGAACTCTTCACTGAATTTATGACCTAATTTCAGAACTTTATCATTTCCACCACATTCTATTGGTCACATAGGCCAGCCACCATTGACTTATTGTGGGAGGGAACTACACGAGGGTGTGAATAGTAGGAGGCAAAGATCACTGGGTACTGTCTTGGAGACTGGCTATCGTAGTTGTTTTTCATTTGTTTACTTTGGGATAAAAATCAAAACTCGAAGACACTGATTACAAAGACTTTCATGATATAACCATTTCTTACATCTGTAATTTCATCCTTGCACTCCCTGGATCATGCTTAAGCAAAAAAAAAAAAAAAAAAAAAAAAAAAAAAAAAAGAAATCCTTAATCACTTCTAATTCATCACATTGTTCTCACTCTCATCTGAGATCTCATATTCCTATCCTTTCAATTGACTCCTACTCATTCTAAATGTTATTAGATATTAATCTTTTCTGAAAGTTTCCCTTGATTTCCCTTTTCTGAAACTTTATGAAAGTTTCATGGATTGGTGACTTAGTTCTGTGCCCCATAGTATTTTGCCTTTCTTAAATAATAATATTTATTACTTATTTTTATGATTGATTTTCCTTATAATGTATATACTAGTAGCCTTTGAGATCTATGAAGGAGTAGGTTTGCATATTTTTTCATTATTCTGCCTCATTGCCCATACCGTGCCTAAAATGTAGAAATATTTGTTGAATGAATGAACAACAATACAAATGAATACAATATCTTTGTATTCATTCAGTAAGTTTACTTTAATTTACCTCTGATTTTCTAAGAAAATAGACACAATCTAATAGCTAAACTCACCTACTAATCATTTTTATTTAACTTATCTCTCTTTATAAACCTTAAAAACAGAATAGAAAAATCTAGTGTAATATATCAAGACAAGGGTTTGGTTCTCAGTAGGATAATACTGGTAATTTGTTGATTCCAAAAATACATATCTATATTTTCCTTTCAACAATTAGTGATAAACTAATGAAAATGATTTTTTTTCTTTCTAAGTCATATATCAATACTCTGATATCTGAGAATCTTTGAAAGTCAATTAAGATTTTCTATCAAATTAAAAACTATATTTTTTTCAAAGCTATGAAATTATAATGTTGTGGTTAAAATAGATTGAATCAATTTTTTCATATCTTTAAATGTAATATCACCTATATATTATTTTTCTATTCTAGTTTTAAAGATGAACAAAACATCTTTAGCAAAATATGGTATTATTCTTTAACTGTACAAAAACAAAGATCACTTAAAGATACTTCTATGAATTTTAAATGTTTTCATTAAACATGTCACCCCCACAACATACACATTGAACATGTCACTAAGTGTAACCAAATCACTGTTCACAGTAAGATATCCTACTCTGCATAGCACTTAATGGAAATGGTAGCATTTAGGAAGAGTACTTCAGTGGTAAAGTTTCAGTCAATGTTTTCATTATTTTAAAAGTATCTGGACATGTATTTCTCCTCAAATGTTAAGTAAGTGGAAGGAAGCAAGGATAGTTCATATCTCATCTTACTGATTGAAGTCGCTGAGTAAGCTCTGTATATAGTGTGATGTGACATCTTTAAATACCATCAAACTGCACAGAACCTGGCTGGCTGGTTACTTGTCTTGATTAGACCGATCTTCCTGGTATTAATGCGTTTGGGGTTCACATTTATCCTTTGTCCCATAGACGAACTTATGGGGTAGAGATTTTAATAAACATTCCTCAAACTGGAAGCAACAATTACCTTGAATTTTATCAGTGCAACATTTGCATAGATTTGCATAGAGCAAAAATTAGTACATTATTTGAGAACCAGTTTATGGTAATCTGTGTCCCTCTGGTATAGTGACATCATATACACATCACATGGCCTGTATTTTTTTTAATTGTTCTTTGTTCATTTGTGGTTTGAGACATGGATGTAACAGATACAGTGGAAAAGGAAAGTATGACGCTCTTTCTGTCTACAGAACTCATGTAAGCTCTGTTTATAGACTATTTGCTTCTGAGTTTGGGGGTATTTAGACATATTTTTACAAATTCACAAGTATTTTATGAAACTAGAAAAGAAGTGAACGAGTCCAATATTTTGAGTTATGGCTCAGCTCATCTAAGTTTTAGACCATTTGTCATGGATCCCTGATAAAAAGTTTCAGTTAATTAAACAGGGGTTCGTTTTACTATTGCCAACCCAACATAAATAAAACAGAATCAAGATGCTAGGAGGAAAAATAAACACTATCAGAAGCTTACCAATTTCTGTCTTTTCAAGTAAATTGTAGAATTTTATTAACCGATAAAGCAAAGTTGTAAACAATATGGAGAATATAGTTCTTCTTACATACCTGAATTCTCATACTCAATTCTCATGCTGTGAACTCATAAAGAGTTCACAGAGCAGTGACACACATTTCCTTTAAAGGCTGACAAAATATGTTTGACTTTATAAATTTTAAGGGCCTTTCTTGGAATATAGTAGTTGGTATAATCATAGCCGAAATAGGAGTAAATAAATACTACAGAATTCTCTTAGACTTTGGTGTAATGGCTCTTCCAAGGTCCAAGGTACAATGGTTTTCCTCCGAGGTGCTCTTCCTATTATGGCAAATTATCAGTGACTAGTAAGCTCAAAGCTCAAGAAATCCATCACATGAGTGTTAGGGGTTCATATTAATGGCTTTGATTGGTTATCTTAATGGCCCAAGATGTTGACAATGTGGCCAATTTTCTTTACTCCCATCCTTATGGGATGTGATTTGAAATTAGCCATTTAGTAAGTTTTAAATCATTAACTAATGACCATATTGTTTCCTCATCATATGCTAGGCACACAGATGGTAAATAAATAGCTGATTTTCAGCAACAATGCCTTCTGGCGATTTTTTTAAATTACAATTATACAAGAATTAAAAAAAAAGATAGTGGAAGTGACCAGGAATTGTAGTATGTTTGCAATATGCTAATTATCCTAGATATTTTTTGGTAAAAGACTGCTTAAATAAATCTTCAGCTACAATTTCAGTCAACCATTTTAGCTGTTGGTGTTTGCTTGGTGGTATAAGATCATAAACAATGAATATTCTTAAGTTAGTCTGGCCCAGGCTTCCAATTTATTGCCTCAGTCACCCAATTTTCAAGTTGATGAATTTTTCTCTCAGGTGCTAGAAGGTGATTTTTTAATAAATTGTTTTAGCTAAAATTATCTTTAATATTGGGTGGTAAATATATGTTGATTTGATCTGAAAACTTAAAATATGAATATCTTAGATTATTAAGAATGTTTTTATTTTTCATTATGAAATCTACTCATACATTTGTATATATAAAGGAAAATTGAACAGTAAACAGAAATGTGAAACCTCTTTTCCAATTAACCTAAAAAAATAATAATTACTATTAAATATAATTCTAATCATTTTCTATTTCATATACATTTTTGCATATATTTGTTATCATATTTCTTTTGTTTTACAAATTTCTATTTTGCTTTATTTACTTTTGTAGACATATAACACCATCCGTAGCATCTAAGATTATGCATAATACATAGTATATATTTAATAAATGTGATAAATTTAATATATGCAATGTATCCAGATGCCAGATTAATACATAGTATTACATTCATATAATAGATTCAAGGATTTTCACAATTCCAGGACACTCCATTATCAGCATTTTCTATGTAAATAACCTTATCAAGAGTTTAACTCTATTTATGTAAACAACAACACAAATTGCAGAGATGTGTAACACTGTGGCCATGTATGTGTATTTATGTGTAACATATATACACTCATAAATATTCATAAATGCACATACATACATACATATAATAGCCTTAGGTGCTTATTAATCTAGCCATAAAACTATGGCTACTATCCTCTGTGGAAATTGGATGCTTTTCAACTCATTTATTATGTATTTAATAAGTACTTATGGACACTGATACTGAGCTATGGGTTAGGGAAGCAATGTATTAGCAAGATAGACATTGTCCCTACCCTCTGGAAAATATTGTAGGTTATAATGTAAGCGAATGTTAAAAAGACACGGGTATCGCACCTCTAAAATCTCATCAGCTCTATGACTGCAGATAGTAGTCAGGAAGCATCCTTACATTCCAAACTGGGGTCTGAACCATCTATGCCAGAATTGTAAGGAGTGGCCAGAGAAATGGTTTTGCTAGCATCTCCCACCCTCCACACTTAATAAGAAAGGGCCGAGAATTCATTTAAATTTGAGGTCCAGAAGAGGGGATTTCTGTGAGAGGGGTCAGGGTCCTGTGCATTGGGCCTCCTTTGCCTCTAGGGGAGGAGACATTCTCTTTTGCCTTCTTCTTACATCAGGTGAGGTGATCTCCAAGGAAGCCATTCTGAGAATGGGCTTGAGTTCCCCGGAACCAGAGAAATATCAAAGCTGGTTCATCATTTACTAAAAAATTGTAAACTAAAATAAGAGTGCCTTGAGGCAAGAGAATAGCTAGCTGCCTTGTTTTCCTGATGGTAAGGCTAGGAGATGCTGCCCTAGTCCTAAAGGGCGCATCTCATGATGGCAAGGTAGGGGTCATATTTCTTGTGGATTGGATGTAGATGCCACACAAGGGAGATAACTGTGAGAACTCTTAAAAGGAGCTTTAACCAAGATGCCTATCTGAAGGTAGGCAAAGTGACACTGAAAGCAGAGTACTCAGGGCCATTATAAGTAAACTCATGGGGAGGAATCACAGTCTTAGCAATAAGAAATGGTGAACACCAGTGGGGGACTCTCTGAAATAGGTACAAGTGCCCCAAAGAAGGAAAGAATATACAAATTAGGTTTTGGACCAACCTCTGCAAAGGATGTCAGTGACATACGGCAACAGTGCCAGTCGACTGAGATTTCCTCTGTTCCTCACCTCTTCTCCATCCCAGCTGAAGAGTCAGAGGCAGCATGGAATAAAAAGTCAAGGTAGGGAAAGAAGCCCAAACTCCCTGCCTTGGCCATTTCAAGCCAAAGTGAAAGAGATTTAAAGGGAATAATATATCATGGTTTTCATACTAGACTGGTGTAGACATGGCATTTTTAATATTTTTAATACCATGAAGGAGTAACTTGAAAAACAATGAAATTTTATCCATCACAGAGAAAAATTTGTTCAAAGGTGAAATCGTGAAAAAGTAGTCATGTTATTCTTATTCTTTATCCAACCTAGTTCATTCTAGAAACTGGTCACAAAAAGCAATGATAGCAAAGTGTCATGAGTTCTATAATAAAGGAAATAAAGGTTGTTATGGGGTGACAGAAAGAGCTTTGCTTCTTGAACCACTCTACGGCAAGTGTTGCATGATGGTAGATGTGAAGGGAGAGTGAACTTGGGCACATAGTAAATCCTGCCTAAGATACTGACTGCAGAGGTGAGCTCTTGTAAAGAGGTGGGTAGAAAGACAGAAAAGCAGGGGTTGAGTGAGGTCTAACAACTAAAAGAAAGTATATTTCTTATTGCCTCAGAGTGCGCAGTGGAATATTTTCAATGTACTCAACTTTCTCCAGGGGTATCTACCAATAACTCACAAAAGCATCCTGTAAGAGGGAGGAAAGCTTTCAAACCCTGTCAGGTTCAGAAACTGCTGGGCCATCCTTACAGTAATTCCAGTCGAGTAATAACTTTTATGTTCTTCTCAATTTTCCTTCCTCCTTTTGATCTGAGAGGGAAATAGAAACAGCAGCTAGCAAGTCATAGGGGAGGGCAGTGAAAGATCTTACAGTTGAACAAAGCTGGAGGCCTGGTTTAGTTGTAGGGGGTAGGACATTTATAATTACTAAATCAAACTGTGCCTTTGACTTTAAAGTTGCCCAGTGTCCCATTCCCTAATAATAAGAACTAACACATATAACTCCTGTTATGTGCCAAGCATGTTTCTGAGAGCTTTTACCTCTATTAACTCTTTTAATTCTCAGAACAACCCCAATATAGGCATTGATAATATTGTGTATTTTATAGAAGATAAAGCTGAGGCAGTTAAATGACTTGCCCAAGTTTACATAATTGGTTACTGACACAGTTTGGGATTTAAACTGGGCAGTCTGGTTCCAGAGTACCTGATGCTAGCCACTATTTTATATGCCAAAAGTAAGGATAAATGTCATCAATCTGCTCTATTGTTCACCAAGTACCAGATATAGGGATCCCATCCTCCTCTAAGCATGTGTGAGTAGAGAGAAGGAAGCATTAACAAAGTTGCTTCTACAGTAGTCCTTATCCATCGCTTTTCACAGTTTCATTTACCCGAGCTCAATCGCGATCGGAAAATATTACTTGGAAAATTCCGGAAATAAAAATCCATAAGGTTTAAATCGCTCACCATTCTGAGTGGTGTGAAGAGATTGTGCATGTTGCACTTAGGCCACCGGGATGTGAGTCATCCCTTTGTCCAGCGTGTCCACGCTGTGTACGCCGCTGTGCTCCCTGCCTGCTAGTCGCTTAGTAGCCATCCAGTGTTCAGATCAACTCTCACAGTAGGCGGTGCTTGTGTTCCAGTAATCCCAATCTTGCTTAATAATGTTTCATTCGTCTCACTTTATCTCATCACGTGGCACTTTATCATCTCACTCGTCAAAGAAGAAGTCTGAGTACAGTACAATAAAATATTTAGAGAGAGAGAGACCACAGTCATATAACCTTTATTACACTCTAGTGTTATAATTGTTCTATTTTATTATTAGTTACTGTTAACCTCTTGCTGTGCCTAATTTATTAATTAAATTAAACTTTATCATAGGTATGTATGTATGTATAGGAAAAAATATATGTATGTAGGGTTCGGTACTATCCACAGGTTGAAGTATCCACCGCAGATGTTGGAACGTATCCCCCACAGATGAGAGGAGACTACTGTACAATTTTAATTCCTTGTGCTTCAGTTATTAAAAGGTATTGCAAATTCTGAAATGATTTTTTTCTGTGATGGGATATGCTTTTTAGTATGATCACTGTGACTTCTGTGTAGATTGGTTTGGAGGGGTACATGAGTGGAGGAAATTATGAAGGTTAGAAAGACTGTGGCGAGCTGATGGTTGCCTGAACTAGGTAATGGAGGTGGATAGAAGAAGAGATATTCAAGATATATGTATGAGATACAGTAATACCTTGGTGAGCATAATTTTTTCTGGAAACAAACTACTCGTATTGCAAGAAATCGCTCATTTACCAAGTTAAATGTATTAGAAATGTTTGCTCCTCTTGTGGAACACTCACAAACCAAGTTACTTGCAATCCAAGGTTTTACTGTATATATATATATCTAAAGATTGATTGAATGTGGAGGTAAGAAAGAATTATGTTTGTCATTAATATTTTTGTGTGTGAAACTGAGAGAATACGTCATAAAGTTAGAGCATTAAATGAGATAACTTGTGACAAACACTTGACACCATGTGCTTTAAAAGGCTAAGGAGTTTGATGAACTGGTAATTGCTTGGTTCCAGCACCCTGCGTGTGTCCTGGGGAAAGTGGTGTAAATCCCTGTATCTCCTCTGCCTTACCTATGAAGCACCAGTACCTTCCTCACGTGTATAGAGGTGATTGTGTGAAAAAATCCTTGGTAAATAGATTAGCACAGTTCCTGGCACACAAAAGCTCTCAATTGATGCTACCCATCTTTTACTATACCATTTTCTTTTCATCTACCTACATTAATGATAAGGTTCTTTAAAGTAATTTCTATACTTCACTAAAGACACATGGTTGCTCTCAGAGGAAGCTGATATTTCATGAAGAAAGTTCATTGCTCTTATGTAAATAGTGAAGATCCTTTTGACCTTGTTATTGACTGACAAAACTACTCTGTTTTGGCATAATACAAGTACAGAGGGTACTGGGATGTCATCCACTCCACATACATAATGGATGAGACAATTAGGTGAGAGGGAAAATAATTGCAAACTAACTACGAAGTGCAATATTGTGTCAAGTAGAAGGTGATAAAGCCATGCCAAGGGTTAAAATTTCCCTCATCTATCTAGGGCCTCTGACAAAGCTGTCACATTCTGGGACATTTTTGACATTTTACTTTCTGTATTCTATACATGTTCTCTAATTTGGTTCTCTTCATATTTAAATATACAGTAAATCTGCTGAAGTTAAATCAACTCTTTTAGTTCTGTTTCATTTTTATGTTAAATACATTACATTTTTGAGACATAGTATTGGTATCAAAACTTTGATTTTTCTAATTGTATAAAGACTTAAGACGCAATGCAATATTCTTTTTTGTTGCAAAAACACTTCTCTACACATCTAAATGATGGCAGAGAAAAAGTGATTTACAGATTTATTCATAGCTCCATCATTTCATGGCTTGAAATGTTAATTAGCTAATATACAAGGTAATTTGGGCGTGTCAGTGAATAATGTGCAGAAGTATAGGTTGTAAACAGATCAAACAACTCTAAGTTGAAATGTGCTTACATCTAGAAGCAAATCCAAAAAAAAAAATTTCAAGGAAAATCACGGTGGAGAAAGAGAATAACAAAGATAATCTTTAACCAAGATAAAGAATAAGAATCTTCCCCTAAGGTATCTCAAAAAACTGGAAATTGAACTACTGTATGACCCAGCAATTCCACTCTTGGGTATTTATCCAGAGAAACCCAAGATGCTAATTTGAAAAAATATATGTACCCCTCTGTTTATTGCAGCGCTATTCACAATAGCCAAGACTTGGAAACAACCGAAATGCCCATCAGTAGATGACTGGATTAAGAAACTGTAGTACTTGGGCCAGCCGAGTGGCGCGATGGTTAAGAACTGGCTTGGGATGCCA
>NW_017732285.1:558093-567002 GCF_001890085.2 Hipposideros armiger | reverse complement strand
TATTATGTTAAGTGAAATAAGTCAATCGGAGAAAGACAAATACCATATAATTTCACTTATATGTGGAATCTAAAAAACTGAATGAACGAGGAAAGTAAACAGAAGTGGTCTCAGAGATATAGACGAACAACTGATGGCTGCTAGTTGGGAGGGGGTGGGGATGAGGGAGAAGGGGAAGGAATTAGACAGCATAAATACGTAACTACAATATTGCCACAGGGACATAAAAGACAGTTTGAGGAATATAATTAATAATGTTGTAAATATTTTGTAGGGTGTCAGATAGTCACATGTCTTGCTAGGGAGACTGCATCATGGATGGGGTAGAGGCTTGATCACTGTGCTGTACACCTGAAGCTGATGTTGTATAATATTGTATGTCAACTATAAGTGAATATGTATATATATAGCCATGAGATGTGGAGTATAGCGTGGGAGTGGAGCCAAGGGAATTGTAATAGATATGTATGATATTGAGGGGGGAAGTGGCGCAGTGGATTGGGGGAGGGGGTTGTCACTTTGAGGGGTAAAAAGTATAACTATTGCACTGTGTTGTACAGGTGAAACTAATTCTAAAGAATGTGTATTTCACAATCAAAAATAATGATTAAAAAGAAAGTATGTTAAAAAAAAAGAATCTTCCCCTAATCAGGAAGTTGATGTGTGAAATTGCTGTTGTTTTGGCATCATTTATAATCATTTACCAACTGGCTTTTGAGGGTAAATTAATTTATCTTTTGGTTGTAAATCTTTTGAGGGAATTTTAACTTCTTTTCTTTAATCTATCATTTCTAATTACCTTCAACGTTAACACTATACAGGCTAAATCACATTTTGCTACACTTTATAGGTCCTAGAATTGTCTTGTCACTGCTTTGTCATCAGTGTAATTTCAGCAATTCTGTCTGTAATCTGTAGGACCTGGGGTGGTAAACACGGTCAGAATTGAAATGCATTGACAGGCGAAAATAAGTTCTTTGATCTCAGTGGGACAAAGAGAAATGCAGTCAGGCACTCCTGAATTCCACCACTTTCACATCTAAGCCTTTGAAGTTTTTCTTTCCTTGGCTGTACATCCTTTGAGTCGTAGTCTGTGCTTTTTTTTTTTTCCTGGTAGAGATGATTGATATGCTTAGATTTGAAAAGACTGGTGCTATTTAATACAGATAGATTAATAAATATAAATAATTGTTTGTTTGTATAAGGCAGAATACGAAAGCCGGAGAGCTCTATCTGTCCTATGCCCTATCCACATACTGTCACAGTCCAGAGCAGCACTTTGCAATGCCATGTGCATAGCAATCACCTGACAATCGTCACAAAAATGTAGATTCTGACTCAGTAGGTCTGGAGACCTTAAATTCTGTTTTCCTAACAAGTTTTCAGGTTGTGCTCTGGGGACCACACTTTGAGCTGTAAGGATAAATACGGCGAAGGGAAGGTCGGGGTATCTTAAATATTTTACTTTAATACTTTCACTATGTTAGATATCTTAACATCTATTATTTGCTATTAACCACCCAAAGAGCTCTAGGAGATAAGTGATATTGTCTCTAAAATGTGGGAAAACCAACAAACAGACACAAATACAGCAAATCAGAGTAACAAACTGATTTCTTCGCTCAGTAAGCAAGATGAGCATTGTGAAATTACCTAACTTCTGAAGGTCTTAGTTTCCATTGTGTAAAAAAGGTAAAGATTCTACCCCACAGGGATGTTAGAAGGCTTTAAGATGTATGGAACGCACCTAGCACAATGCCCAACCAAAGTAAACCCATAACAAGTTACATATTGTTATTAGTATAACTCCAATGTTAGCAGTGTATTTTGCCAATCAATCAAGAAGAAAACTTAAGTGCTTATATTTCATATTTAGCGTTGGCCATTAAAAGATTATATAATTTGAATTATAGATGTAATTGACAAATTTGTGCTTCCATTGACTTGATTGGTTAAGATACTTAATCATTTAATATCACTCTCCTTCTTTTATTAATGAATCTTGGTAATAACCATTCATTGCAAATTATGAATATACTGAACTTCTCGTAGTTTTCATTAGTGAGCACTGAGGCATACTGAGTGTGCATTTTTTTTCTCAGCGTGGGAAAGTACAAGTCAGGTAGTGAACCCTAGTCTGCCAATCATTTAGTAATTTCAAGATTGCTAATTAGCATCATGTTGAAGTGGTAAGATGATCAAGGCATAATGCATTCATTTATGTTAATGGCAACTTGTTTTATCTTATGCAAGAATCAAAGATTTTTCCTAAGAAGCAAAAATAATGAAAGAACCAACAGGAAGTTTTTAATAAAGTGTTTATTCATTTAAATATGTGATTAACTTACAATCATATTGCAACCCTTTATTTCAAAGGAAATGATATAATAAAATGGGAAAAAAACATTTTTTATAAAAGGTAAATGTTTTCTTTCTAAATTTAACTGACATTTCGGTAACCGAAATGGTAATCACCATGCAAGTATAGGAAATGTCATCTGCTCTCAAGGAGAAAAAAAAAGCCACACACAAATAATTAGAGACTAATTATAGCCTAAATTCTGTGAAAACAGCTACACACAAAGTAAGAAGTGAAAAAAAAAAAAGGATGAAAGAGAGTAATATAAAAGTGATGAGTGAGACTTGAGCTCAGATCTAAAGGATAACGTACAGGTGGATGGTGGATAGAAATGAAAAACTAGCACTTCGAAAATAGCATCCCTTTTTCTTTTTTGGAAAAGCATGGGACTAAGGATCAGAAAACCTGTATTTAAAGTTGGTACTCGTTTGAGGAACTGACCGTACATACCTTGAACCACATTTTCTCATTTGTGAAATGCGAAATGTATTAAACTGTTTTTGTAACTGCTTTATAGTTCTTCTAAAATTCTCTGCTTAGCTGTGCAGGGCAGGAAACGGAAGGGCATATGCAGGCCACGTATGTTAGGAGCTGGTAGGAAATAAGCTTTTGCTGTACAGAGCATGAGCCAAACTATGGAGAACTCCAGCACCTAGGACTTGAGACAGAATAGCTACTAGCTGCTGAGAATGACAGCAAGAGAGGGCAGCTCAAAAGACATCAGACTTAGCATGTCGTTTCCGACAAGGGAGCCTATGGATATCAAAAGGCTAAGAAAGAAATCAAAATAGGTGGCGACACTGGAAGAGCTTTGTGAGTAACCTGCAGACTGACTCAGGTTGTCAGGTCAAAACCCTATGTCATGAATATTTAGGCAGCTGACCTGGGCTCTGTGTGGAAGCGTCAGAGCTGGACAGGAAAACTTAGGTGTCTCAGGCAACTCAGCACAGTGAGTGGCAATCCTAAAGAAGTAAGGGAGCGCCAACTGCGGGCTGCAGCGAAAGCCTGGGGTTACCAACAGGAGGAATACCGGCACGGGACCAGTGACCTGATCCAGTGTTAATCCGCCAAAAACCTGGCGACAGAGAGAATCAGCTGTAAAACTAACCTCAATTCTGAACTCAATTCTCCTGTATTAGGGTTCCTTCTGTACGTTTTTTTCTCGAGTTTTGTAATGGAAATGGGGTGTTTTCAAATTAACCAGCACAGCTGACTCTTAGGAAGGAGCCGTCCATTTGAAGGGATATTGAAAAGAGTAGCATTCCTGGCCTTTTCCTCTACTGCTCACTTTCTCTTCTCCAGTGGACAAAGAGTGATTTATCTCATTGGTAACTTGTGCTCCTTTCTTGCTTTTCATTGTATAATCAGATAAGCTTACTCTCCCTCATCCAGCAAGGAGCCTGCCCCTGCAGGGATGGCCTATGACTGTCCAACTAGCCATTCAATGGGGTTTAGTTACTAACTCCAGGGTAAAGTATTAGGAAGCCCTTGTGTCTGCGTTTTAAAGTCATGTTCTATCATCCAGGCTTCTCCTCCTGTCACACTCTTCTGTCTAACTCTCATTTGTTTCTGAAATCTGAGGGGAAGGTGGGTGTTATTATTGTGCCTAAACTAGCACAAAGGATCAGATTGTCAAATGAGATGCATAAAATCAGACAGCTTACCTAGTGTCAAATTTCACCAATACTTTCAAGGATACAAGCAATCAAGAACATATGAACAAAAAAGGAGAGTTCTAGAACATTCTGTGTAGCGCCTCATGTTTTTCTTTGAGGAGCTCCAACCAAAGTAACCGATGAAGTTTCTAAAAAGGCTTGCAAATCACCTCATCTAGAGGGATTTTTAGGTTGTGAAACACCTGTATTTTATAGCCAGATTGTTATAGGAACCTATGTGACATGTTAAAGGGAGCTGTGCTTCAAATTGTGTTTGTCTATTATAAACAAACCAAACCAGGGCCATCCTGTTAAGAGCGTTCTATAGATAAGAGCTCTCTTCCTAGTAAATGTCATTAGTTTCTTTACCAGGAAGGGCTGTATAAGCGTGTATACAGGAAGGATCACCTAGGATATCTCTGGGCATGTCTCTCAGTGATCAGAGAGAAAAGAGAAAACAGAAACTACTGCTTTAACACCTTTCTCCCCAAACCCACTAAATTCCTACAGACTGGGCTCGGGAATACAAGGGTGGGAAACCACAGAGTGCAGCTTCTGGCATGAAGCCAAATAACTACCGTTACCTGTTATGAGCAGAAGTGATAGAAACAAACTATTGTCTTGGGGAGAAGAGCCTAGCCAGACATTATGAGCGAGTTTAGGAGTAAATGGCGAGACTAGTCAGAAGGCAGAGATGGTGAGTCTGAACATTACAATAATGACAATAGCACTGAGGAGGAAGGAGTGAAACCGAAAGGAATTCTAAAGAAAGAACTGGCAGACACTTTTAACTATAACATTAATGATAGAATAAAGGTAAGAGCGTTCACCTACAACTTCTAGTGAAGGAGGTGAAACTGAAAGTGGTAAAATTAATATAAAGGGTGTATTTGCAGAGTAGTTCAAAGTCATATGAAAAGAGATAACCTGAATCGAATTGATGAGTGAGAAGATAACGACAAGTCATCCAAAAGGAAGTACGCCAGGTATGTGAGAAAAAAGCAGCATTGGGAAATATGTGAAAATTCGGGAATTTTAGAAATTAGAAAAACCTAATAGTTCAGTTATTCAGTTAACAAATATGCATTGAACGTACTGTTTTGTATTATTTCTAGGCATGGGCGATATAGATGTGAATTAAACAGCTACTAGATAAATAAACAAAATCAAGGAAACACAGAGCCCCCCCCTTCATTAATGCCTGTATGCCTCTCCGACCTCATCTCTTGCTCTCCCGCACTCTGACCCCTGTGATACAGCCATGTTCTGAATTTCATCATCCTGGAACGTGCTTCCATCCTCACCCCTCACCAAGAGATCATGTTGGGAGATACTTCTTCTTGAACACTTGTACCCCCTGTAGCATATATATTGTCGATCCTCTGCCCATATCCCCTCACTCTTAACCCTCCAGTGCATACCAGTCTGGTTTCCAACTGCCAGCATCATGGGCAAAGAAATCCCCGTGGGCTTCCTTTCACTGCTGAAATCCTCTTTGCCTGCCCCTGCAGCTGACAGGGAGTGATGGAGCATTAAGGCCTGCTGGGAGTGACCCGCAGTCGGTGACGGGCGGTGGACGGTGTATGAATATTCTACTTCCCTTACTCCTGAGGTGGATATCTCTGGGGGATGTTTCCTGCACGCCAGAGGTTCTCCAGCAGCGTTAGGGCTCATTCTCCTGCCATGGTAGCTGGCTGACTAAGTGCTCTTATTAGCCACCGTTTCCTGTTGTGCAAGTTAGAATTACCGTAGGCTAGCATGACCACACACAGTCTTTCTTATCCAAAATAGCACTCACTGAATGTGTTTCGCTGCGGGAATAGTTAGAATGGCTCATTTGTGCTTTGGGGAAAAAAAAAAACGAAAAAAAAAAAAACAACTGAGAATTTTTACTGCTGAAAGCCATTGCTATCAATTATTGGGCAATACGAAAATAAGTGGAGATCTTGGCAGTTTCTATCAGAATTGTGCCACTGCAGGCATCGCACTACACTGGTGACTAATTGGCATTTGGCATTTACTTTTAAAGTTTCAGGAGCTGGGATAGCAAGAGAAGCCATGTCCAGGATGTCAGGCACACACGACCTGACTCTAGTCATGTCAAGATGAGTAGTGAAACTACTCTCTAGTGTGATCACACTCATATGAGTTGTTTTAAGACACCCAGTGGTGCTGGCGGAGCTGATGACTCTGATGAAGGAAAAACTCTTTACAGGGCAATCAGGAGTCCAAATGTAAGAGACAAGTGTCAGATTGTCTTGTTCTAATTCACTCCTTTCAATTTAAGGCATCTCAAAAGGTGGTTCATGATATACACATGCACTAGACATCTCGCTATGCGAGCTTAATTTTGAGCATATAATCAAGATAGAATTTTATCTTTGGAAAAGTTTATGGGCATTTTCAAACATCCAATGTTGATATCAATCATAGTCTTTATGGTTGTTTTGATATGACTCTAACATTATTGCATCGCTATCTGAAACTTTTCAGAACATAATGAACATACACTGAAATTTAAAATAAATTTGCTTGCCAGACATGCCAAGAGGAAATAAGTTATTAGATTTCAAATTATATAGAAATGTCAGTTTTCTAGCCAATTTCATTCACTGATTCATTCAATCACTCACTTATGCCAGGCACTAAAAATGGAGTGGTAACCGAAATATACAGTACAAGATAACCTGCCTTCATGGAGATTAATTCTAGGGGAGAAACTGGCAGTTAAAAAAGTTAAATATATATATATATATATATATATATATATATATATATATATATATATATATATATATATATGGTGACAAGTGCTATAAAGAAAAAAATACATAAATCAAGGTGAGTGTGACAGGACATGATGCGGTGAGTTTGGGGGCTGAATAGCATTTTAAATAAAGTGATCAAGTAAACACTCACCCATTTTTTTTATAGCATTTGCCTCATCTCACTAGTACATTTCATTTCTATTTATCGATGATCCTAAAATATGTCAATTCATGTCATTTCTTTGCTCAGGATCCCCAGCAGTTTCCCCCATAGTTCACATTAAGAACCAAAGTCCTGGGCCGGCCGAGTGGCTGTTGGTTAAGAGCTCGCTCAAGAGTGTGAGCTCTGAGCAACAGGGTTGCCAGTTCAATTCCTGGCCTGAGCTGAGCTGCTGCTGAGCTGCCAACAGGTGGTAGGATAGCTCAGCTAAAAAAAAAAAAAAAAGAACCAAAGTCCTTGGGATGGCTCTCAGGGCCCTATATGATAAGGCCCACTGCCGCCTTTCTTACCATATCTCCTACTCCTTTTCTCATTCATTCCTTTCCATGTGGCACGGACTTAACTGCTGGGTGGAAACACTACTACGTTAAGGCCTTTGCATCAGTTGTTCCCTCTGCTTGATATGCTCTCACAGCAGACATCGGCCTGAATCACTCTCTCACACCCTTCCTGGTTTTGCTCAATTATCTTCTAAAACACTTCAAGTCACAGTGGTTAAAAATAATAACCGTTGTTTAGTTTTTTTCTTATTCATGTAATTAAATGAATGCCAGTGTTCAGCAGAGAAGGGCTGTGGCCCCTGTAGTCCATGGGGGTACTCAGGCTTGTGTATCGCGTGGCCCCCTTGGCTTCCCAGCTGCAGCGTGCCTGCTACTCTCCCTGCCTGCTGGTAGCCAGGGCAAAAGGGGAGAGCCCTGAGAAGCAGCACATGTTATTTCCACCAGTAATTCACTGGCCAGAACCCCATCACATGGCTGTGCCTAACAGCAAAGGAGGCTAGGGAATACTGTCTAAATCTGTGTGGGAGGAAAAGAAAGTGGGTTTTGGAGAACAAATTACAATCTCTGCCACAGGGAGCAAGGGAGAAACAGGGACACTTGTTAGGAGGTGGTTGCTTTTGCCTGGGACAGAGATGATGACAGCCTGGACCAAGTGAAGGCAGTGGACATAAGTGAGGATGATGCACTGAAGAATTTTCCATTTTCCTAGCTTTTTTTTTTAATAGATGCTATGTGAAAACATTTTCAGAGATAACTATGGTTGGGAAATGCTGGATTTCTCTACAGAATATTTTTTGCAACTTTTATTAAATTTAAGGTGTTTTCATTGCTTAAAGATAAACGTAACTGTCAGTTGTTTAAAATAATTCTTCAGGGAGTTATTTTTTTGTTTCTTATTAACTTCACTGGGGAGACATTGGCTAATAAAATTATGTAGGTTTTAAGTGTACAATTTTACAATATTATTTTAAATAAACAATATAATATAGCTAGTATCCCATAGAATATTTTTTGGGAAGGGAAATGAATTATTGATTAGAAGACAAGGGTTTGGTTTTTACAACGTACTTCCTGTATGACTTTGGGTGACTCTTTATCCGCTTTGATATTTATTCTCTTTGATTCTGAAAAGAACAAACTACCTCTAACACAGCTCTCCTTACAGAGTTATGCAAATCAAATAAAATATAGTACATGTAAGCACTGCAAGCATAAATGAGTTTATTGTAAGGCTTGCTGTAGCTAAGAAAGAGCAGAGAGCACACTGAGATGCAGTTTTTACCATGAGGAGGCTGGACGCCTGACCATCAAGAGGCCTTACAGGATAGCATTATCTTGACAGTGACCCAGTGGTCCTCAGCCTTATTATACACTGGAGTGGGTCAAACTAGATTTGCTAAGCTCAACTCTGGCAGTCAGCTCATAATAGGAGTTGTATGTAAATAGGGCTTTCAATTTATTAATTTAAAATTGTCTGGGTCACAAGGTTCATGTCCCCATTCATGACACCCTCTTTCCAGTATAAGGATATTTGGGAATGGCAAGTAAAGAATCAGACATGTGTTTAATGAACACAATGGAAGAGAGAGAGAGAGAGAGAGAGAGAGAGAGAGAGAGAGAGAGAGA